>NC_089280.1:23273498-23622873 GCF_963678975.1 Dysidea avara
TTTAGAGTGAAGAGTATTACCATAGAAACGGCTTCTTTAACAACAGAACCGTGTTGAGTAGTTGAAAGCGGTTTGTTTCTCTGAGGAATTGTAGTGCTTAAAAGGTGATACTAAAGTGTTTACTTGGTCGTGAATAATTACTGGACGTTCACTATCTCGTTCATTCTTTCTTCAGGCACGTTTGAGCTCATATTTGAGTCGTCTTGTGTGACACGCCGGGTTTATTAAACTGGCTGCAACGGAAGTCACCACTGCTCGTGAGGGTTTAGGCGCCTTATCGTGACACAGCAGAAATAGTTCAAGGCATAAGGAAAGAGAATAAAATTCGGCGGACTCAGCCGTATCACCGATTAGTACGTACAGTATTCAGCCCACTCACCACTAGCTACTAGTATTCAGTGTGTAAGAAGTTGAAGACTTGAGGGAGGAGAGGAAAGCCACCTAGCTTAAACATGGCGTACATATCATGTCCGTATGCTTTCAGTTAACGTTAGCAGCCGGACACAATGATATTGCTGGTAAGGTCAGTAGCATGTATCATTGTCAGTGTATTTACATAATTACATGCAGATTCACTGGAATTAACTAGTAAGATATATCGTCTGCAGTTAACAAGAATCTTTATGATACAATGTACATTGTGCGTCTTCGACTTCATCAACTTTCCAAGACCTGTAAGGAGATAATGTTTATAGTTACGTAAACACATATTTACCTTTTTAGCACGGATGTCTCAATGTCACTGAGAACATAGAATTTAAACAACATCCAAAATGGCGGATCCAGGATGGGGCATTTGGGGCAAATGCCCCCCTCCCCCCTCTCCCTCAGTAGAAGAGCCATAGCTGCTTCTTTTGATAGAAATACTATATACTTTGTCATAGTTGTCAGAACAAAATCAATTTATATAAAACTGCATATTATCACCATTTATTGCAAAGTCTAAAGTTAAAGCTGTGAAACTGTCACCCAGTACCTTCGTACGTACTAAGTGCCTCTAAAATAATTATCGTATGGCTGGTGTTTAAGACTTACATAGCCTTGTAAACAGCTTTTAAGACTTCACAACCATCTGCAAAGGACAATCAACCTACTAAAGAGTGATCATTGCTGCTTAAAAATACAGCAACTAACAAGAGAATATGCTCTCCCTAACCGGCACCTACACAACTTAGCCTGTTTGTGCCCCTCCCCTCCCCTTGCCAGCTCCTGGATCCGCCCTTGATCCAGTAAGTGTGTTAACATACAGTGACTGTGCATCAATTTGTAAACATATATTACAGGTGCTGCAAGAAATCAGTGAACAAGTAGACAAACAAAATGATGAACTCCAGGTAGCAAAAATGTACTGTTTTGCATGATAGCAACTGTGCTTATTTTAGTTTACACTACCAATGCTGCTGGTCTGGCAGAATTGTTTTTACAACTTTGTTGGCAACTGCGTGTGATGTACCTTCAGCCATACAGGTAACAAGTGTGTGATTGTTGAATATTTCTTTACTATACTGCTATTTACTACAGCTGATAATATGTCATGTGACAGGCAGTAACTCCAGTGAAGTGGCAGTGAAGCGTCGTTTGCTGATGATGAAATGAAGCCTTGCTACTGATCTCTTGAGTGACTTTCGAATATTATAAAGCTGGATATTTTAAACATTTTGTTACAGTTTTGCTGTATGTCTTTAACATCATTTGAGATTTTATATGGAGTCATTTGTAGAATTTCATGGAGTAAAGGAAACACCTTGCATGCTTATGTGAACTCTCCTAGAGTAACTAAAACTCCCTACAATAGATTTTTCAAAGGGTTCCTGTTACTCCTTTGCAGGGTGTTAGTTACTCTCCACAAAAATATAGGGGTGTTAAATCCTCCCTACACTGGGAACTCCCCTAGGGGAGTAACAGTTACTCCTTATTTTTAACAGTGTAGTTTGGAAAATTACATGGAATGTATAAGAGTGGCCCACACAGATAGAATAAACAAAATGTATGTACATTAAACTGTTAATTGGCTTGAAAATTGCTTTCAGGCATATATCTCAACTTTTGATTTAATTTTCTCACTGACAGTAGTCGGCAGAGCCACTCTTCCCTACCATCAACTATGGAATTGGAGTGAGCCCTTGGTGAGCAGGCCCTTGGTTTCTGCTTTAGATAGCTACTATAATTATTGCTAGTACTGCTCCCATGCATAAGTGGGCTCAGCATATACATTCCAAATAGTACATTGTATATCATAATAAAAATGCAGATGCTATGTCTATACTACCTGTTAGCCCTGTTGAGCATGAGGAAGAAGATATTTTTCAGAAAAAGGTACAATGATTTTACTATAGCATGCAGTATGCCAGCATTAAATTATATAGACCAATGCAACATAGCTACTATGTATAATTTGAAGGAAACTCTCCAATAGAGCAGTTATAGAGCAGTCAAAATGATCGATTTTTCATACAGAATGTCAATGAAATTAATCAACAATCACAAAAATGATTATTTAACTGCACTCAGCGTAGTTGTCAAGTATATTTCACAATATATTTTTTGTAAAATTATATATTAGCTACGAGAGGCTTGGTTTTGTGCGAAAAATCGCGTTTCGCATGCCGTAATTGATTAAAGTGTTCGTAATCTAGCCTTCGCTGGAAGCTTTACTTGTGCTGAGTAATCATTTCCATAATTCCACACACTTAAAGGTGCTTATGTGCACGAGACTGCAGTATTTGTTGGATCGGAGAGGAAGTTTTGCTAAATCTGGCTAGGCTAGTCTCAGCTAGATGGTCAACAAACTTCAATCTACACCATATTCTGCACACAGGTACTTGACATGGAGGTGATCACTACAGTAAATGTTGCAGTATTTCCTGCAAGTCTGCTGTACTCCAGATCACGAAACGTCTTTTTTTCGCTGATAGGCGATGTGCGCGACGCCACCACCAAATATTAATTAATTATATTAAACTACCTATACTCCATAGTAAGAGTGGACAACCTCTAAAAGCTTGAGAGAGAGTTTTGGCCCAAAAGAATAACATTGCCAAATACGACGGCGAAAAATCGATCGAATTCAAGACATTTCCCGTTATTTTCACTAGAAGAGATGGATGGAATTTGCTGCCACTCTAGCGTTTTCTTGATTAGACCTACCCCTACACATGACTATAGTTTGTAAGTCGATTTGAAGATATCGAATTTTCGGTTTGTGGACCCTATACATGATTAGCTAACTACTATCTATATTAGGCCGCTCCAAATTAATTCTCTTATTTCCCGTCCACCGCCCGCATCTGGTTACTGTCAGCTCTAAATATTCCATTATTCCGTATTCTTCCATTATTTTCTGGTTATTCTTGCATACTGACAGGCTCATCTTGAAACAGTGTCAGCTCACGTGTCAACGGTGCTCACAAACTTCACTTTTGTGTTATTTTGCAACTAAAAAGGAAGAAACAAGCTCAATCATGCTTTTACACAGCTTTTTATGGCTGTACCAGATAAATAATGGCTTGAAAAGCTGCCAATATTATAATGAAATAATGGAAATGGACCGCCCGCCCGCATGCAAATATGCCCGAGTCCAGGACGGGAAACAGAGAATTTATTTGGAGTGGCCTTATCTGTTTCATTATGCTGCATAAAGACTGTCACAGACTGGACAAAGAAGGAATAGTACTGTGTATTGTACTGCGTTGGGTTTGAGATCTAGTGCTGAGATTGTGGTCTACAGTGCCACTAGTATAAATAGCTACAGCTTGTGAGCACAAATCATCGAAGTATCAAAAATCAGTGGATATGTCTACCAGTGCATGCACCGCCTCACTCTCCAGAGAGGTGAACAACACGCCGATGTATACTTTCAGCAAGTTACTGTTGAAACATTCGCAGATTGTTCAAAGTTAGTATAGCTAGCTTACGTGTTAGCTATTTCTGTGTAGCTACCGCATCATAGTAATCTTTTTTTCAGCTTAACTATGTAGCTAGCTGATAAATTCATCTTTTGTTCCTTTCATAAGTCAACCCAGCTGAAACTTACCTTAAGGATGATATTCTCGAAATGACATATTTCTCGCGGGGGTGACGGATCATTCAGTTTGGCCGATGAATGAGTTATAATTTTACCACCTTGCTGGTAGAAGGAGGGACGAGTATGGGACACAGTACAGCTGCATCAGGAACATCAGGAACCACCACTGCAGCCGTGTCGAGCTATCCCAGCCTGTAAGGCTCGTTGTCTTCGACCTGTGCGTCTACATCTCCTGCATATGCCACTAACTCAACCTCTGGATCATCGCCATCATCATGTTTCTATCGGTGATTGCGAGACGTTCCACACCTTCTTTTAATTTAAAACTTGTCCAAGCTAAAATGAGAAGACAAGGAAGAAGGGTTGACTTCAAACCTGTGGAACAAACATTTATAGGAGTGATGGAGTCCACTGCCAATATTAATTTATCCTGGCTATTGCCAGACAAACGTGGGGTCTATTCTACGGAACGGAATGATAGATTAAACCACGGAACGGAATGCTTTCTCAAATTGAAGCTTGCAGCTTACCATTGCTGTACAAGTCAGCGTTGAAACCGGATCACTACTGACCCGGATGACCAACTGACCCCGGATTTGAATAAAGCCGAGGCGTGCGATAAGAGCTATGCTTCGGGTAGTCTCGAGCGAGCGAGACTACGTTTTGAGCGTTCGATTCGTGTTGAGTAAACGAGTAGTTATGTGATAACTAAGCCGGTAAGTTTATAATTCAGTGGGTTTGGTTCCACGTAGCTACTGTGGAACCAAACCCACTGATAGCATCTAAAAACAGTGTACTGAATTCCTACTTCTACCGTATACCCAGATTTGTAGACACATGATAGCATGAATGAATTATTATTGATTATTATTTGTAGACACATGATAGCATGAATGAATGATAGCACATGAATTATTATTTGTAGACACATGATAGCATCTAAAATCAGTGTACTGAATTCCTACTTCTACTGTATACCCAGATTGTGGAACAGCTTACCATTAATTGACCTATCCCAAACCCTCCTAACTATCAAATTCAAACTCAAGAATTATTTTTGGAATCATTTTGTTAACAATTTTGACAGTAATAACCTATGTACTTTTTATTTCCGTTGCCCCTGTTCCAAATGTTTAAACATTCCAGCTCCTACAAACTATTTTATTCTTTAACTTGTACTCTTTATAGCTACCCCTTGTAATTATTATTTGTAGTTATATAGCTTATTGTAATTTGTAAGTAATTAATTATGGCTACCAGTGCAAGATACTGGTAGACCTTCAGCTCTGTAATTTAATTGTTATAAGCTCTTAAATATTGTTTAATTTTGTTTATTGATCTGTACAGTTCTGTAAAGTATTAATAATAATAATAATAATAATACTGTGAGTTTACAGACAGCAATTGGGTGTGGCTTCGTGCAGCAATTTCTCGATATATTAAAATAAGTGTGGCTCACAAAAGTACTTATCCTGCTGCAAGACTAGACTATATACAACTCATACAATAATCGATTAATGGGCGTGGCTCCACGTAAGCTTGCAGACAGCTGACACAGTTTCGTGCTACAGACTGCACTTACTAATAAATGGGCATGGCTGAGCGTATGTTTGTAACGCGCTAACTGGGTGTGGCTAGCGAAAGAGCTACGCAATAGCGTTTATAGGTTCCACGTCGTCAAACGATCAATTTCGTTTCTCACGTGATCCAATCCGAGTCAGACTCGGATAATTTGTAAACCGGGTCGGACCCTGATGACCCTGAAAAATGTGACCCGGTTGACCCGACCCGGTTTCAACGCTGACCTGGTGTCCCCCAAAGCTCAGTCCTTGGACCTGCCCTTTTGATGGCAACAATACCATCATCCCAGGACTGGGCAGAGTTTGCCTCTCTGTCCACTGTTTAAATGTTTTATATTACGAAGTGGATATTTAGCCGGTCACCGTGCAAATATTTATTTAGCTGGTCGTTTGTTGGGAAGTGTCACCTATAACTCTAGTATCAAACACACTATTATTATTATTATTGTTAATTAGCAAAGCCCACTAGGGGCAACACGCTAATGAGCATTACAATCACATATTATATTACATCATAGATATTAGAGAGAAGGGATAGGCAACCGAGCGCGCGCCGTGTATATCTACCATTGATTGTGGTTGAAGCACTCCTCGGTATTGATTAAATCCATGCGGACAGGATGGCAGTTTGTGGTTTAGTCGTCTTACAGTTGATTTCAACCACCTTGTGGTATTGTAGTTGATATACAAGACTTTTAATGCTTCTGGCTTCTGTTGTTTAATCGTCTTGGGTGGTTTTCATCGCCATTTACAATTTTGATCATCAATGGATACCTCCGTTTTTTGTCTACCTGTTACGAAGAACAGAAGTCTAGTTCCACTGGGGAAATAGTGCTGAAGTCTTCGCAATACTTTGAAGTTTTGCACAGTACCACTGAAAGATGTTTCTCGCATAACAGCGCTTGTGTTGAAGTTGATAAATCATGGAGTAGTATTTTAAAGAACCGAGATGAGACTGCCAAAGGGCATTAATCAAGCGGAATAATAAAATGAAATACACCATGCAAAACTATGTTACTTTAGGGTTACTGTGGCATTGTTTGCCAGTCGAAAATGAACTCACCATGAACACAACAGGTACACAAAAAAATCGTGTCAACGGAGATTAAAATGATTGATGGCGGCAAAAACTCACAACAAGACTTACAATAGGAGTTTGCCTAGTACTTGTAAAACATAAAGAGATTGTCATGAAATACTCCACGCCCGTAGAAAGTAGTCCAGAGCAGAAGACACTATTTTGGCCTCATGAATTCACCAACGGCGGAGTGTTTCAGGGCGCGCGCTAGTTTCTAATCCCTGTACTCTAATATCTATGATTACATTACTTACAGCGTTCTTAAATGTTTCAAGATCTATTGTGTCGATGTTAGGAATTTGCAGGGAGTTCCATTGAATAATTGTTCGAGGGAGGAAGGAGTATTTGTGCACATCAACTCTTGTTTGCAATTGAGTTAGCTTGAGAGGATGTTGAGCACGGGTGGAGGACACTGGAGTTGGTGACGGTAAGCAATGATCAGGTATTGCTAGTAAGTTCCTGACAATCTTGAATAGGAAGGTGAGTCTAGCAATTGTTCTTCTGTTTTGAAGTGTAGGCCATTCAAGACTGGTTAACATGTCTGTGATGCTATCATGGTTTTGGTTAGATCTGTGCCAGGGTTTGTTCAAAACGAAACGAGCAGCGCGGTGTTGAATCATTTCTAGTTTACTAATACTAGTGTGATGATAGGGGTCCCAGATGGTTGAGCAATATTGTAATGATGGTAAGAGCAATTGTTTGTAGACGTGTTCTTTAATTTCTGATGGTGCATTGTGGAGATTTCTTTTTAAGAATCCAAGGAGTCGATTTGCCTTGTTACAGATGTAATTGATGTGAGGATCCCATGATAATTTGTGGTGGAGACGGATTCCAAGGTAATTGTGTTCTAATACTGTAGCCATGCAGTGGAATGTCGGACATTTTGTATGTGAAAGTACTCTTGTTATGGTGTGTTGTTATCTGTAAAATTTTACATTTGGAGATGTTGAATTCCATCATCCAGTCAGTTGCCCATCTTGTCAGTGAGTTTAAATCATCTTGAAGTATTTTATGGTCTTGTGGTGTTTTAATGGTTTTGTAAATAAGGATATCATCTGCAAAAAGACGGATCTCACTTTGGATGTTGGCAATGATGTCATTGATGTAAATCAAGATATGTGTGTTTTATGCTGTGATGGCATCATAGGGAGAGTCTTAGACTGCTGGGCTAATCGAGATGCTGAACCTAATGCACACAAACTGATTGTCACTTAATTCCAAGTGATTTTAAGGTCATTACAATAGATTATGGTTATACGCATGTTAATCAAATTGTAATGAAAGCTAACAGGGTATTGGGAATTATTAAACGTACCTTTGCCTCCAGGGATGCCAACACAATAAGATTATTATACGTTACTCTTGTTCGCCCAATTTTGGACTATGCGTCAACTGTCTGGAACCCTCATCTTATGAAAAACATTCGTAAATTAGAAGCAGTTCAAAGAAGAGCCACAAAACTTATACCCTCCTTCTATAATTTGACATACTCTGAAAGACTCCAAGAACTTAATCTACCCAGCTTACTTTACCGTCGAACCAGAATGGATCTGATTATGACTTACAAAATCCTGAACAATTTAGTATCTGTGGACAAAGACTATTTTTTTACTGTTAATACCAACCCCACCCGATCAAATGGACTCAAACTTTACAAAAATCGCTTTAACACTGCTATTAGAGGTCATAGTTTTTCACAGAGAATCGTCAATGATTGGAACACCTTACCCCACGAAATTGTATCTGCACCTAATGTACTGATCTTTAAGACTAAAGTAGATGTATTTTTATATGACCGCCGGTTTGATTTTATTTAGATGTATTGAGATTGGTTTTTATAAGACTTTGTCTTCCTTGTACCAATTAACAAATAATAATAATAATAATATTTTCCGAGATTTGAATATCGATCACGTGGGTGGCTATTTCATGCATTGTATTGCTCTATGCGTTTACTGGACGAGATAGCCATATTGTTAGGTGTTTATAAGCTTCGTATCCTTTCTGTTGGCGACAGTCTCACTGATGTATCAACCATTCTGGTATTTGTTTGCAAAAATCGCGTCATTTTGGCCTAATTTCAGCATATAGATGGCTCAGCCAGATGGCTAACAAGCTTCAATTATAACCATACTCCGCATGCAGGTACTTTACCTAGTACTGGTCATTGCTGACCCACGGCGCAGTTGCTGCTCTGCTTGTCCTGTGCTCCAGCGGAAGAAACATTTTGTCTGTCGCCAAAAAGCTGCACAGATCGTGCTGCCACCAGAAACTGACCAATAAAATCAAACCACCAATACTTTGAGTTGATGATAGACTACTTTAACAATGTTTAGAGTGAATATCGTGGCATACGAAGAACCCTACGAATCGCTGCAACGAAAAATCACGTGATTTTAAGACATTTGTATCGTTTTCTACCAGAAGAAAGTGACAAACTTGGCTGCCACGCTGGTGTTATTCAAGTTACACTTAGCCTAACACATGACAATAGTTATTATTATGATAATTGCAAAACCACGCAAGCGAGTATGTAAGTGCAATATATGTATTAATATTAAGTAAGTAAGTAAAAAGTCAATTGAAGTAGCGTTAGTTAGGTAGTTGATTGGAGGATATCGATTTTTCGCGTTACGGACCCTACAGTAGGTGATGACCTCTTTTTTTTTGGTCTTCCTAGCTGAAGTTGCAATATTTACTCAACACGAATCGACCGCTCAAAACGTAGTCTCGCTCGCTCGCTCGAGACTAGCCGAAACATAGCTCTTATCGCACGCCTCGGCTTTAATTAATCCGGGTCAATCGGGTCTGACCCAGATTGCTATCCGGGTCAGTGGGTCATCCGGGTCAGCAGTAGTTACCGGGTTTCAACGTTGGTACAAGATAGTTAATCATTTATTACTGGTCCCAAATTGCTGTCTGCCATCATTAAATCAAACTGCTACCTGAGCCCATCACGATCAGAAATTTAATCATATACAATCTTCAGTAAACACGTATCTCTATTCATTCCTACCCAGAACTATTCCCCATTGGAACGATCTATGTATCCCAAATCTATCTACCATGCATTGATCTTGAAACATTTAAACAATTAACTACTCCTACTTTATAATTGTAACTTAGCACTCACTGTAATTTAGTACTCATTGTAATCTAGCACTTATTGTAACTTACCACTTACTGTAATTTAGCACTCATTGTAATCTAACACTTATTGTAACTTAGCACTAATTGTTATTATAACTTAAACTAGGCACTTATGTTATTGTAACTTAAACTAGGAACTTACGGTATGTGTACATACCGTGTACATTAGCGTTAAAACCCTGTCGGGTGATTGCTAATTAATAAAATTAATAAATAAATAAGAAAAATTGTCTTGTTTTGTTAAGGCAGCACAGAGCTACGGAGGTGCGAAAATCATGTTTTCTTTCTTCCTGTCAAGATACAATACTCATGGTGTTGTGCACTGGCTTCTTGGGCTGCATGACACACTACCGTATGTCTTGATTGTGGTCACTGTACAAACTGCAAAGATATGAAGAAATTTGGTAGCACTAGTAGAATGAAGCAGTGTTGCGTGCAGAAACAATGTAAAATGTCTGAAGTAAGTAGGATTGTTTCTTACTTGAAGCTTTGTAACTACAACATTAAAGGTATCATGCACCACAAGTAACTGTAGTATGTCTGGGTTGAATCAATTCATCGCAGCAGATGAAATGCAAAGGGTGAGTTGATTGTTGAGGTATGTATGTGTATATGTGTGTCATTAATTGTACCAGAGTCTTCAACAGTCATGTCCCAAATTTCTGGTGCCACCTGGGACTACCATTCCAGTGGAGTGCATGCAAGTTATTCCAGAGTACACACAACTTAATAATATAGTGCAGCAGTACAACCGTAATATACACCGTGTTGCTCCTGTGTTGCTCCCATCAAGCTTTTGGTGATCAAATGTATCATATGCAAATGCGTAAAAAGTGTTGGTTATCATAGGCGGATCTGAGGAGAGCCAAGGGGTGCTGTGCCCCAGCTGGCCCTCTCTTTAGTGAGGTGCGATATATCGAAAAACATCGATTTCGCGATAATTTTGTCGATATCGTTATCGTATCGATTTTCGATACTGCTTTAGCAGATTTCGAAAAGGTAATATTTTTCAATAATTATGGAAATATCGAAGAATATTTCGATAAATCTACATCATTTAGTGTGTGATTGCGCAATCACGCTAGAAATGAAGGTTGGTTCTGTACTATTTAGCCACTTTAAAAACTTGTCTACCAGTTTCCTAGGCTTATTATTAGTTTTATGCAATGCTTTGTGTGTAAATTGTATTTCAAGCATATTTATAAATATCGGCCGCCCACGCAATTATACCACCCACACAATTAAAAATTATCGAAAATCGTATTGAAATTTCGATATTTATCCCAATATCGTATCGATAACATATCGAAATAAAAATCCTGATATCGCACACCACTACTTCTCTTGCCCCTTTGGGCTTAGAGTACTATATTGATGCCAGCAACTGGAATCATGCATTCACACTGTATTCAGAAGTATAGAAAGCCAATGTGCAAATAGAAGACAACAGTTATAAATGTACTTTACAGTTATACTGTACACTGTAAAGAAAGTGAAGCAAATAAGTTTGGATTTTTGTGCTAAGATTGAGATACTCTAATAGAGCAGTCACTACTCTAATAGAACAGTCACAATTCTAATATCATTAGGCCAGGCTAATTAATTCAGTTTATCGTCACCGCCCGCATGGGTTTCTAGGAATAGAGCAATAATTTCATGATTCATTATTTCTCACGTGATAATCATTGCTTACGCTTCTGAACTCGTTTTTGTATATTAAAACATGGTGTGTGCAACAAATGTGACGATCATTCCCAGCCTGGACTCGTTAGTACCTTCAATAAATGGATTTCTAAAGAGAGATTGCATAAACGAATAGCTAAGTATCAACAGTGACGTAATCAAATAAGCTCTGCAATCATTGTTAAAGTAGCTAGCAACTGTGTGAAACTACTTTGTAAATGTTTTCCATGTTAAAAAATTATGAAATATGAAAAAATGACCTCCCGCCCGCATGACTTTTTCAAATGTCCTGGATAATAAACTGTCAATCAACTTGGCCTGGCCTAATATAGCAATACTAGCTAGATCTTATTTTTGATTTAGCACACTTTACCATCAAACAGGTTTTATATCAGATAGGCTAATTGATCTTTATATGCTTTGCAATTATACACTTTGTTAGCTAAATGTTATCAAAAATGCTCCCAAATTCAAACCTAGGAGGTATCACTTTAAAATTTTTTCTCTAACTACAGTCTAAAACTGTATGTCTATCATTCATCCAGCTAGCATCTAAAAACAGTGTAATGAATTCCTACTTCTATCGTATACCCAGATTGTGGAACAGCTTACCATTAATTGACCTATCCCAAACCCTCCTAACTATCAAATTCAAACTCAAGAATTATTTTTGGAATCATTTTGTTAACAATTTTGGCAGTAATAACCTATGTACTTTTTGTTTCCGTTGCCCCTGTTCCAAATGTTTAAACATTCCAGCTCCTACAAACTATTTTATTCTTTAACTTGTACTCTTTATAGCTACCCCTTGTAATTATTATTTGTAGTTATATAGTTTATTGTAATTTGTAAGTAATTAATTATGGCTACCAGTGCAAGACACTGGTAGACCTTCAGTTCTGTAATTTAATTGTTATAAGCTCTTAAATATTGTTTAATTTTGTTTATTGATCTGTACAGTTCTGCAAAGTATTAATAATAATAATAATAATAATAATAATACACTTAATAAAGTTATGCAAGTGAATATAACTTGTGTACTAGAGTTCCTCTTAGTGGAATAAATACTGTTGTACACTAAAACTTCTTGCCCCCCTTTGGCCCACCCAGACAATGCCTTCTAGATCCGCCTATGTTGGTTATGATAATCAGTGACAATATGGAGAAGTACCAACCATTTACATTGGAAGAAATCCATTTTATGATCATGTTAGTTCTATGTCCCAAGGATGGCATATGGATCATTTGTAATGGATTCACAGTATCACTTAAAAGGAATTCTGTGCAGTATCATAACTGGTGTATATAATTACACCATCTGTGAAACTATCCTGACTGCCAACATTGGAAGAAATCCATTTTATGATCATGTTAGTTCTATGTCCAAGGATGGCATATGGATCATTTGTAATGGATTCACAGTATCACTTAAAAGGAATTCTGTGCAGTATCATAACTGGTGTATATAATTACACCATCTGTGAAACTATCCTGACTGCCAATCGCTGCATGTGAAGTGACATAACCAGCGTTGAAACCGGATCACTACAGCTGACCAGGATGATCCACTGACCCGGATTAATTAAAGCTGAGGCGTGAGATAAGAGCTATGTTTCGTGCAGTCTCGAGCGAGCGTGACTACGTTTTGAGCGTTCAATTTGTGTTGAGTAAACAGGTAGCTATGTGATAACTAAGCCGGTAAGTTTATAATTTAAAATCAGTCAGTGGGTTTGGTTCCACGTAGCTACTGTGAGTTTACAGTCAGCAATTGGGTGTGGCTTCGTGCATACCTAGTATTACAATTTTCCGATATATTAAAGTGGGTGTGGCTCACAAAAGTACTTATCCTGCTGTAAGACTAGACTATATACAACTCGTACAATAATCGATTAGTGGGCGTGGCTCCACGTAAGCTTGCTGACAACAACGTACACAATTTCGTGCTACAGACTGCACTTACTAATAAACGAGCGTAGCTGAGCGTACATTTGTAACGCGATAAGTGGGCGTGGCTCACGAAAGAGCTACACGACTAGCGTTAATAAGTTGGCTTTTGCTATTGACACCAATTGGTTGGTGGCGCTAAGGGCCACCAATACGCTATCGACACCAATCGAGTCACGTGACCTGATCAGATGGTATCGATACTGTGTCTGCCTCGTGGCACGATGTGATGCGGAAAGTTTACGGAGATATTGAGTAATCGTTCGTGGCCATGGATATGGCTGAAATAGTTGTTGGTAGAGGATTCGAGACTTATGAAGAAATTGAGGAGGCTGTGAAACGGCTAGAAAATGAGCATTACCATCCATTTCGACGTTTCAACTCTCAGTCTGTAAAAGAGTACAACCAACGACGGGAGAACATTGGCAGTAATTTGAGACTTGCTGAGAGCTTGAAATTTGCCTTTGTATCATATAGGTTAGTAATCACAGAGTGTTTATTCTAGGATTTTATATATATATATTTGTTAATGTACAAACTCAATCATGAGTATATTCGTACATATGTAGTTAGCTACTTATTTACAAATTTATATAATTGTTAAATAAATCAAGAGATGGAGCTTGGATAATATGATCATCTAGTTGGTTCCATAATTTTATTGTAAAAGGAAAGAAGGAGTTCATATAAGCATCTACCCTTGTTGGCAACTGCAGAAATCTTTGATGGTGACCTCTAGTTGTGGTGTTGCTTGGTCTAAACTGTTGGTGCACATTAATATCTACCATGTCATTAATTATTTTATACATTAGTGAGGCTCTCAAATTATTTCTTCGCTTCTCCAATGTGTGCCATTGTAAACTGTTCAACACTTCTGTCACACTAGCTGTTCTATTATAGTTATTCATCACAAACCTTTTGCTTGACTGGATACGAAAATTCTCACTTTTTGTTATAAGCTGAGAACAAAACAAACCTACAATATCAGAAAGTTGAAGTTCACACTTAGTATTTGAGATCAAGCCTGAGACAGTAAGGTGTATCTTCCAAATAGTGCACCTATCAATATTAAGCCCCACTGCCCTCCTCCCGGGTGTACGTGTAGATTTGATTAAACATCAAATGACTGTTATAGTACTACTGTTAGTGATGATGTTGACCGGTTTTGCATGCCTGACAGTTTGTGTGGGCCGGAGGCAGAAAATAAACCATCTGGTCACTGTTGCACACTTTCCATGAACACCAGAATACATAGTGGCATTGTTTTGCACCAAGGATGATGTAATAGTCTTGCTATTGACCTCTGTGAACAGACTAATGTTGTACTAGTAATGTCTTGGTAATTTATCTGAGGCATTGTTGAAAGTCTTTCGCTACAGTTTTGCCATTTCACGAAGTCGTAGCAAACCATATCCTTTTCCTGTAGTAGGGAAACTAAGATCCTAAGCCCATATTGCTCATAAACAACAGCCTGTAGAGAAAGCCAGATTCAGCACTAAGAATTTGAATAATTGGTGTTTGTTTCATCATAAAGTGCACGAAGTGATCTGACTGGCCTTGCCAACATTCTGGTAGTGGTCCGTAATAGTGCTCAGCGATATACCGTTTATCGTGATAAATTTGCATAACTGATTATGCGGTATTTCAATACCGATGTATCGAAATACCGGTTTTTTGACCAATATATCAAAATACCAGTATTGCTTTTAACCTATACTGTTGATGGCTTCAAGCGTTACTTAAAATAGCAGGCTAACTATATACCGATATACCGCGATATTTTCTTACTACTAATTCAAATTTCAATACCGCTGACCACTAGTCCGTAATGTGTGCAACAGACACCAGACGATTTATTTGCTGCCCCCACATAAACCATGTGGTATGCAAGACTAGATGTTAACTATCATCAGAAATTCAAGCAGTTAAAGTAATCATATATCACTACCTTATTATATTTGTTTATTAGCTTTTCAGCTACCTTTTTAATGTCACTTACCCTGTAAAAGCACAACCTTGCAGGCTTGAATGTCACAACTTAAAACAATGCCACATGTTTCTCATCCGGCAGTATTATGGTCTATATAATAATATTCTGTGCCTTGCAAACATGCTTATAAACGAATAATTGCTACACGATGACACGATGACAAGATGTCTGAGTCTGGAAACAAACGCTAAAATGTCAGCTGTGAAAATTAGCTGCGTAAATTGTCTTAGTGACAATGTCTTAACCCTTTTTCCAACTCCTGCACAGAAGACACTTTTGGACTTGTCTCACCAATATTGTCAAGGTGCTGTGAAGTATTGTGAGGTTGTTTTCTGATCAATATTGTTGTAAGAATGTGCGAACCTTCATAATCCCTGATATACAGTACTACCCACAGTTGATTATAAAAACTATCTATAGGTATTGTGCATATTATGTAGTGCAAACAGTGTACTCAGTTGGGTATGTATAACTGTACTGTACCCTAGTTTGCCATGTCAGTACCTTCAAAACAAGTAGCATACATACATACAAAGATTTGTAAGCAATATATTATATACAATAAAATTAACAATAGCTGTATTTTTTTGCATAGGTGTGTACACTATGGGGAGCCAAGAAAAAGAGGCAAAGGAGTTAGGCCAACTCAACATCATTTTGCTCTGAAGTGCCAAGCTGAGTTGTATGTTTCATATAATCACCATGCTAGGAAGTTTGAAGTGCGGAAATGCAATTTGGAACACTGTCATCCAATAGGGCCAGAAGTTTTGCCTCATTATCCATTTAAACGATGACTGGCTGGTGATGAGTTGAAGGAGATAGAAGATTTGGTTACACTTGCCCCAAAATTGAAATTGGTGAGACAATATATCTTAAAGCAGTTCGGGAAGCAGGTTATATTAAAAGATATTCAAAATGTATGCACTAAGGTTAAAATTCAAGCTAAAGGTGGTCGTGATGAGGCACAGGTTACAATTGACCGGCTAGAAGAGGAAATGCAAAGAGATCAGGGTAGTAAAGGAGGCATAATTGTCAATGAAAATAGCGAATTGTCTATCATTTACTTTGCATCTTCTCACTTGCTAGGTTTGTATGAAAAGTTCCCAGAGGTGCTTATGATTGATGGAACTTACAATGTGAATAAGTCTCGTATGCCTCTATACTCCTTTATGATAGAGGATGGCAATGGTCATGGGAGAACTGTGTTTTATGCTGCTACCACAGACGAGAGTGCACAACATTTGAGAGCCATTGTCCAAGCATTTAAGAATAGCAATCCATGCTATGGAAACACTAAGGTTATTGTAATAGACAAAGATTTCACTGAGATAGCTGTACTTAAGGATGAAATTCCAACTGTTACAGTTTTGTTTTGCCAGTTTCATGTGATTAAGTGCTTTTACAAAGCTGTGTCAGATGCAGAAGTTCCCAAAGAACAAAGGGACAGCTTAAGGAAAGTTTTACATGATATTGTCTATAGTGAAAGCATGGATGATTATGAAGACTACTTAGCTGAAATTGTACGCCTGGGAAATCCCAGTTTTGAGAAATACTTTTTTGACAACTGGAATAGCTGCTTGGAGATGTGGGCTTCCTTTCAACGTGATTCTAGTGTTCACTTTGGAAACACAACAAATAACCGTTTAGAATGTAGCCATAGCAAGCTTAAAGATTTAATTGGTCGTACATCCTCACTTTCTGAGATGTTTGAAGGGGTACTCAGCTTTATGAACTTCATCAACCAAGAGAGTAGCCACAATGCTTTCGTAGAGCAGTTTACTTCCATATCAACTAAACTTGACCATGTTGCTGGAATGCAAGAAGTTTCTGCGATCTGTACAGGATATGCCACTAAACTTCTACAGAATCAGGTAGAAGTAGCTCAGAAAGTTGATTACGAGTTTGTAGACACAGGTGATTCTGCAGTAACAGTAAAGTATAAAGACCACACTCACAGTGTGGACATAGAAGCTGGTGTTTGTTCTTGCTCATTCTGGAACACTATGTTGCTTCCTTGTAGGCACATAATTGGTACTCGTTTGCACAAGGGTCTTTCTGTTGTAGATCTCTCTATGATAAATCAGCGTTGGCTGAAATCTTATCAAATCGACTTTGTCACAGAAAGCACCCATCATGATGACCCAGCCTGTACTAGCAATTGTGCACTTGAGTATGATCTTTTGCCAGAACCACCCATGCAGAAAACACTTAATCAAGCTCAAAAGTATAAGAAAATGTTGAATTTGTGCCAAAAGATTGCAGCTCAGGCTAGCATGGTTGGTATGCCACAGTTTCGAGAGATGTACAACACAGTTGAAACGCTGGTAAAGAACTGGGACTCAGGTTCAAAATGTGTTGTTGTAAGCTGTGATGATGAATGTGAAAAATGCACAAGCGATCATGAGGAATCAACACTAGATGGGCAGGTTGCCAGTGATGAAGCTGTTAAGGAGTGTTCATGGGAAACCATAGAATATGAAGTCGAGTGTGATATTGATGATGAAACCACACAGTACAGTGATACCACATGGCATGTTGATTTCACACAGCACAGTGATGTCACACAACACGGTGATATCACAAGCCACGATGATGTCACACAGCATGGTGATACCACAAGCCATGATGATGTCACACAGCACGATGATACCACAAGGCACGGTGATGTCACACAGTATGGTGATACGACAGGGCATGGTGATACTACAAGGCATAGCGATGTCACACAGCATGGTGATACCACAAGGCATGGTGATGTCACACAGCATGGTGATACCACAAGGCACGGTGATGTCACACAGCACGGTGATACCACAGGGCATGGTGATACTACAAGGCATAGCGATGTCACACAGCATGGTGATACCACAAGGCATGGTGATGTCACACAGCACAGTGATACCACAAGGCACGGTGATGTCACACAGCACGGTGATACCACAAGGCACGGTGATGTCACACAGCACAGTGATACCACAAGGCACGGTGATGTCACACAGTACGGTGATACCACAGGGCACGGTGATGTCACACAGCACAGTGATACTACAAGGCATGGTGAGGTCACACAGCACAGTGATACCACAAGGCATGGTGATGTCACGCAACAGAGTGATACCACAAGGCATGATGATACTGCACAGCTTGAAAAACAGATTATGAAACCAGCCAAGAGGGCTACCATGCAACAAAATACCATTCTACACAGCAGTATCGAGGAGATTATTGACGGTAATGGAGCTGGTCAGCAAACACAACTGAAAAACTTAGCAGTCACATCCATTAAAAAAAGCTCAATACACCTGAAGCCTAGTATAAAAGCTCGAGGTCGTCCAAAATACTCTTCCAAACTGTGGCCATCAAAATCAAAGAAAAGACAACACAGTGAAGACAGGTGTAAAGAGAATATTCAGCCAAGTGTGCAAGTTGGCAAAGCAAGTAAGTGATTTAGTGTAAAGCAAAATAACGTATGTTTAAAACTTTTTAAAGGTAATAATACACAAAGAAAGAGATCCCGTCGATGTGGAGAGTGTATTGGATGCACATCCGTGGATTGTCAGAAGTGCTCAGCATGCCAGGATATGGTCAAGTATGGTGGCCCAGGAAAGAAGAAGCAGTGCTGTGTAAATAGGCGATGTGTTGTTACAGGTTAGTAAGCTAAGCAATGGATATATATGCATTGTATATATATATAAGTATAATTTCTTTTCTACACAGAGCAACATAAATGTAGCTACAATTCAGGTACCAGCCATACTTGGGTTGACCTTTGTAAACCTGAATGGTGGACACTTAAGCCAGAAGTTAGCAAAGTGGTATGTTGTTTCTATGTCATTCATGACTTCCTGTATTTAATGTGCACACATACAGGTACTTGATATTTGGCAGGAAGCAAGTCAAGGTATATTTGGGAAAATGGGATCATCTGATATGATGGACATCGATGTATATGCTTTGTTCCCTGGCAACTGGCTAACAGATAAGGTACTTATTGGTAAACAATACATAATGTACAATCTTGTTATACGCTAGGGAATCACTACGTTTCTAAAGGTTGCTGCAAAACGCTGCCTACAAATGGTATGAAATTAACTTTTAGCACTGTACATTAACAAAATAACATTACAGAAGGGACTGAATACATTTGTTGCATCCACTTTTCTATACAACAGTATGTGCCGTAATATGAATTTAGCAAAAAGATGGTACCGAGATGTAAGTAATAAGTAAACTTTTAATTATATCTTAATTTGTAATGTCACTTGATTAAGGTCAACATTTGTGACTATGAGCTGTGGGTAATTCCTGTCAACATCAACGAGTCACACTGGATACTTGTGGTAAAATATCTTCTGATTGACTGTTATACATAACAGCCATGTTTCCAGGTGTTACAGACCACAAAGAAAGAACTGTGGCTATTTGACTCAACTGCAAATGTGTATGTCAGTTGCATCAGTGTCTTTAAGGAATGGTTGGTTTCGAAGACAGCGACAACCTGGAGAGATATTAATGCAGCATCAGTGGTGTGCATAATTAGAATTATAGTAAACAAAACGTATAATTATACCTAATTTAGATCTCAAATATGCCACTACAGTCAAATAGCAGTGATTGCGGTGTCTTTGTTTGTTTGGTAAGTAATACCAAGAGTTAATAATAGAAGAGAGAGAGAGTGTCTAACCTCCCATAGGCCTGTGTAAAATGAGCGCGTAGAATACATGGCTTCTGGCTAGACACGTTAATTGTTTCAAAGGTAAAGCGAGATTGCGGCGCGCGCGCCAACACCAATATCGATACAGTTTGTTCAGTAGTGATCTCGTGATCTACGTGGACATGAAGAGACGACGGTCTAAAGAAAGCTCCTCGGAAGGGGCTAACGCGCAACAACCAAAGCCGAAAAGAAAGCGTCAGACAAAGGCTATGAACAAAAAGGCGAGGAAAACGCTACAAGGGTCTATTAGAGCCATTGATTCAAGCATTCTTGTTGGTGAAGTTGTCACTGCGCTAAAGGAACAGTGTTCGGATAGTTCCCTAACAGAGTTTGCAAACGCATTGTGCGAAGCGAACGAGTTGTTGAATAGGCTAATTGAGTACCATCGAGACATTTTTGCCAGACTCCATTCGGACTGCAAGAAGGAGAAAAACTCGCAGATTCGATTTCAAATGCAGTGGTACTCCCATTGCAGCGCATTTCTTCTTGAAGAAAAATACCAGCTAAGCACCATCGACTTGGAAGAAGACGATCATCCTGAGCTAGCTAAGTTAAGACAAGATTGGCTTGATTTTTGCAAGGAGCATAAAGCTCCGGTGCCTGCCAGTAGACCAGCAATGATGGCTTTGTCAACTGCCATATACAACTCTCTGGTTGAGCACGTTTCATCGTTTCAGCTAAGCCAAAGTGATGCAGTGGACACTGGCACAAGTGATGAAGTCATTGAAGAAGAAGGAGTGTACTACAGGTTTGGTGGGGGAGCACTATGTGAAATGTTGCACCGTCGCTACGACCAAATTCGTAGTGCAACGAACAAGAATTTGATGTCCATTGAAATAAGCCTTTTACAGGCAATAAACACTAAGGACAAGTCGGATATACCTGATTATCTGAAATATCAGGATCGTGGATACATGTATTTCCCACACAAGGTGTTCATTCCATTTTTACAACAAGTAGACCTGAACGTGAAGAAAGTCGTAAATCCGACAAGCTTTAGCAAGCACGGAGGTGATTTAATTAAGGTTAGACTATTTTACTGCATCTACAATGGAACCTGTTAAATTTAGGATAACACATTTTGGCCGTAGGACATGCAGGCTGTTTAGTGTATAAATGTTGGAGTCGAGGAATTTACAGTTGGGTGACCTCTATACACAAACAACTGATTGCACAGGTTCCATCGTACATTAGTTTAACTATACAATTTTACATTGTAGATTGCACATGATGAAATAAAGAAACAGCCCACACACAAAGCAGAGTTCTTAGAAGCTTTATCAAAGCGATTGCCAGTTACTACTTTTGATAAAGAAAGTGAAACAGCTGTAAACAACGTGTTTGAAGAACTGACCAGAAAACTATGCAACATTAGAATCCAAGAATTTTTGTCAGCGACAAAACAAGAACTTGCTGCTAAGAAGGGTTTGGCATCAACGGTGGATGTAAACTTGCGCACTAGTCTGTTGAGTAATCACACTAAATTATCAAGTAAACTGTGTACATAAATTTTAAAAATTGTAAATTATTAAAGATAAATTATTTGGTTCCATATTTCTTTTTTTGAAGGGGTAACTCCATGTAGCTAAGTGTCTGGTCGCGGTACCCAGTGCTGCTGTGATGCTGAGCTGCACTTTGTTTAACCAAATGTGCACACCTTGCTGTAACGTAATTACACGAATCCAGTTTCCCTCCTGCATTGTGCTTAAATTGACTAAATAAGCTCTCCACCGCTGATCTTGATATCCTTAGTGGAGACACAAAATATCCTGGGTATCTCTCAAAGAAATAAGCACAGAATCCTCGGAAGCCATAAACATCTATGCGAAGTAGATCCCAGGCTATGTAATCAAACTATAAAATAAAATATAAATCACTAAACCAAATCACTTACTTTGCCACGAGAGAAAGGCTTTCTGCGTGCTAGATGTGTGAGGAAACTGACCATCTAGAAATAATGCCAGTGACAACTGAAAAAGAATAGCAACACAACAAGATACCTTCAGACAACAGTGTTGAAAGCCATGACGTGAAATATTGATAGCCACCTGAAATACTCTGCAACACAGTTGAATCCACGGAGGAAACTTTCTCGTGGCTCAGGAATCCTTTCTCAAAAAGCAAGTTGCATGCCTCTAAAAATTTGTGAGCCTCAGTAGCTGCATTAACATCAGCAGGTGGTGGATGTTGGTGTATATGCGAGTATAACTCTGTCAATACTTGCTCTTGCTGTAAATGTATAAAATACATTCATGGAGAGTACAATGGAGCAAACCTGCATAATTTTAGCTGGTGACACGTTAAGCTTTGTCCAGGAATCTCTTAAAATGTGTATTTCCTTTAAACGAGGAACCATGCGAGTTTGCTGCTGCTTGGCTCGGTTCACTTCTCTCTTATACATTTCTATGATTGTGTCCCACCCGAAAACACTTGTCTCACGACTGCGATGAAATAGCTTGGTACCACCACTTTTTGATGAAAACAGAGCATTGACCATATTTTTCAGCTGCAAAGAATAAACACAATGAATTGTCTTGCGCAATCACTGTACGTCATATTTTACCTGATGTGAAGGACATATCATCCAAAAAATGACGTCTGGTGGACAAAAGGGATTTTTAAACCATGGTTTCACTTCAAATCTATCAGTGGTCACATCATCCAGGATAGAGTATGCACCGCACTCTTCACGTGCAGCTTTGATGGCTGTAAGGTTAGCTGCACAACCATCACAAACTAGCAAGCTAGTCTTGAGGCCATGGTGCTGGAACAGCTTGACAGTGTCGAGTACACACGCTAAAACAAACTTCGAGTCAACAGATCCAGCAGATGTAAAATACGGACCAATAATATCATAACTACTAGTTAGATCACGCCACAAAAATTGCAGGATGTAGTTGGTCTGTGCAGCAACTTGTGGCTTCTGCAGCAACTGGTAAACATCAATCAGTGAAGACATATCGTCCGCAGTCATTGCCAGTCCTGATAGTGTTTGATTTCTCGAATTCCACATCAGCTGACATGCCACCTTCACCTCATCAAACACCAATACACCATCAGACTGGGGTGGATGCTTGCCTTGCCTTTCACATTCGGACTTGAACAGTACATACTGGGCAACTTGATCAACAATGCATTTCTTACTGGTGCCTGGATCATGCAAAAATGCACCAGTATATGATTGAAGTAGGGATCTTGATGGTAATTGCAATATGTCAAAGCCCTTCAATGCTTCGTATGCCGCTGGACTTCGAGTATAAATTGCCAAAGCTACAAAAGGTAAAGGTAAATTAAAATTTTAAGTTGTCATCTTACCCATCCTAATGGTGATCATACTCCACTGATTACTCCGCTTACCAGTCACTAAAGGAAAATAATGTAGTCACCATCTAAACAATCATTTTACTATGAAAACTCTTACCATTTCTAGCTTGATCTTTCTGAAAACTTTCCAACTGTTGCCTCTTATCCATTGTCCATATCTCTTTCAGTTTATTGCCAACACCATGTGATTCTCCTTCCTCAAAAATACGTTGTAGGTCATCAACAGCTACTTGATCCATTACATCACACATCTGTGTGTGCTGCTCTTCTGACAAAGTAATCTCCGTGTTTTCATATCGTGTGAGTTTCCTCTTGTCAAGGCCCCGTTCCATCATGGCATTCTGTTTTCTTTTAACCTGGCTCGCTGGAGACATGTATGTTAGTCTGGCTCTTGAAGAAGCAGCTTGCCTCTTAACCTTCACCGATGGGCTCTCATCTGTGGTGCGCTTCAGTTGCCAATCCAAGTTTGAAATCAGTCTCTTGCAAGCTGAGCAAGTAACCTCAGCACTACTCTTGGCCGTCAGAGGTGCATTAGCTGGGACTTCAAACCATAACTTACAATCAACTGAGTCCACCCGATAGAAAGGGGCCTCTGTTCGATGTACACTCTTCGGATGGAAACGAATAACTTCAAAGTAATGCTCATGATAGTGAGCCCACTCAATTCCTGGGCAGAACTTGTATGAAGGATTACAAACTTTCTTCAATAGGGCACACACCTCAGTCTCATCACTTACAGTTCCGTCTTCTAGCGTTCGCAGTAGCACATGGATTCTATAAGTACAATCTTCTAGGATGGTAACTTGAATACGAGATGTGTAGCCAAACGGTGGCAAAGGCGTTAATACGCGTTGGCTGACGACCAAAACCTGCTTCCCATTGTCCAGTGCACGCCCAAGGGTGAAGGTTAGTTCCGGAAACTTGCTTTCTAAGCTTGAACTGATTTTCTCCAATTGAAGCGCACCCGGACTATTGTCAGTAGTCACATCGGCACTCGCAAATAACATCTCATCTCTCCGCTCAAGATTATCCGAAGACACAAACAGCCTCCGCGAAGACGAATCTTCACCGCAACGAGATCCTCTTGTTTCGCGTAATGGTGTGGCCATTCCAGGCGCGCGCGCGCCAACGAATATCGATTAGATGGCTACAATAATTTATAATCGTTTGCGTAAGGCCAGTAAGTTTTATTTTTATTGGATTATTAACACATCTCGCGAACACAAAGAAGTCCGCTAATAACCAGATTTACTCTACGCGCTCATTTTACACAGGCCTATGGGAGGTTAGACACTCTCTCTCTCTTCTATTATTAACTCTTGGTAATACAGTATGTACAACCAGATATGTGTGATATCAATTTATTTACTAGTATGCAATACATGAAATGATGGGAGAGCGATCATACCAATTTTTACAGGTACTGTAGTTTTCATTACTTAATATGCAGTGCTTGAAATAATGGTTAGACGTGTGACATTTTCTGACTAAAATTCATGCTTGTCTGCTATGATGTGCTCACTATTGATTAAACACTTTCACCAGATAAAATGCACGGTACAGCTTAGATGCAACTTAATGCTAGCAAGCATATAACTCTTGGGTGCTAGTACAGTGAAACCCCTCTAAAAGGACACCCCTGAACTGAGGACAACCTCTTTATAAAGGACATCTGTGAAGGTCCCAAATTAATGAAAGCAGTACTTTATACACCCCTTAACAAAGGACACCTTTTTACAAGGGACAAAAAATAATTTCCCAATGGTGTCCTTCTTAGAGAGGTTCCACTGTAGTTTACTCCCAAGTGTGAGTAACCTACCCGAGAGTATGAGTAGTCTACCTGCAGGTGCGAGTAAACTAGGTGCAAGCATTAAAACTTTCTATGGAATTCTGAGAGCTTACTCTTGAGTTCCAGTAATATATGCTCCGTTCATACTTTCCAGACTGAGAACACTCAAATTTACGTGGCTACAGTATTTGTGTACCTACTCAGATTAACAACTGATCCCTCGATTCATTCCATTTTCCAAGTCAATATTCAGAATCAAGCGCATCAGCCATGAAAATATTGGCCAAAATATTAAAAGTACTGAATAGTCCTTGAGGCTCGAATCATGAATAGCTCTATGAATAGTCTACTGTAGCTTCACAACCAGGCCAGGTACATATAGACGGGTTGCCTATTTAGGGCGTGTCCCTTGTGTAACGCGAGAAAATGCGACTTTCCGTTTTACGCATGATTACAATGTTGGTCAAGAAGTCAACAAAAAACCCATTTTTAAAAATAGTTTGACAAACGTTTTTGGCTCTTCAAATGTACAAGATGAGTTAAAATCATCCAGTCTATCATTCTAAGTAGTAGCAAAGTCTTACAAAGAATGTTTTCAGCGAGTTTTATCGCTTTCCAAAAACCCGAGATTGAGAGAAAATCATCTTCTCGTTCAGCCTTCACCTTACACGCTGGATATGTTATAGCCCAAACCTTTCTCTATAACATACTTTCTGTTCTGAAGGCTGGCTAACTCTTGCTTGCTAAAGTTAACCGAAACGTTCATTTTCTCCAATAGCTGTAATACATTTTTGACTTAGCGAACTCGGAAAGTATGTGGAAAATTTACGGTAAAACGACCACGCCTTAAAAAGGCAACCCGTCTATACGTAGCTAGTACGTACATTTAACATTTGATGAGTTTATCAGTGAGCTCAAATGTTTTACTCGAGCCTCCAGTGGTCCTGTAGGTACTCACGAGTGCAAGTAAACCACTCTAGAGTGTGAGTAAATTCCTCGCAAGTAAATGCTAAGTAAATTCCTCGCAAGTAAATGCTAAGTAAATTCCTCGCAAGTAAATGCTAAGTTGCATCTAATCTGTACTGTATGATCAGACTTGACAGTGTTCCAAGGAAAAAATATTTCCAAGCACAAGCTTGTACAAGTATTCATTCAGACATGCTCAAATAAATTCATTTCAAACACCGAGTATGTGCCATACAGTCTTAGGTATTTGCAGTGATATTAAAAAACTATCTTTACTCAACCTCAGAATTTCCCTTTAAATTAATAGTATATTTAGGATACATGTATCATTCATTAGTTACAATATATTCACACAGGGAAACACACATCGGATAAGAGAGTGGATAACATGGAAGATCACAGAAATTTGTTTGAAGGAAAATCTCTAAACTGAATTTAATACTCCATGTGCATTATTTAAAACAATACATTAATTTATATGCTTCATACAATCTAATAAACTACTATCTTCATCGTTCCGTTCTTTGGAATGTATTGTTTTCCATCTCCAGCGAAGGGGCGGCCGCACTTGACCGATGACTCGGAATAGCAGCCTCCTCAATTTCTTCATAAGTCTCAAATCCTCTACGCTAGTAATACCATGGCCACGGGCGTTGTGTTCAATATCTCTGTAAACTTTCCGCATCACATCGTGCCACGAAGCAGACACAATATCGATACCATCTGATCAGGTCACGTGACTCGATTGGTGTCAATAGCGTATTGGTGGCCCTTAACGCCACCAACCAATTGGTGTCAATAGCAAAAGCCTAATAAGTTTCTACGTCGTCAAACGAACAATTTCGCTTCTCACGTGATCCAATCCGGGTCAGACCCGGATGATCTGTAAACCGGATCGGACCCGGAGAAAATGTGACCCGGTTGACCCGACCCGGTTTCAACGCTGGACATAACATCACTACCACATGTTTGCATTGTGTAGCCATCATATGTACCTATTACTAATTTCAAACAGTTGGCTTTATCCACAAGATGACTCCTGTGCATATCTTTAAGCCCATATGATCATCAGGTAGTATGTAGACCAGTACACCTGCTTGTGTGTGACTTTTCTAGAAAGGTAGACCAATGTTTTGAAGTACATATACATATAGTTTGGTCTGCTATTCATAATGACACAATTTTACTAAGACCATTCCTGCACCACCAGTCTAGGCCCCTATAACAGCTACCACAGCATACCAAAATAGTTATTTTTCAAGAACAATTAATAATTGGAACTCCTTACCAGTAGATCTTGTTGAAGTTGCAGATGCTGACATTTTTAGAACTGGACTACAATCATTATTGTAATTGTGTTGCATATATTTGGGCAAATCTGAGCACACCAGCAGGGCTGACTGCTCAGTAATAATAATTATACAACCAAGTACTAAGAATAATACGAAACGCGGTTAAAATTACGTCATTAATAATGAATGAAATAAATAAATAATTAATAAATAAATAAATAAATAATAAATAAAGTTTGAGAAAACTACAAGGCCTAAGGCTTCGCACTCACCGGGAATAGAATCCATGTTGCATGAAGAGATAATCGTATAATGGGTGAATGTTTCCGTGGAGGTGATAGAAACGTAGGACAATTCTATTTAATGCCAATCAAAAAGCACGTGATATATCCACTACTAATCGAGCAGACTCAAATGGCTATTTAGACGAGCGAACTACTGTTCAATTGTGCTTGAAAGTGTTGCCAGCTGGCACACTAAGTCTCAAGTCGCCATGCCAGCTGCCAGTGGATGCGCTCCGTGTATCTATGGCTTCAGGACACCTGATGAATAGGTTTGACATGCCAGCTGCACAAGGACAGGTATGTTTGTTTGTATTGTACATATGTCTTGTATTTTACTATATTTTTTCTGGCTTGCTAGGCTCTGGTTGGTTTGGTTGTCTGTTTGTACTAATGTTTTGTAAGAGCGTGGTATGTTTTAAATGTTTTCTTGTATTATTGTACATTTTGCCTTTACCTAGCTTACTAGGCTCTGGCTGGCTTGGCTGTCTTCCTTTATCTGGTTCACCTGGCTTGTATACTCCTACAGTATTGTGCATCTCCTGTAGGTTTTGTATGCATATACTGTGTGTACACATCACTGTGCCATTACTACACCAATGATGTACTAGCATTTTAGCTACTGGTGGCCTTTAGTTACGATGCCACTATTGTGTTGTATCTGTCATGACATATTGAGTTGATTTGGGGATCGTGCCTTCACCTAATAGCCTCACCAGGGGGCTGTCACGTTGGTGTATGTACTTGGTTATATATATATATATATATATATATATATATATTTGTTAATGTACAAACTCAATCATGAGTATATTCGTACATATATATGTAGTTAGCTACTTATTTACAAATTTATATAATTGTTAAATAAATCAAGAGATGGAGCTTGGATAATATGATCATCTAGTTGGTTCCATAATTTTATTGTAAAAGGAAAGAAGGAGTTCATATAAGCATCTACGTTACCTTTGTTGGCAACTGCAGAAATCTTTGATGGTGACCTCTAGTTGTGGTGTTGCTTGGTCTAAACTGTTGGTACACTATAATATCTACCATGTCATTAATTATTTTATACATTAGTGAGGCTCTCAAATTATTTCTTCGCTTCTCCAATGTGTGCCATTGTAAACTGTTCAACATTTCTGTCACACTAGCTGTTCTATTATAGTTATTCATCACAAACCTTGCTGCTCTTCTCTGTACCATTTCTAATTTATAGATGTTATGTTCATGGTATGGGGACCACACTGTACTGGCATATTCTAGAATGGGGAGAACAAATGTATTATAGCAGTAGCATTTAACTGTTGCAGGACACTTTGCTAGATTCCGTTGTAAAAGACTTCTTACTGAGTTTGCTTTTGCAGTGATCATGTTAACATGTTGTGTCCATTTAAGATTTTTGTCGATAATGACACCCAGATACTTTGTATGACTTACTGATGGTATTAAGGTATTAGATAGGTAATCGGATGATTGAACATAATTCATTTTATTGGTAATTCTCAAAAATTCAGTCTTTGAAGGATTAAATGACATCTGCCAAACATCAGCCCATTGTGATAAAGTATCCGAATCATTCTGAAGGGCTACCACATCTTGTTCAGAATGAATACTTCTGTAGAGTAAAGTATCATCTGCATACAACCGAATTTTTGATGAAATATTGTGTGCAATATCGTTAATGTAACATAGAAACAAGAGTGGTCCCAACACTGACCCCTGTGGCACTCCTGAAGTTACTTTACACAGTTGGCTATATCACCATTCACAACAACTTGTTGGGATCTGTTTGTCAGGAAGCTTTTAATCCATCTTAATATATTTCCACAAATACCATAGTGACTAAGTTTGCTGCAGAGTCTGTTTATAGGTACGGTATCAAAGGCTTTGGACATATCTAAGAAAATTGCATCAAT
This sequence comes from Dysidea avara, assembly GCF_963678975.1. NCBI lineage: Eukaryota > Metazoa > Porifera > Demospongiae > Dictyoceratida > Dysideidae > Dysidea > Dysidea avara. Next base: position 23,303,233 of record NC_089280.1, read on the forward strand.
TTGTCCTGATAGGTTGAGAGAAATGGCAAAGTCATCAATTGTTTCAATTAACTGGGTTTCACAAGATCTTCTGGATCTAAAGCCATGTTGTTGGTCAGCAAGAACATTGTATTTATTTAAATTAGAGTAGATATTTGAAGATATTATATGTTCTAGGGTTTTGCACACAACACTGGTAAGAGAAATTGGTCTATAATTTGCTGGTAAACAGCGATCCCCTCTCTTAAAAACAGGTACCACAAAAGCTTTCCTCGATCCAATCATCAGGGATAATTCCTTGTTCTAAGGATCCTTGGAATAATATTGTAAGGCAAGGTGCTAGTTCTGAAGAGAATTCTTTCAAAAATCTGGTTGGAATATTGTCAGGGCCACCAGCCTTTTGAGCATCCAAGTTAGACAGTAATTGTATCACGCCTTCAACATTAACTTCAATACAGTCCATATCTGGAAAAGGTGGGCCTGGTACTTCTGGTGTTACTGAAGTATCTACTATTGTAAACACAGACTTGAATTGATCATTAAGAGCATTAGCCTTATCTGTATCATCTGTGATTGTGTTCCCTTCAACTGTCAGGGTTGTGATTCCAGTAGTATCTTTACGACAATTTTTAATGAAAGACCAAAACTTTTTGTTGTTCACTCTAGGGTCAGATATTCTTGACACATAATTGTAGTATGCTCTGCGGCATTCATGCTGAGATAACATTTTTATGTTTTTGTAGTTGGACCAATCACTTGCTAACCCAGTAGAACGGGCTTTATTATATAACCTTTCCTTTTTCCTACAGATACGTTTGGTTCTGGTGGTGACCCATGGTTGGTTGAATCTAGAACTAGGATATGTGTAAGACACAAGCTCCATACTATCCATACACATTGCTTTGAAGTCATTCCACATCTTCTGTACACATGAAGTGGTTGTATTAGAGCTAGTGAAACTTGAAGTAAATTCTGTAATAACTTGTGATAACAGTTGGAAGTCAGCTTTTGCCCACTGATAAAGTTTTCTTTTAGCTGGACACATGTACTTTGCCGTAATGAATGATTCAACATAAACTGCATCGTGATCACTGATTCCTGGGATGGGGATACATTTATTTATAAGATTTGGCCTGTTTGTAGCAAAATATCCAGAGTGTTATTTCCCCTAGTGGGAAAGGATACCATTTGTGAGATACCTGAATCACAGAACAGTTCCAGTACTAAGTTACAAAAAGACACAGGGTAATTATTTCCATTATGTGAATTTGTAAGCCAGTCAATGTTAGGGAGATTTATGTCTCCTCCAATCCAAATAATTGCCCCAGGGAAGTCAGTTATTATGTCCTGTATAAGATTACACAATGACTGAAGATATGCAGCATCACTATTTGGTGGTCTATACACAGCCAGTACTATAAGTAGGTGATGATTTAGCTGGAGTTTGCAAGCAACTGCTTCAACATTGGTTGTAAGAGTTAAGCTTTCCCAATTGTACATCTTACTACATGCCAGAAAGACACCGCCATAACCATCATTTCTGTCTCGTCGAAATGCTTCAAAGTGTTGTGGTGCAAATATCTCAGATGATGAAATGGTAGGATTTAGCCATGATTCTGTGCCAACTATTATGTCAGGTTTATATTCATGAATCAGATTATCTAGAACAGCCTTCTTTCCGGAGATACTTTGAAAGTTTGTGATTACTACTTTAAGTGGGGAATTATTAATTTCGAGGGGTTGATTATTACTATTGTGCAAGTTATAATTATTTACTGGATTAGAGCTTAATGAAGCTAGTCAATTGTCTGAGTTATTTGTGTCCATAGTAGAGGAGTTATTTGCCTGGGTGTTAGCTGCCTGTGGTTGTGTTGCCCCTGCATTATTATCCTGAGAGCTAGGGATAAACTCTGAGTTTACTACATTTCCATGCAACTTTCCTTTGAGAAGCAATTTGTTGCTAACAATTTGGATGTCTTTTCTATTTTGCCCAGCTTGTATCAATCTCCATCTCTCTTTCATCAATATCGTATCCGCAACTCTCTCTTCTGGTGAAAGATCTGGTTTTATGGTTAGGCCTTTAGGAAGATTCTTTCTGGAACTCAGAAGGTTAGAAACATCATAAGATCTGTTCAGCTTAACCAAGATAGGACGAGGACGATTGGCTGATTCATTATACTTTCCAGGTCTGAAACTGTCCCGGATGTTTTGAGGTCCAACATTGCTTCCAATACCAGTAAGGATTTCTACGATTTGGTCTAGTTCTTGCTTCATACGGGCAGATCTGCTAGTCCCCTTTGGGAATTCTTTCAAGCCATACAGCACAATATTATATTTTCGACTATCAGTTGTTAGATTTTTACTTAGTTTTGCGGAGGTAGGACAGGTTTTGGATGTAGGGGGCAAGGCTGGAGTAACACTAGTAGGTGAATGTGCAATTTGATTTGTGTTTTGACTATGTAGAGACTCCAGAAGTTCAGTAATTTTAAAAGTTAGAGTGTGAATTTGTTCTCTTAATTCAATAAATTCCTTTTTATACATAGATTGCATACAATACACACAGTAGAATGGTGATTCAGACTCACCAGCCATTGCATATGCAGATTTTGAGAGTCCAGAACATTTCCGATGGAACCATGCTGCACAACCACCTTCACAGTAAACTGCTTCATCACCAGGCTGGCCATCTTGTGTAGACTCCTTTATAACCTCTTCACACACGCAACACGTTTCCGGTTCGTCGTCAGAATCACGAGTTGCGGCTTTGTTCTGGGTACCCTTAACATAAGGTTATCTTTGCCTCGCCGCTCTTTCTTTCGATCTTTTGGCATTTTCTGGCGGGCACAATGACAATTCTAATAAAAGCCACTCCGGAGAATTCTGAACTAGTAGTCAGCAGTCTTTTTTCTAATGTCCGTAAAACTGTTTGTAGATCACTATCAATCAGTTACAAAGCATACAAAACAAGAAAATCTCAGGTCTGGCAGAAAACTCTGAACAGACCTTAGCCCAAGCTCACGTGATTTTTTTTGTATGTGACGCGGTCCTAGTAATAATAATAATAACAGCTATATTTTATGACCTCACACTAATTAGTCCACCTCATATTAAGGACAAAACATTTGGTCTCATAGGTGACCCTATTATTGAGGTTTCACTGTATACAGATCATATAAGGAAGATGACAATAATGCAGTGTCAGTAGCTACAACAACACACACAACAGTTGTGTATTATACGGATTACTTATAAGGCACATATTGTTTATGAAACAGAGCCCCTAAATGAAGGTTCCATGCCAGCATGCATTTGATAGTATGATGGGTCAAGTGTTAACATAGAAATGTTTCAGTTATAGAAAATATCACTAGCTAGGCCTATAGCCTGCACATTAGTATGGCCTAACAAGCATTCTGTGGCCAACCATACAAATTTTTGGCTAATCTTTATATTCAAAGAAATTACATCACTGTTGATGAATTTTATGTATCAAGCAAGCAGAGTACTATAATATCATTGCCTGATAATTATGATCAGCTGTTGTGTGGCTTCTATGCATATTGCAATAGTAGGACAAAAGAATGGAGCATAACTGAATGAACGGTATTGCAGGATTATTTGACACTTACTATCTAACTGTGTGGTATCTGCCTAGTAACTGGCACCTAAAAATTGTTGCAGAGAAAACCCCGGATGTCCCTTTTAGCCTATATCACATTTTAAAGTAAAAAGATTCTGACTTCCGAGTCCTGTAATGTCTTTACAGGATTTAGCTCTATTACACAATTATGTTCCAAATACAACTTGAATAAAGCAACAAGTTGTCAAAGTAACAACCAACTAGTCTATCATAGCAAATATATTCAGCTTAGCAACCAGTACAAAAATGAGTCCAACAATACAAAGCTCTATGTCACTCAAAACGAGTCAAAGCACATCGTTTCTTTGAACTGGCTGGGTATCAAAATATTGCCAGGGCAATATCTTGATATTTCCCGGGTAATATGCAAGTTAAACACCGACTGATACCTTTGAACACCCATGCTAAATTGGTATATCTATATATATAAAGCTGAAAAGCTGTCTGTCTGTCTGTCTGACGGTCACGCTGCTTACTCACCAGACTTGGCGCGAATCGACATAGTCTGTGCTGATAATGAAGCGCTCATCATCCGCCTACTCTAAGATTGTTATCACGAGTTCACGCGTGCTTCCGTTCGGTCTCTACAGTGCGTAGAAGGCCAAGGTGTAGAGAAAACTTGAGCAACATTCCTTTGAAAACTACAGCACATACTGTTCAAGTGGTAGAACGCCTGACTAGCGTGTAAGAGGTTGTGGGTTCAAATCCACGTGTTGACAGATTTTTTTCTTTCTACTCAGTACCTTTTTGTGAACACCTTTTTAAAACACGACTTTTAGCTCATCATATCTTGGCATGCAAAGCACATATCGAGGTGGGACTTTAGCAAAATTAAACGCCCATCATCTGGCAACTCGAGTGTTGTTGTAGCAAATCAATATGTGCTTTTGTTCGCCCTTTATAGGGCGATGAAGGCACTGGTGTAGGGAAGGATCACTGAAAAGTTGAGCTACATTCCTGTCAAAACCACAGATAAACAACTGTGGCGATTTGTGCACCTCCCTTAACCCCAAGTTATTATAACCAGCCAGGGTTCACATAACTTTTTTTTTCACTTTAGGGACCTTTTTGATGCACCTTTTTGTTCTATCTGTTCCATGCAAGTCTTCATCTACAAACTCTTCTACTCAGTTTTTCAACACTGGCACTTAACTGCCTCACATCATAGGGACTCTTATAGCACTTTTGGGATAGGGCAGGCAAATTGCCAACACATTTGTCCATCTGTGTGTTGGTCCAGTGTGTTGTATTAGAGTAGGTAAAAGCTTCTTTCACCAGTATCCAGGATATCTACATCTTTGTTTTAAGCACATAGGTGTGCACTGACATGCAAAACTGTTTGTTCAGATTTACCTCATTACTGCTGTAGTAAATAGGCAGCTTGCATGATTGGACAAATACTACTGTGCATATGAAAAATGATAATACTGGAACCATGCAGATCTATAGTTTACACTGAGGAACTGCATCTGACCTGGCACAACTGTTTCATTATAATCCTGCTTACATGCTTTCACTCTAATGATTCATACATTACCTTAATGGTCAATTACACTGCAGGTGTTTCAAAACTGGGTTTTTGTATGGCAAGAGGTATATGACAACATCAGAACTGAAAGTACATAGCATAGGACAAGTTCTGAACCTTTGCTTGCCATGCAGTAACTATAACTGCAAATTGTGTTGGCTTTAAATTATGCCTAAGTTCATTTCTCTTTGTGACAGTTGGTAAGGTAAACATCATAATGTAGAAACTGAAACTGTACCATGTGTACACAAACTGTATGTAATGTAGGGTATATACTGTATACAATTTCCTTAGCTCGCATGCAGTTTAACTAATTAGCCTTGCATGCTCATTATTTCACTATAAATTATTATGTACTGCATAAGGATCATGTACTTTAAAGCACTATCGACATGCATGCTACACAGTAAATATAGGACACTAATATTTATGCTTGGTTCCCAATATATTAATTATTGTTGCAATAGTTGTCATGTAAAGCAGCAAAGGTTTCGTTTGTTCTATACAGCACATTGAAGTCACTGGTAGGAAAGATGCATTGAATAATTAAACTACATTCCTGTCAAAACCACAAACAATAAACTTTAGTGTTTTGCATCGTTAATGACATAAGGAAATCTCATGCTCTTTAAAAAATGTGACATCACCATGTGTTCTACATAGCTACATAAGCAGTGCTGGTATTTAATGCTTGGTCCCTCTTCCTGGCATTAAAATGTTTAATGTGGAGATGGTCCTGCACGTAGGGCAGGTACCAATGCTAGTAATATGATGGTATGCTAGTATGTGATGGTAGGTTAATGGTAAAAATTTTAATAACGACAATTCAGGTGAATTTTGTGCCAATTGACCAAGCGGCACCAAAATTCACCTGAATTGTCGTTATTAAAATTATTACCATTAACCTACCATCACAGCCATTTCTTGGCTGCCACCTTGGATTTCACATCTTTTTTCACCATAGCCTTTTTGAGGGCCGCACACTTTTTTTACAGCTTGGCTGTTTTGGATTAGATTTCACTTCTTTTTGTATTTGTATACCCCAAAGCCGGCCTATGGCCTGCTTTGGGACTTTTTAAACCTATCTTTTTTTCTTTACCACAGGAAGAAGAAAAGATGAAGCAGATGTACCTTAAATATTTCTGATTTTATCAGTAAATGTACAAATTATATATATAATACAATACAGAACTGTCCATGGTGGTTTCTTTGTAACTGAACACTCTTCAAGGTAACGTCTTCTAGCTGTTCTCTCTACAGGGTGATTTATTTGTAGCTGGATTCTGTACAGGTGATTTTTTTTGCTGCTGAGCTCATTACAGAATGGTTTCTTTGTAGCTGAACTCTCTACAAGGTAACTTCTTCTAACTGATCTCTCTACAGGGAGATTTGTTTGTAGCTGAACTCTCTACAGATGATTTGTTTGCAGCTGAACTATCTAGATGATGGTTTCTTTGTAGCTGAATTCTCTACAAGGTAATTTCTTCTAGCTGAACTCTCTACATGGTGGTTTCTTTGTAGCTGAACTCTCTACAAGATAACTTCTTCTAACTGATCTTTCTACAGGGCAATTTGTTTGTGGCAGAATTTTCTACAGGGTGATTTCTTTGCAGCTGAACTCTCTACATGGTGGTTTCTTTTTACTGTAGCTGAACTCTCTACAAGGTAATTTCTTCTAGCTGATCTCTCTACAGGGTGATTTGTTTGTAGCTGAATTCTATACAGGTGATTTGTTTGCAGCTGAGCTCTTTACAGAATGGTTTCTTTGTAGCTGAACTCTCTACAAGGTAACTTCTTCTAACTGAACTCTCAACAGGGAGATTTGTTTGCAGCTGAACTCTCTTCATGATGGTTTCTTTGTAGCTGAACTCTCTACAAGGTAACTTCTTCTAGCTGAACTCCCTACATGGTGGTTTCTTTGTAGCTGAACTCTCTACAAGGTGACTTCTTCTAACTGATCTTTCTACAGGGTGATTTGTTTGTAGCTGAATTCTGTACAGGTGATTTGTTTGCAGCTGAGCTCTTTACAGAATGGTTTCTTTGTAGCTGAGCTCTCTACAAGGTAGTTTCTTCTAGCTGATGTCTCCACAAGGTCACTAGATTGTAGCTGAACTTTCTACATGGTGGTTTCTTTGTAACTGAACTCTCTACAAGGTAACTTCTTCTAGCTGATCTTTCTACAGGGTGATTTGTTTGTGGCTGAACTCTCTACAAGGAAACTTCTTCTAGCTGATCTCTCTACAGGGAGATTGGTTTGTAGCTGAACTCTCTACAGGTGATTTGTTTGTAGCTGAACTCTCCACATGATGGTTTCTTTGTAGCTGAACTCTCTACAAGATAACTTCTTCTAGCTGATCTCTCTACAGTGTGATTTGTTTGTAGCTGAATTCTGTACAGGTGATTTGTTTGCAGCTGAGCTCTTTACAGAATGGTTTCTATGAAGCTGAACTCTTTACAAGGTAACTTCTTCTAGCTGATGTCTCTACAGGGTCACTAGTTTGTAAATGAATTCTCTACATGGTGGTTTCTTTGTAACTGAACTCTCTACAAGGAAACTTCTCCTAGCTGATCTCTCTATAGGGAGATTTCTTTGTAGCTGAATTCTCTGCAGGTGATTTGTTTGCAGCTGAACTCTCCACATGATGGTTTCTTTGTAGCTGAACTCTCTATAACGTAACTTCTTCTACTGTAGCTGATCTCTCTACAGGGTGATTTGTTTGTAGCTGAACTATCAACAAGGTAACTTCTTCTAGCTGATCTCTCTACAGGGTGATTTGTTTGTAGCTGAATTCTGTACAGGTGATTTGTTTGCAGCTGAGCTCTTTACAGAATGGTTTCTAGGTAGCTGAACTCTTTACAAGGTAACTTCTTCTAGCTGACATGATGTCTCTACAGGGTCACTAGTTTGTAAATGAATTCTCTACATGGTGGTTTCTTTGTAACTGAACTCTCTACGAGGTAACTTCTTCTAGCTGATCTTTCTATAGGGTGACTTGTTTGTAGTGGAATTCTGTACAGGTGATTTTTTTTGCAGCTGAGCTCTTTACAGAATGGTTTTTATGTAGCTGAACTCTTTACAAGGTAACTTCTTCTAGCTGATGTCTCTACAGGGTCACTAGTTTGTAAACGAATTCTCTACATGGTGGTTTCTTTGCAACTGAACTCTCTACAAGGAAACTTCTCCTAGCTGATCTCTCTACAGGGAGATTTCTTTGTAGCTGAACTCTCTACAGGTGATTCGTTTGCAGCTGAACTCTCTACATGATGGTTTCCTTGTAGCTGAACTCTCTACAAGTTAGCTTCTTCTAGCTGATCTCTCTACAGGGTGATTTGTTTGTAGCTGAACTCTCTAAATTGTGGTTTCTTTGTAGCTGAACTCTACAAGGTGATTTCTTCTAGCTGAATTATCTCTTTCTATAGTTGCATGAATTCCCTACAAGGTAACTTCTTCTAGCTGATCTCTCTACAGGGTGAATTTTTTGTGGCTGATCTCTCTATAGGGTGAATTTTTGTGGCTGATCTCTCTACAGGGTGACTTGTTTGTAGCTGATCTCTATACAGGTTACTTGTTTCTAGCTGATCTCTTGAATTCTCTTCGGGTGACTGCTCTATTAGGATGACTGCTCTATTAGAGTATCTCGATCTCGCACTTGCTACACCAAGTTGGATTTCGTGCTATAACTCCGTGGCTTTAAGTCTGATTCTTCTACACCATTGATGAGCCTTTCTAAGATGATAACTCCATCTGTACAGCGATTTTCAAAGCATTACCCCAAGAGGTTTACCTGGTAGGCGTGGCAAGCAGTCGGTTTTTATTAGCTAATCTCGATTGCATAATTGTTACACACTGTTGGTTTTTTCGTTGTATCTTCCTGGTTTTTAGCTCGATTTCTTTCAAACCACAAAAGGTTTGAGGTTCTATAGTTAACCTATTCACCCACCGATTTTCAGCTTCGTCCCATACGCGGTTTACCCTGTAGGCGTGACAACATATTGGTGTTATTGTTCGTGAATAATTGCTCATAACTCTTTGCCTGTTTATCGTATTCCAGCCAAAGTTGGTACACAGATGCGCCTTTATATCCCCCTTCTGTGTGCCAAATTTCAAGGCAATCGGATATGGCGTTCGCGTTTTATAGCAGTTTTTGTAAGTGTGCGAAAAGAGGAAGAAAAATAAGAAAAAAACGAAGAAACTAAGCCAATTTTTGAAGTCGCATATCTCGGAAACGCTTGAAGCAATTTCGCTCAAATTTAGAGTATGGAGCGCTGAAGGTGGAGGGAGTGTCCACAGCAAAAATCGTCTTGTTTCATCAAGGCAGCACAGAGCTATGGAGGTGCGAACATTGCATTTTCTTTCTTCCTGTCAATATACTCACGGGTGTTACGCGCCGGCTTCTTGGGCCGCACGACACACTACCGTGTGTCTTGATTTTGACTTTTAGTTTTGTTATAGCTATAAACTATAAATGTGACCGAATTTTGGAAAATCACCCATATGGGCGCATTTGACACCTAAAATATTTATTGCTCAAATCACAAACTTTATAGTGCAAATCTTCTTGTTAATGATTGTAACCCATTCTCAATACCTTAAATTACAAGAAAGTTCTTGAAATATTTTGAAAAATGTGCCCTGCTCTTATTAGCAGCCCACTAAACATAAAAATTCTAATTATTTCACGTGTGCCCATAAGGGTGATTTTCCAAAATTCTGTCACAAATTCAAAAAAGTTTAAGTTTAAGTTTTAGTTTTATAGCGAGTCAATTCAAGTTTACACATTCAGTGTTATAGTTGTAGATATTAGATTTAAAGTTTTATAGTTTTAGTCACCATATTCAATCAATCCAGTCACTATGCAGAATAGAAACAATTTCCATTAGAAATGTAGGAAAGCCATCATGTGCATGCTACTGACACAGTAGGTTTTAGCCTTCTTGCAAGTTCCTAGTGTACACTGAATATTAATTATTAATCAGCGTACATTTTGTTAAACTGGTTAATGTGTGGGAAGCCAAGCTATCCATCTTTTGTAATGGATTCATAGTATCATGTAAAAGAAATTCTGTGTAGTATCATAACTGGTGTGTATCATTACACCATCTGTGAAACTAGCCTGACTGCCAATCACTGCATGTGAAGTGACATAACACCACCACCACAAGTTTGCATTGTGTAGTCATCATTTATATGATAATACACTGTATGTACCTATTACTAATTTCAAACAGCTGGCTTTACCCACAAGATGACTCCTGTGCATATCTTTAAGCCCATATGATCACCAGGTAGTATGTAGACCAGTACACCTGCCTGTGTGTGACTTTTCTAGAAAGGTACGTAGACCAATGTTTTGAGGTACATATACATAATTATAGTTTGGTCTGCTATTCACAATGACACACCTTTAATAAGACCATTCACCACCAGTCTAGGCCCCTATAACAGCTATATTTTATGACCTCACACTAATTAGTCCACCTCCTATTAAGGACAAAACATTTGGTCTCATAGGTGACCCTATTATTGAGGTTTCACTGTATACAAGGAAGATGACAATAATGCAGTGTCAGTAGCTACAACAACACACACAACAGTTGTGTGTTATACAGATTATTTATAAGGCACATATTGTTTATGAAACAGAGCCCCTAAATGAAGGTTCCATGCCAGCATGCATTTGGTAGTATGATGGGTCAAGTGTTAAAATAGAAATGTTTCAGTTATAGAAAATATCACTAGCTAGGCCTATAGCCTGCACATTAGTATGGTCTAACAAGCATTCTGTGGCCTAACTCATGCAACCATACAAATTTTTGGCTAATCTTTATATTCAAAGAAATTATATCACTGTTGATGAACTTCATGTATCAACCAAGCAGAGTACTATAATATCATTGCCTGATAATTATGATCAGCTGTTGTGTGGCTTCTATGCATATTGCAATAGTAGGACAACAGAATGAACGGTATTGCTGGATTATTTGACACTTACTATCTAACTGTGTGGTATCTGCCTAGTAACTGGCACCTAAAAATTGTTGTAGAGAAAACTCCAGATGTCCCTTTTAGCCTATATCACATTTTAAAGTAAAAAGATTCTAACTTCCGAGTCCTGTAATGGCCGAGTCCTGTAATGTCTTTACAGGATTTAGCTCTATTACAGAATTATGTTCCAAATACAACTTGAATAAAGTAACAAGTTGTCAAAGTAACAACCAACTAGTCTATCTTAGCAAATATACTCAGCTTAGTAACCAGTACAAAAATGAGTCCAACAATACAAAGTTCTATGTCACTCAAACCGAGTCAAAGTGCATCGTTTCTTTGAACTGGCTGGGTATCAAATTCATTGGCAAACCGCTTTCCCATGATATTGCCTGGGCAATATGTCAGTTAAACACCGACCGATACCTTTGAACACCCACGCTAAATTGGTATATGTGACTGGATATTGGAAAAACGGTCCAAATCGCACATTAGAAGTTTCGAGATAAAACGGTTTTAAAGAATTAAAGCCAGCATAAGTCTCCAAGCATAGCAAGCACGCATATGAAATTTACACAAAAGATGCATCAATCTGTTACCTTTCGGGCCACTTCAAGTACTTGTAGCTGCTTGTAGCGATTCCCGCCAAATAAGATAGAAAATCTGAGCAGTTGGACGAGCGAAGTAGTATCACGAGTGCTCACAATAGGGTGGAGGGTGGGGGGTGGCGGGGAGGGCAAGAGATAGACCTCAAAATGGAGGCAGGCCACGATTGGAGTCCAGACACGAGATTACAGGGCTGTGCTGGCTCCTTAGTGGCTGATATGTAGCAAAATCAACAGAGAAAATGCCTGGCCAACATTATATGGCTGTCCACCAGTAAACCACTGGTTCTTACCAAGCCAGGTCCTTCACAAGGCCTGAAACCACAATTTGAGCACTCCACACCACCCAGAAAAGACGTCTGTTAAAACCAGCCTCGAGTAGTTTGAGTAGTACTGAGGGTCAAAACTAGTAGTAACAGTAGTGTAGCTATCCACTGGTGGTGTTAGTTTGATTTTGCCTGATGTGCAATTTGGATTGGTTTTGTAAAATCTGGTCACATATAATATATATACCACATATCAATGATGGGATATGATTATATCGGCTTCTTTCAACTGAAGAGTATTATAGTTGAAACTAGTTCAGACAACTAGCCAGCTACGTACCACCAGCAAATACAAAAAAAGTTTAAGTTTTATAGTGAGTCAATTCAAGTTTACACATTCAATATTATAGTTTTCGATATTAGATTTAAAGTTTTATAGTTTTAGTCACCATATTCAATCAATCCAGTCACTATGCAGAATAGAAACAATTTTCATTAGAAATGTAGGAAAGCCATCATGTGCATGCTACCGCTAATGGACATTTTGCACTGTTAGCAATTGGAAAGGTACGTCTAAGCAATGTTTTGCCAAATACAGAGCATTGATATCTGACACAGTAGGTTTTAGCCTTCTTGCAAGTTCCTAGTGTATACTGAATATTAATTATTAAACAGCGTACATTTTGTTAAACTGGTTAGTGTGTGGGAAGCCAAGCTATCCATCTTTTGTAATGGATTCACAGTATCATGTAAAAGGAATTCTGTGTAGTATCATAACTGGTGTGTATAATTACTCCATCTGTGAAACTAGCCTGACTGCCAATCACTGCATGTGAAGTGACATAACATCACCACCACAAGTTTGCATTGTGTAGTCATCATTATATGATAATACACTGTATGTACCTATTACTAATTTCAAACAGCTGGCTTTACCCACAAGATGACTCCTATGCATATCTTTAAGCCCATATGATCACCAGGTAGTATGTAGACCAGTACACCTGCCTGTGTGTGACTTTTCTAGAAAGGTACGTAGACCAATGTTTTGAGGTACATATACATAATTATAGTTTGGTCTGCTATTCACAATGACACACCTTTAATAAGACCATTCACCACCAGTCTAGGCCCCTATAACAGCTATATTTTATGACCTCACACTAATTAGTCCACCTCATATTAAGGACAAAACATTTGGTCTCATAGGTGAACCTATTATTGAGGTTTCACTGTATACAGATCATATAAGGAAGATGACAATAATGCAGTGTCAGTAGCTACAACAACACACACAACAGTTGTGTATTATACGGATTATTTATAAGGCACATATTGTTTATGAAACAGAGCCCCTAAATGAAGGTTCCATGCCAGCATGCATTTGGTAGTATGATGGGTCAAGTGTTAAAATAGAAATGTTTCAGTTATAGAAAATATCACTAGCTAGGCCTATAGCCTGCACATTAGTATGGTCTAACAAGCATTCTGTGGCCTAACTCATGCAACCATACAAATTTTTGGCTAATCTTTATATTCAAAGAAATTATATCACTGTTGATGAACTTCATGTATCAACCAAGCAGAGTACTATAATATCATTGCCTGATAATTATGATCAGCTGTTGTGTGGCTTCTATGCATATTGCAATAGTAGGACAACAGAATGGAGCATAACTGAATGAACGGTATTGCTGGATTATTTGACACTTACTATCTACCTGTGTGGTATCTGCCTAGTAACTGGCACCTAAATATTGTTGCAGAGAAAACCCCGGATGTCCCTTTTAGCCTATATCACATTTTAAAGTAAAAAGATTCTGACTTCCAAGTCCTGTAATGTCTTTACAGGATTTAGCTCTATTACACAATTATGTTCCAAATACAACTTGAACAAAGCAACAAGTTGTCAAAGTAACAACCAACTAGTCTATCTTAGCAAATATATTCAGCTTAGCACCTAGTACAAAAATGAGTCCAACAATACAAAGCTCTATGTCACTCAAAATGAGTCAAAGTGCATCGTTTCTTTGAACTGGCTGGGTATCAAATTCATTGGCAAACCACTTTCCCATGATATTGCCTGGGCAATATGTGAGTTAAACACCGACTGATACCTTTGAACACCCACGCTAAATTGGTATATGTGACTGGATTTTGGAAAAACGATCCAAATCGCACATTAGAAGTTTCAAGATAAACGGTTTTAAAGAATTAAAGCCAGCATAAGTCCAAGGATAGCAAGCACACGTATGAAATTTACACAAAAGATGCATCGATCTGTTACCTTTCGGGCCACTTCAAGTATTTGTAGCTGCTTGTAGAGTTTCCCGCCAAATAAGATAGAAAATCTGAGCAGTTGGACAAGCGAAGTAGCATCACGAGTGCTCACAAAGGGGTGGAGGGTGGGGGGTGGCGGGGAGGGCAAGAGATAGACCTCAAAATGGAGGCAGGCCACGATTGGAGTCCAGACACAAGATTACAGGGCTGTGCTGGCTCCTTAGTGGCTGATATGTAGCAAAATCAACAGAGAAAATGCCTGGCCAACATTATATGGCTGTCCACCAGTAAACCACTGGTTCTTACCAAGCCAGGTCCTTCACAAGGCCTGAAACCGCAATTTGAGCACTCCACACCACCCAGAAAAGACGTCTGTTAAAACCAGCCTCGAGTAGTTTGAGTAGTACTGAGGGTCAAAACTAGTAGTAACAGTAGTGTAGCTATCCACTGGTGGTGTTAGTTTGATTTTGCCTGATGTGCAATTTGGATTGGTTTTGTAAAATCTGGTCACATATAATATATATACCACATATCAATGATGGGATATGATTATATCGGCTTCTTTCAACTGAAGAGTATTATAGTTGAAACTAGTTCAGACAACTAGCCAGCTACGTACCACCAGCAAATACAAAAAAAGTTTAAGTTTTATAGCGAGTCAATTCAAGTTTACACATTCAATATTATAGTTTTCGATATTAGATTTAAAGTTTTATAGTTTTAGTCACCATATTCAATCAATCCAGTCACTATGCAGAATAGAAACAATTTTCATTAGAAATGTAGGAAAGCCATCATGTGCATGCTACCGCTAATGGACACCTTGCACCGTTAGCAATTGGAAAGGTACATCTATGCAATGTTGTGCCAAATACAGAGCATTGATATCTGACACAGTAGGTTTTAGCCTTCTTGCAAGTTCCTAGTGTATACTGAATATTAATTATTAAACAGCGTACATTTTGTTAAACTGGTTAATGTGTGGGAAGCCAAGCTATCCATCTTTTGTAATGGATTCACAGTATCATGTAAAAGGAATTCTGTGTAGTATCATAACTGGTGTGTATAATTACTCCATCTGTGAAACTAGCCTGACTGCCAATCACTGCATGTGAAGTGACATAACATCACCACCACAAGTTTGCATTGTGTAGTCATCATTATTATGATAATACACTGTATGTACCTATTACTAATTTCAAACAGCTGGCTTTACCCACAAGATGACTCCTATGCATATCTTTAAGCCCATATGATCACCAGGTAGTATGTAGACCAGTACACCTGCCTGTGTGTGACTTTTCTAGAAAGGTACGTAGACCAATGTTTTGAGGTACATATACATAATTATAGTTTGGTCTGCTATTCACAATGACACACCTTTAATAAGACCATTCACCACCAGTCTAGGCCCCTATAACAGCTATATTTTATGACCTCACACTAATTAGTCCACCTCATATTAAGGACAAAACATTTGGTCTCATAGGTGAACCTATTATTGAGGTTTCACTGTATACAGATCATATAAGGAAGATGACAATAATGCAGTGTCAGTAGCTACAACAACACACACAACAGTTGTGTATTATACGGATTATTTATAAGGCACATATTGTTTATGAAACAGAGCCCCTAAATGAAGGTTCCATGCCAGCATGCATTTGGTAGTATGATGGGTCAAGTGTTAAAATAGAAATGTTTCAGTTATAGAAAATATCACTAGCTAGGCCTATAGCCTGCACAATAGTATGGCCTAACAAGCATTCTGTGGCCTAACTCATGCAACCATACAAATTTTTGGCTAATCTTTATATTCAAAGAAATTATATCACTGTTGATGAACTTCATGTATCAACCAAGCAGAGTACTATAATATCATTGCCTGATAATTATGATCAGCTGTTGTGTGGCTTCTATGCATATTGCAATAGTAGGACAACAGAATGGAGCACAACTGAATGAACGGTATTGCTGGATTATTTGACGCTTACTATCTACCTGAGTGGTATCTGCCTAGTAACTGGCACCTAAAAATTGTTGCAGAGAAAACCCCGGATGTCCCTTTTAGCCTATATCACATTTTAAAGTAAAAAGATTCTGACTTCCGAGTCCTGTAATGTCTTTACAGGATTTAGCTCTATTACACAATTATGTTCCAAATACAACTTGAATAAAGCAACAAGTTGTCAAAGTAACAACCAACTAGTCTATCTTAGCAAATATATTCAGCTTAGCACCCAGTACAAAAATGAGACCAACAATACAAAGCTCTATGTCACTCAAAACAAGTCAAAGTGCATCGTTTCTTTGAACTGGCTGGGTATCAAATTCATTGGCAAACCGCTTTCCCATGATATTGCCTGGGCAATATGAGAGTTAAACACCGACCGATACCTTTGAACACCCACGCTAAATTGGTATATGTGACTGAATTTTGGAAAAACGGTCCAAATCGCACATTAGAAGTTTCGAGATAAACGGTTTTAAAGAATTAAAGCCAGCATAAGTCTCCAAGGATAGCAAGCACGCGTATGAAATTTACACAAAAGATGCATCAATTTGTTACCTTTCGGGCCACTTCAAGTACTTGTAGCTGCTTGTAGAGTTTCCTGCCAAATAAGATAGAAAATCTGAGCAGTTGGACGAGCGAAGTAGTATCACGAGTGCTCACAAAGGGGTGGAGGGTGGGGGGTGGCGGGGAGGGCAAGAGATAGACCTCAAAATGGAGGCAGGCCACGATTGGAGTCCAGACACAAGATTACAGGGCTGTGCTGGCTCCTTAATGGCTGATATGTAGCAAAATCAACAGAGAAAATGCCTGGCCAACATTATATGGCTGTCCACCAGTAAACCACTGGTTTTTACCAAGCCAGGTCCTTCACAAGGCCTGAAACCGCAATTTGAGCACTCCACACCACCCAGAAAAGACGTCTGTTAAAACCAGCCTCGAGTAGTTTGAGTAGTACTGAGGGTCAAAACTAGTAGTACAGTAGTGTAGCTATCCACTGGTGGTGTTAGTTTGATTTTGCCTGATGTGCGATTTGGATCGGTTTTGTAAAATCTGGTCACATATAATATATATACCATATATCAATGATGGGATATGATTATATTGGCTTCTTTCAACTGAAGATTATTATAGTTGAAACTAGTTCAGACAACTAGCCAGCTACATAGTACATACCCCCAGCAAATACAAAAAAAAGTTTAAGTTTTAGTTTTATAGCAAGTCAATTCAAGTTTACACATTCAATATTATAGTTTTCGATATTAGATTTAAAGTTTTATAGTTTTAGTCACCATATTCAATCAATCCAGTCACTTTGCAGAATAGAAACAATTTCCATTAGAAATGTAGGAAAGCCATCATGTGCATGCTACCGCTAATGGACACCTTGCACCGTTAGCAATTGAAAAGGTACATCTATGCAATGTTTTGCCAAATACAGAGCATTGATATCTGACACAGTAGGTTTTAGCCTTCTTGCAAGTTCTTTGTGTATACTGAATATTAATTATTAATCAGCGTACATTTTGTTAAACTGGTTAATGTGTGGGAAGCCAAGCTATCCATCTTTTGTAATGGATTCACAGTATCATGTAAAAGGAATTCTGTGTAGTATCATAACTGGTGTGTATAATTACACCATCTGTGAAACTAGCCTGACTGCCAATCACTGCATGTGAAGTGACATAACATCACCACCACATGTATGCATTGTGTAGTCATCATTATATGATAATACACTGTATGTACCTATTACTAATTTCAAACAGCTGGCTTTACCCACAAGATGACTCCTATGCATATCTTTAAGCCCATATGATCACCAGGTAGTATGTAGACCAGTACACCTGCCTGTGTGTGACTTTTCTAGAAAGGTACGTAGACCAATATTTTGAGGTACATATACATAATTATAATTTGGTCTGCTATTCACAATGACACACCTTTAATAAGACCATTCACCACCAGTCTAGGCCCCTATAACAGCTATATTTTATGACCTCACACTAATTAGTCCACCTCATATTAAGGACAAAACATTTGGTCTCATAGGTGACCCTATTATTGAGGTTTCACTGTATACAGATCATATAAGGAAGATGACAATAATGCAGTGTCAGTAGCTACAACAACACACACAACAGTTGTGTATTATACAGATTATTTATAAGGCACATATTGTTTATGAAACAGAGCCCCTAAATGAAGGTTCCATGCCAGCATGCATTTGGTAGTATGATGGGTCTAGTGTTAAAATAGAAATGTTTCAGTTATAGAAAATATCACTAGCTAGGCCTATAGCCTGCACATTAGTATGGCCTAACAAGCATTCTGTGGCCTAACTCATGCAACCATACAAATTTTTGGCTAATCTTTATATTCAAAGAAATTATATCACTGTTGATGAACTTCATGTATCAACCAAGCAGAGTACTATAATATCATTGCCTGATAATTATGATCAGCTGTTGTGTGGCTTCTATGCATATTGCAATAGTAGGACAACAGAATGGAGCATAACTGAATGAACGGTATTGCAGGATTATTTGACACTTACTATCTACCTGTGTGGTATCTGCCTAGTAACTGGCACCTAAAAATTGTTGCAGAGAAAACTCCAGATGTCCCTTTTAGCCTATATCACATTTTAAAGTAAAAAGATTCTGACTTCCGAGTCCTGTAATGTCTTTACAGGATTTAGCTCTATTACACAATTATGTTCCAAATACAACTTGAATAAAGCAACAAGTTGTCAAAGTAACAACCAACTAGTCTATCTTAGCAAATATATTCAGCTTAGCACCCAGTACAAAAATGAGACCAACAATACAAAGCTCTATGTCACTCAAAACAAGTCAAAGTGCATCGTTTCTTTGAACTGGCTGGGTATCAAATTCATTGGCAAACCGCTTTCCCATGATATTGCCTGGGCAATATGAGAGTTAAACACCGACCGATACCTTTGAACACCCACGCTAAATTGGTATATGTGACTGGATTTTGGAAAAACAGTCCAAATCGCACATTAGAAGTTTCGAGATAAACGGTTTTAAAGAATTAAAGCCAGCATAAGTCTCCAAGGATAGCAAGCACGCGTATGAAATTTACACAAAAGATGCATCAATCTGTTACCTTTCGGGCCACTTCAAGTACTTGTAGCTGCTTGTAGAGTTTCCCGCCAAATAAGATAGAAAATCTGAGCAGTTGGATGAGCGAAGTAGTATCACGAGTGCTCACAAAGGGGTGGAGGGTGGGGGGTGGCAGGGAGGGCGAGAGATAGACCTCAAAATGGAGGCAGGCCACGATTGGAGTCCAGACACGAGATTACAGGGCTGTGCTGGCTCCTTAGTGGCTGATATGTAGCAAAATCAACAGAGAAAATGCCTGGCCAACATTATATGGCTGTCCACCAGTAAACCACTGGTTCTTGCCAAGCCAGGTCCTTCACAAGGCCTGAAACCGCAATTTGAGCACTCCACACCACCCAGAAAAGACGTCTGTTAAAACCAGCCTCGAGTAGTTTGAGTAGTTTGAGTAGTACTGAGGGTCGAAACTAGTAGTACAGTAATGTAGCTATCCACTGGTGGTGTTAGTTTGATTTTGCCTGAAGTGCGATTTGGATCGGTTTTGTAAAATCTGGTCACATATAATATATATACCACATATCAATGATGGGATATTATTATATGGGCTTCTTTCAACTGAAGATTATTATAGTTGAAACTAGTTCAGACAACTAGCCAGCTACATAGTACATACCCCCAGCAAATACAAAAAAAAGTTTTAGTTTTAGTTTTATAGCAAGTCAATTCAAGTTTACACATTCAATATTATAGTTTTCGATATTAGATTTAAAGTTTTATAGTTTTAGTCACCATATTCAATCAATCCAGTCACTATGCAGAATAGAAACAATTTCCATTAGAAATGTAGGAAAGCCATCATGTGCATGCTACCGCTAATGGACACCTTGCACCGTTAGCAATTGGAAAGGTACATCTATGCAATGTTTTGCCAAATACAGAGCATTGATATCTGACACAGTAGGTTTTAGCCTTCTTGCAAGTTCTTTGTGTATACTGAATATTAATTATTAATCAGCGTACATTTTGTTAAACTGGTTAATGTGTGGGAAGCCAAGCTATCCATCTTTTGTAATGGATTCACAGTATCATGTAAAAGGAATTCTGTGTAGTATCATAACTGGTGTATATAATTACACCATCTGTGAAACTAGCCTGACTGCCAATCACTGCATGTGAAGTGACATAACATCACCACCACATGTATGCATTGTGTAGTCATCATTATATGATAATACACTGTATGTACCTATTACTAATTTCAAACAGCTGGCTTTACCCACAAGATGACTCCTATGCATATCTTTAAGCCCATATGATCACCAGGTAGTATGTAGACCAGTACACCTGCCTGTGTGTGACTTTTCTAGAAAGGTACGTAGACCAATGTTTTGAGGTACATATACATAATTATAGTTTGGTCTGCTATTCACAATGACACACCTTTAATAAGACCATTCACCACCAGTCTAGGCCCCTATAACAGCTATATTTTATGACCTCACACTAATTAGTCCACCTCATATTAAGGACAAAACATTTGGTCTCATAGGTGACCCTATTATTGAGGTTTCACTGTATACAGATCATATAAGGAAGATGACAATAATGCAGTGTCAGTAGCTACAACAACACACACAACAGTTGACTTACTGATGGAATAATCGCACTGGAGAGAAGGCTGGGGAGGTCTCGGGTGGATTATATTCACTGGCTCAATTATGCTCGATCGTAGCTAACTATCTACCATAGATTCTAGACATCAATTCCCATTCTGGATCACCTGTTTTCTGGTTATTGGCACAGTAATGATACAGTTTACCCATTATCATTAGCAATACTGAGCTAAAACTCGAGAAATACACAAACAAATCGCCGAAATTTGGATCGTTGCTTTCACTTGTGGGAATTTAATTTCGAAGAATAACCGGACATAGGAATTTATTTTTGAAGAGAGGGGCCTCTTCGAAATATCTGAAAATAAAACCTTTTGAAAATTACCAGCTATACAGTACTTATGATTATTCAAAGAAATTTGTAATTATACATTGCCCTTTTACTCAAAGCAATTAATATATTGTTATTCCCAGTACAATACATTTGAAACCATTATGTGACCGGGCCTGTGAAAATAGGGCATGTGGGTACAAACTACATCCCATTACTGTACAGGTCATATCTCAGTACTGGAACAGAATATTTGTATTCCGTAACTTGCATCATAAAGCCAACTAAATGTTTACTAAGTGCTGAAAATTGCACTGCCATAGCATACTGGTATAAAAAGTTATGAGCGATGAACATTTGAAAAAGTAGGAAAAAATCATGTGCGCGCCCACATGCCCTATTTTCGCAGGCCCAGTCACATATCTTCATTCCATAAGGTTACCAAACAGTACATCCCTATGATGAAGTGTAGTCAGACAGCTGTTAAGTAAACTACTGCTATGTGCACATACATGCTAATGTCTCAATCTTTGAGTAGCTTTGGTAGTTGGGACATGCATAGCAATAATAAATACCATATTTACTTGTTGGCTGCAAAATCAACATAGAAAACATTTGGCCAACCATATCAGGCCATCCGTCTGTACTTGGAGTATACCACTGATTCTTGCCAAACCAGGTCCTCCATCTGAGCTTGCCACACCACCATTATTTTGATTTTGCCTGATGTGTGATTTGGATTGGTTTTGTAAAATCTGGTCACATATTAATAATGAAATGGTTTCATTGGTGAGAATATGTAGTACCGTATAGTAAAAAACTTTGGTGGTAAAAAAGTGTGACAAAACCCCTCTGTTGAAAAAAATTGGCAGAAAAACTTTGGCGATTGAAATAATGTTTGCCAAAGTTTTACCGCCAAAGTTTTTACTGTACGGTACGTAAGGATATTATGACAAGGTCTCAGCTCATCAGTTAAGTAGTGTAGTAAGTATATAGGTAGCTAGCATTGTTTTGTAGCTAGCAGTACTTTTGTAACTACTCCGGATCTAATGACGTGCTAGCTAAGGCGTGTTTCGCTATCTCCTGCAATGCCGAGAGCGACCGTATTTACTTTTTCAGTGAAATCCAGTAGTAGGGGTTATCATGTATATATTATATCAAATTATTTGGTTAAATCTATGGCGAGACGATGAACTAGCTGATGTGCGAACGGGAAGCCGGTTGGAAATACTATCCCAAGGAGTGCTTACAACTGTGGGATACATTCCTAGGAAGATCTCCAAAGTCAGCTCGATCTTTATTGTGTGGTGGTATGAGCTGACCTTCATCTCAAGTTCTAGTTACTCAATGTGCTCATGTGATCATCAAAAACAATTGGCGAAAAAAAAGTTTGGCGAATTGAACGCTATTCACCAAATTCACCAAAGTTTTTACCGCCAAAGTTTTTACTATATGGTAAGTGGTATTTGGAACATAATTTTACACTTAAAATAGGATGAAGTAGTCAGGCAGCTGTTAAGTAACCACCACTAAGTGCACATAGATGCTAATCGTCTCAATTTTTAGTAGCTACTTGGCATATAGTTGAGACATGCATAGCAATGATAAATACCGTGTTTACTTGGTTAAATGCTGTGGCTACTATTAGCCTAGTGTCAATCAATGCCGGTTGCTATTCAAAGGTGGCCACCAATCAAGGATGGCATTTATAACATAAAGCAGCTTTATAAGTGCAACCAATGATAATTCAGTAGATCAAATAAATTTGTTGTTATAAAAAGAGCATGTATATACGTACTTACTTAATTCTCTCTCCCTCTTACACATGGCATGATATAGGACTACATGCTCTTGAGTACTTAACCACAGGTATATACACAGGTATACCTATAGGTATACACGTGCAGGTATGTAGTGGTATACACAGATACACACACTGGTATACACACTGCAGCTGGATACACACAAGTATACAAAATCAAGTACATAGAGGTACACACAGGCATACACAGCTACACATGCACAAGTATACAACAGATACACAGGTCACCACACAGTTATGTATATAGTAAACATGGTGAGTACCCCATACCGAGGTATTGACAGGCCTGTAGTTTGAATTTTGGGAATGGACAAAATTTTTTCTTTGACTTAGGTAAAAATTGTTAGTTGCTGTCAGATCATCACTACTGAGATATCTTCACTTCTTCATCACATCTGTTGTCCCTTACTGTTAACAAAGCATGCAGAAGCCACACAACAACTGCATTTTAAGACTGCAGTAGTTGCATGTCATGAGTACATTGCATGTAGCCATATGGACTCACTGCATGCAGATATATAATTTATATTATAATCTTACCGACTACTATTTAGTCCATTGATTTGTTGGCCTACGAGTGGGGTGCTCTAATCATAGCTGTGTATTGTTTATCCGTGGGCACCATTTGCCAAGCAGCTACCAATAGTATAGCCACAGGCTACTTGGAAAGAGGAATATCATAACTGTCAATTGTTTATCTGTGATCACCATCTGGCAACTGAAGCAGCTACCGATAATATAGCTATACAGTCTACTTGGAAAGAGGAATATCTCAGAAAAGTATATAAAATACATAACATTGGAACATTTGGTTCCTTAGAGTTTGTAGCAGCTACAAAATATTTTATATGTCATCCAAAACAGCCAAGCTGTGAAAAAAGTGTATGGCCCCCAAAAAAGCCACGGTGAAAAAGATGTGAAATCCAAGGTGGCGGCCAAGAAATGGCTGTGATGGTAGGATAATAGCAAATATTTTAAAAACAGGTTGATTTTGTGCCAAGACCAAGCGGCACCAAAATCACCTGAATTGTCGTTATTAAAATTTTTACCATTAACCTACCATCATAGCCATTTCTTGGCTGCCACCTTGGATTTCACATCTTTTTCACCATAGCCTTTTTGGGGGCCGCACTCTTTTTTACAGCTTGGCTGTTTTTGATTAGATATTACTTCTTTTTGTATGTACGTATTTGTATACCCCAACTTTAGGGCTTTTCTAACCTATCTTTTTTCTTTACCACAGGAAGAAAAAATGATTTAATCACAATCAAGATTTAAAGCAGATTTTTAATACTTAAGCTATTTTTGATTTCATCAGTAATTATACAAATTATATTAAATGCCAATTATTTCCTACAGGATAACTTGTTTGCAGCTGATCTCTCTGCTGGGTGACTTGAAATGTAGCTGACTCTGTACAGGGTGATTTGCATGTAGCTGAACTCTCTACAGGATTCTCTCTACAGAGTGACTTGTTTCTAGCTGAACTCTCTATAGGGTTATCTATTTGTAGCTGAACTCGCTACAAGATGATTTGTTTCTAGCTGATCTTTCTATAGGGTAACTTGTTCATAGCTGAACTCTCTACAGGGTGATTGGTTTGCAGCTGAACTCTCTACATGATGGTTTCTTTGTAGCTGAACTCTCTACAAGGTAACTTCTTCTAGCTGATCTGTCTACAGGTGACTTGTTCCTAGCTGATCTCTCTACAGGGTGACTTGTTTCTAGCTGATCTCTCTACAGGGTGATTTGTTTGCAGCTGAACTCTCTACAGGATGACTTGTTTCTAGCTGAACTCTCTACAGGGTGATCTGTTCGTAGCTGAACTTTCTACAGGGTGATTTGTTTGCAGCTGAACTCTCTACATGATGGTTTCTTTGTAGCTGAACTCTCTACAAGGTAATTTCTTTTAGCTAATCTCTCTACAGGGTGACTAGTTTCTAGCTGATCTCTCTACAGGGTGATTTGTTTCTAGCTGAACTCTCAACAGGGTGATTTGTTTGCAGCTGAACTCTCTACATGGTGGTTTCTTTGTAGATGAAATCTCTACAAGGTAACTTCTTCTAGCTGATCTCTCTACAGGATGATTTGTTTGCAGCTGAACTCTCTACAGGATGACTTGTTTCTAGCTAATCTCTCTACAGGGTGAATTGTTTCTAGCTGAACTCTCTACAGGGTGATCTGTTCGTAGCAGAACTCTGTACAGGGTGATTTGTTTGTAGCTGAACTCTCTACAAGGTGAATTCTTCTAGCTGATCTCTCTACAGGGTGATTTGTTTGTACCTGAACTATCTGCAGGGTGATTTGTTTGTACCTGAACTCTCTACTAGGTTATATCTTCTAGCTGATTTCTCTACTAGATGAATAGTTTCTAGTTGATCTCTCTACAGGGTGACTTGTTTCTAGCTGAACTCTCTACAGTGTGATCTGTTAAGTTTGTAGTTGAGCTCTCTCTTGTCTCTCTATAGAGTTATAACTTGTTTGTATAGCTGAACTCTATATAGGGTGGTTTTTTGATTGGTTCCTAAACTCTCTATGTGGTGACTTGTTTGTACTACAGAGTGACTTGTTTGTAGCTGAACTCTCTACAGGGTAACTTGCTTTTAGCTGAATTGTCTGTAAGATTAACTGGTTGTAGCTGAACTCCCTACAGAATAACTTGCAATGCAATATAATTCTATAATGGAGTAAATTATAAAAGTAGCTGAATGCTCTATTAGGGTGACTGTTCTATTACAGTATCTCGACCTCGCATTTGCTACACGCAGTTGGCTTTCGAAAATGATTTGTAATGCAATTCTTCTGTACTACTGCAAGGACTTTCTATGATGATCATTCCAGCTACATACCGATTTTCAGCTCA
This sequence comes from Dysidea avara, assembly GCF_963678975.1. Taxonomy (NCBI): domain Eukaryota; kingdom Metazoa; phylum Porifera; class Demospongiae; order Dictyoceratida; family Dysideidae; genus Dysidea; species Dysidea avara. The sequence continues at coordinate 23,329,243 of NC_089280.1, forward strand.
TTGCTCTAAGCGGTTTGCCTGGTAGGCGTGAAAACTAATAGTTTTTTAATTCATAAAAATCGATCGCGTAATTGTGACACACGTTGGGTTTTGTGTCATATCTCCATGGTCTTTATCTCGATTCCTTTCAAACCACAAAAAGGCACTCCTACGATGGTCACTCCATCTACATAGAAACTTTCAACTCATTCCTACAAGGTGTTTACCCTGTGGGCGTGACAGACCTTCGGCTTTATTTTACACAAATAATCGGTCATAACTCTGTGAATGTTCATCAGATTCCTACCAACGTTGGTGGTGAGATCCGCCTTAATGAGCCTGTTCATTGTGCCAAATTTCAGCCCAATTGGAGCACGCATTCATGTTTTATGGCAGATTTTGCAAAGTGTGAGAAAGTGACTAGAATTATAGTGATGTCCAACAAAAAACCGACAACTCTCAATTAGCACATATACAGTGTAACACACCACATATAAAGCACTACTAACATGCAACTTCTACTGAAAATTTCAGATCAATACTGTATTCTATAGTGAAGTTACAGCTATTACAATGTCAGTAAAATTAGGCCCATTTTAATTAGGAAAAATGGCACCAAAGGGAAAATTAGCTAGTGATTTCTACATTTTTAATAAAACTAGACTGACTCAAATTGTTTGTATAAGCCACTAAAACCATTCTTAACATATCTACAGATAAGAAGTTGGACATAGTGCTTTCAACCAAGTATTGGTTGTTAAAGATTATACAGCCTATACTAAAAATACGAGGTTGGATATCACTACTAGAAAGAACCTGCTTCAGCAACTCTCTGTTGCATTGTGGATGAATAATGCTTAGGTTAAGTAAATACTTAGGTTTAAAGGAAGAAAATCCATCCCTCCTGGAGGAGACTGAGTGTGGCACTTGACTAGACACTGGGTGGCCTGCAGTTCAAATCCTGGGGTAGGAGGTTTTTTTTTCCTTTCTTTGGCCCTTTTCTGTTTCACCTTATTGTTAGCTAGGTCAAGTATTCTTCTTAAGTCTTCAGTTCCAGTTTCTTAGGTTAGGCTAATCCAAAGGATGCAGCACATGTTGCTGTCAGACCTTCAGTGCTGGCCACTGTAAAGCTTTAATAATAATGCCAGACTGATTTTAAGGTACTGGGCCCTTCAAGGCAGTGATATTGATGACAATCCCCTTTTCCCTTTATTAGGATTACCAATGTGAAAAATCAACATCTTCAAAATAATTTGCTAACTGCTGTTATAAGTTGGACCAACTCTCACGGCTTGAATACAGCTGCAGTAGTGGTAAATTCTATCCTCTTCTTGGGGTGGAAATCGATTGAAATGTGTGTGTAAAAATCATGAGATTACGAGGTGTAACTCCCGGAAACGATGACCTTTTTTACAATACTGTACCTCAACATTCCTATGTGAGCAAATCTTCACCAAAAAGTATTGGTGGTTTGATTGATGAAGCATGATTGCCATCACTGCATCATTTAAACAGGATTTTGAGGTCCAAAAACGGGTTTTCGTCGACGAAGACCAAATGAATGATAGTCACACCACAGTAGTAGTCACCCATCAACAAAGAAGTCACACACCAACTGTGGTTTAATTCTGAGACTGTTAACCATCTGGGTGAGACAGAGGCAGTGGAGACACCTATATTCAGGGGGGGGGTTGGGGGTCTAGCTTGGTGATGTCATGGCCTAGTTGTATGTCGAAGACCAAAAAAAAAAGGTCATTACCTGCTGGCAATAGTTGCCCTCTACCAACTAGACTATATCTCCTTATTTATAACTACATCACGTAGCTTGTTGCACTGCTCCTCAAAGAACACTGTGACTGCTCTATTAGAGTATCTCTATCTTGACTGCTCTATTAGAATATCTTGAATGATGCTATTAAGCTAGGCTCTCCATCACAGCTACAGCTACAGATAATTTTAGAGGGGCTAAGCCCTCCAATAATTTTTTTTCACAGGGGTGCAGCCCCCTTGCCCTCCCCCCCTTCTCCGCTGCCCTTGGGGTGAGACCGGTATTGGGAAACGCAGTGGCTATTTGTCCGGCAGTCAGGTGCACTTTCAGCATTACTCGCCATATTAAATCAACACGCAACATACAATAAAAGTTACAACTTGCCACGTAAGCTAGTCAAGGGGGTGTCACTCAGGCTTTACTGTAGGTCGACCTGCAACTGCAATCAAACTCTAAGTCAATGGTCAATGCCACAAAATAGCTCTTATAGTAGTTCATAGGTCAAGATGAGATGGAAAGTTCGAAACCCACAATCGAAAATTATACATAGCTATTATCAAGTTTACGGAATTATACGTAACTCACAAGAAGTAAGGATCTCCAAGAAGATGTTTCAAAGCTCCAGCAGACATTTCGCCATGATTACAATGATTTTTTTCTCTCAGCTGTTGGTAGCACACACCAAGAAAATATTGTACTAGGTTACAAGTGCTGGTGCGTATTGGAAAATAGAGAAGAAAGCAGAGGTCAAAAGTTCAACAAGAAATGCTCAAGTCACAGGTCAAAGATGATAAACGCAGCAAGTCAAGGGTCAAGGTGAAATTGTTCCCGGTAAACACTTTGACCGCGGTCGCAGATCTACCTACAACGTGTGCCGACATGAAACACCTTTGCTATTGCTGGAGTTACTATCGTAAACTTTTGGGAACGTGATGGTCGTACAACGGTCGAATCAACTACTAACAGTGTGGGACTTCTGTGTTCGTTGTGTAAATGCTTGGGAACATGACTGTCGTACAATGGTCGAATGAACTACTAACAGTGTGGGGCTTTCCGTGCTCATTGCATAAATGCTTGGGAACGTGACTGCCATATGACGGTCGAATGAACTACTAACAGTGTGGGGCTTTCCGTGTTCATTGCGTAAACGTTCAGGAACCTGACGTACGATGGTCCATTGTTTACTGCCAATGTGGGGCTCGCTCAGGCTCGCCCCAATTATTTTTAAATTCTGTAGCAACTTGTTGAAAGCATTTCAGGTCGATCTGAAAGCTTGTTTGGGCTTATTTTTACCTAACCAATACTGCCTCATTGTTGTCAGGGAAAATTGAGGCTGGTTTTTGGGTGATGTTATCCAGGGGGCCATGCCTACTGCTTTGTGGTCCCTACTATACAGTACTATCATACTGTATGATATATATGTGACACTTTCACACCTCAGATCAAAAGAGCCGCCCAGACTACATTTCGTATGTACTGGGCTACATACGAAATGTAATCAGGCTACAACTCGGCAGTGATTATATAGACATTGAGGCCAAAATCGATTGTGGGATAAATTAATGTGATTAGGATGCACGACTTGGATTTTGCCATGACAACCACTCAGACGGAGAGCATTTTGTTATCCTCGCCATCCTATGAGTTGAAAAACATTGGGCTAAAACATCTTGCATGTAATTATAGACCTGTCAGTCTTACATCTACAATAGTAAAGGTTATGGAATCCATTATTAAAACTAATATACTAGAACATCTAATCTCCAATAATTTGTTGACATCCCATTAATTTGGCTTTTTAAGGGGCCATTCATGCACTACCCAGTTACTTCATGTTATGGATATTTTAACAAAATCACTTGATCAAGGAGTACCTGTTGATGTTATTTACATGGATCTGCAAAAAGCTTTTGATAGTGTGCCACATAATTGTTTATTGTATAAGATTGAACATTATGGAATTACAGGCAACCTTCTTAGATGGATTGATGGATTTCTATCCAATAGGAGACAGCATGTTGTTTTAAACGGGGAAAAATCGTGTTGGCAAGATGTGAAGAGTGGTGTTCCACAAGGATCAATTCTAGGACCTCTTCTCTTTCTTACGTATATATGTTGTATGATATGCTGAAATCCATCTCAAGTCATGTATTTTTATTTGCAGATGATACCAAGCTTATACGAACTATTTCTACATTGGCAGACCATGTACAACTTCAAAATGATTTAGATAATCTAGCCAAATGGTGTGATGCGTGGCAACTGAATTTCAATGTTATAAATGTAATTAAAGTGATTCACTTTGGTCGAGCCACACATAGCTTTGGAGGCTACTATCTTTATGGTGTCTCATTGGACTTAGTTAATTGTCATAAGGACTTGGGCATTATATTTGATGCGAATTTAAAGTTCCAACAACACGCTTCTGAAGTAGCTATGAAAGCGAACAGGGTATTGGCTGTGTATGAAAAGAAGCTTTATCGATTTAAATGAATTTGTACTGTCATGATTGTACAAATCAATGGTTCGACCAATATTAGAATATGGAAATGTAATTTGGGGACCCCGTTATGTATTGGACCAACATAAACTTGAGGGTGTGCAACGGCGTGCTACAAAACTAGTACCATCTTTAAGAGATAAGTCTTACATAGATCAACTAACATCAGTGAATTTACCATCTCTCTTTTGTACAGGCACAGATGTGGTGACTTAATATTTCTTTGCAAGCTGTTGAATGGTTACTTCAATCTGGATCACTCCAGATTTTTCACTCTTTCCCACAATACACAAACTAGAGGTCATGCATATAAATTACTTAAGCCCCCTGCCCACCAGTCATGTCGGGTCAACTATTTTGGTACTGGAGTAATTAATGACTGGAACAATTTTACAAGTGATATTGTAGGAAATTCTTCATTAAATAATTTTAAATCAGCTATAGATGATTACTTTTACGACTTTAGATTTATGCTAATGTAATAATTATATTCATAGTTAATTTTTGTTTATTGCATCTAATTTATGTATGCATGTGTATGTAATTGAATGGGTGTAAAGGCTTCTAAGCCTCAACCCTAATTACATCATAATCATAAGGTGAGAACTAGTGCTAAAGATTATTCACCAATCATTTCCACACATTTTTAAATGCGGACATGCCCCCATCACGAAGCTACCACTCTACACGGAGTAACCACTCTACAAGCAAGCTTACCTATCTAGGCCTTTAGTGAATGCTGTAACTTTTCCATAAACGATTCAATAGCACCAAGAGTTTATACACCATAGCACATTAAACTCATGTAACCAAAATTCTTCATGATATCTCTAGGATATGTCTGTTCATTGTAACCAAACTGAACGTACTAGCTGCTGACCCATAATTGAAAATTTTAAGTATGCATATTATATCCACACAAAAACAGCCAAGCTGTGAAAAAATGGTGCGGCCTTAAAAATCCTGGGTGAAAAAAGCTGTGAAATCAAAGGTGGCGGCCAAGAAATGGCTGCAATGATGTTAATGCTAATAAATTTTAACGATGCACACAGCCATTATTAAAATTTTTAGCATTAACATCATTGCAGCCATTTCTTGGCCGCCACCTTTGATTTCACAACTTTTTTCACCCAGGATTTTTAAGGCCGCACCATTTTTTCACAGCTTGGCTGTTTTTGTGTGGATTTCACTCCTTTTTGTACTTTACAAGGCCCCAAAACCAGCCTATGGCTGACTTTGAGGTTTGTCTTTACTCACATTTCTTCTTTTCTATGTAGATACAATGATGATTATTGAAGACAGACTTATAAACGTATTTCATTGCATGATTTAATTCAATATTTGATAATATTATTGTAATACTCCAATAGAGTGCAGGACTTCTAATAGAACATACATAGAATGTTCTAGAACAGTCTAGAACTTCTATTGGTAGATCTATGAAATTACAAACGTTTGACTATAAGCAGATTTCTACTAGAAATTTCATTTATAAAGCAGAAATTAAGTAAGGTGATCAGTCAAGGTAGCAGTGGTTCAGTGGTTAAGGATGCAGGTGTTAGGTATGGAGGTCCCCGGTTCGAACTCTGGTAAGTGTTTTTTTTTGACATTTTTTGCACACCTTTTTTACCCCGTGGTGACTGCTCTATTAGAGTATCTCGATCCCGCGATTTTACACTTGCTTAGTTTTTGCTTTATAACTTTGTTGCTGTAACTCTATTGCTATTCAAACTATCAAAAGGCACTGCTACGATGATCAGCCTATCTACACACCAATTTTCAAGTTATTTCTATGCTTGGTTTACCCTGTAGCCGTGACAGAAGTTTGATCTGTTTTTACGTGAATAAACGTCCATAACTCCTTGAATACTACTCAGACTTACAACAAACTTGGTACGTGAATCCACCGTTACACGTTCTTAATTTGTGCCAAAGATTGAGGCAATCGAGTTACACGTTTGCATTTTATAGCAATTTTTGCAAAGTGTGCGAAAAGAAATCGAAGCCCCCGTACGGCATAAGAAGAAAAAAACGAAGAAATTAAAATGAAATTTTGGACGCCCATATCTCGCAAATGGCTGTTGCGAATTTAATCTAATTTGCTGTATGGCGTACCCTACCTGGGGGACAGCTATAATGCAAAAATAGTGTGCTTTGGAGAAGGGGCCATGGAGCTATGCATGCGTGAAAACGCTGTTTTCTTTCTTCATGTAAATATACTCACGGTGTGGTCGCCGGCTTTCTTGGCCGCACGACACACTACCGTGTGTCTTGATCTAGTGGTTGCACTCGTATTGGCTTGGGTGATTGATCGCCCGGTACAGGCTATATCTGTCTGATAAGTGTTAATGTTAGCTGTAACACGGGACATTCAGGCTTTGCCTGATATGTATACCCTCTGTCCGTGTTTTACAACTATTACTAGGCATTCCAGTATCCGAGATTTTTTAATAAAAAAATTCTCCGTATATTCCCCAATAGAACCCTGGCACAAAATGACATCTCGCGTTTAACTTGGGATTGCTCCGTCGTCCGAGCTCCAATGAGGGTGAAAATCGCTGTGGGGTTTGTCCACACTTTGATCATCATGAAAATCTTAGTTTTATCGTGCGCGTTACATATACGTAAGTTTTGTGTTGTTTTGTAATCTTTTCAAGCCTTGAAATGTATGTAGAATACTTTAAAACTTAAAAAAACGTACGGTCGGGTGGAAGGTAGTCACTGGTGCTTACTTTAAAGTGCGTAGTTACTTCGCTCGGGTTAGCGATTTTCAGCTCCAGAGCAATTTTCTGATGGTTGTGTCATCAGCTCAAAAGTATAAACCACTTCAAAGTCAGCATAACAATACCATAATTGAAACCACAACTCTACCTTAGGTATTGTTGCATCATTGTGGCACCTCCACTTTAGTTGTTTACCTTTATAAGTTGTTAACTTGATGTTTTTACCAACTTGAGATAGCCACTTGCCTATGGGCATACACCATTGTATTGAGAAGTGTGCAGTAGGTGAAACATATTTGCTCACCACAAAGCATACAAAGATCGCTGAGATCCAATAAGACCTGAAGTTACTCTCATTACATGTACAAACTTGCAGCTAGAAGCAACTGCAGTTTCAAGATAGTCCAGATTGCTAGATGGTTTCCTGATTCAATTGTGCCATTTTCCCCTGTAAAATGTATGGGGAGCCCTGGAGAAAAAATGTACCTTTTTTCAGTTTTTAAGCACTGTGCATGCCAAAGTAGCTAATTCCAACCCGACAAACTATATATTTCTGAGATCAGCAATCAATACTCTATCTATTGAGCATATAAAAAGCCCGTTTTTCCAAACTTTTAAGATCAGTCTGGAATGCCTACTATTACATATAACATAGCTGAACTGTTAAAAATGAAGTGCTATGATAGCACCTAAAATGCTATGGTTACATCTAAAAGTGCGACTGCTCCAGTCAAAAAATAATACTTATAGGTGCTACCATAGCACTTCATTTTAACAGTGTACAGGGTGACATGTAACTTCACAAGTAGCCTAACTGTATTTTCTGCAGGGTGACGTATAATGTAGCTGAACTCTCCGCAAGGTAACTTGTAACTAAACTTTTGCAGAGTGACTTAGGTATATGAATGTAACTGAACTCTCAACAGGGTGATTTCAAGTAGCTTAGCTATAAACTCTCACATGCAACCTAGTTGAAGGGTGACTTGTTTGTACTAAGCTGAATCAGAAATGTTTTAGTGAAAATGTCATGGTAGCTACCTAGGCAGATTAGCAAAGAAAGGGCATTCTCTAGTATGAGGATGGTGATGCTTACCACCGTAACTGGGGAGGCTTCAGTGTTTGGAGCTGAACTATCTACAGGGTGATTTGTTAGTAGCTAAACTCTCTACCCTGTTTGTAGTGTTCTCTACAAGGTGACTTGTTGTCATAGTTAAAGCACTACTGTGCATGCTGGTGTAGCTAGCTATGGAAAATCAAGTGGAAAATAATCCTCAGCTGCTTAGAGTTTGAGTACCCGATTTTTGGTGATCAGACTATCAGTAAGTTGTCATATATTAGTCGTAGAATGAACTGATAGGATTAGTTTGGTTGTATACAATCACTGGACTGGACTAGTGACTCACTACCTTTTCAACCAAATATTTGGGCAACTGGTTGGAATTTAGAATATGCTAGTCTCATCATACAGTACGATAGTAACTGTATAGTAGGGACCACAAAGGAGTAGGCGTGGCCCATGAAATAATATCACCGAAAAACCAACCTCAATTTTCCCTGACAACGATGAGGCAGTATTGGTGAGGTAAAACTAAGCCCAAACAAGCTTTCAGATCGACCCAAAATGCTTTCAACAAGTTGCTATGGAATTAAAAAAAATTTTTATTCGACGAATTTTCTACTGAGTAAATAAGTAAGTAACTGACTGATGCCTTCAGACAAGTGTAACTCGATAACAGCTAAGGCTACGGGCTTGATTTTTTCACTGTTCAACGTTGCTTTGGCCCTTACAAGATAGACGAAATAGCTTCTGTGCCATCACAATGTATAACATAGTTAACAATTTAATTGACATTAATCCACCTGAAGGATGCTTACAGCTAACTAACCGTATTACCAGGGGTCATCCACTCCGATTTACACAGTTGCAAACCAATGTAGACTCTTATAAATACTCATTTTATCCTCATAGTATTAGACTCTGGAACAGCTTGCCAACTAATGCAGTAGCCTTGAAACTTTAAAAAGTAAATTGAACACGTAACTACCTTAATTACTTAACTACTTTTTCCCTTTCTCTTTTTGTACAATTATACTCAATTTTGAGTTTGCACGGTAATGATAATAAATAAATAACTTTCCTCGTTTAGGCCATACCTATTTGAAAAGTTCTTGTTCAGACCCGACTGACCCTATTTTGCACAGATTTTAATGAAGAAAAGAAAAAAAAAAGATCACATGACACCTAAAAAGTGTTGCAAAAGATCAAGATACTCTAATATAACAGTCAGGTGGTGTAATTTTGACCTCAAATATAATGCTAGCTATCTGTAAATGTAGATCACTTAAAACGTGTTCCTCACTCCTGGCTAAGAAAATTTATGATAGCTATACCAATACATCAGTGCTCACTCAACTACTAGCTATGTTTATCTGTTTTTACTATTTATGGATTTGATAGGTCTGCATACAACTAAAGGTTTCATTAATGCAACTTACTAATCTATTATATGGCTTGTACCCAGAAATCATAAATACGTCTAAAATTATAGTTTGTAGCTAGCTGTTTTTTTCTTCTTTTTTTTTGCCTACCGATTGACCCATTCTGTTGTAAAATAAATCCGAGCAACAACTTTTCAAATAGGTATGGCCTTAGCTCATTATAGCGGGTAAACTGTATCGTTACTGTACCAATAACCAGAAAATAGGTGATCCAGAATGGGAATTGATGCTGTCTGCTCTAGAATCTATGGTAGCTAGCTAGCTAGATAGCCAGCTAGCTACGACAGCTAGCTACGATCGAGCACGGTTGAGCCAGTGAATTTACTCCACTTGAGACTCCGTCAGTCTTCTCTCCAGTGCACAGAGATGGGAATTATTCCATCAGTAAGTCAGTTTTTGGCAAACATTCACAATTTGTGACACAAATTTCCATTTATTTGAAATCCACCCAGACTTCAAAATATGCACTTTTCGAAATGAAAATCCTTCGAAATTCAGATTTTGCATCTTGTGCAAAATTTTCTGCTTCGAAAATAACCCGCTATACAGTAGTAGCAATTTCAACATAGCTATAGCTACAATGGCCTGACCAACTCAATTTTCCCTCCTTCGGCCCTGCACCCGTAAATAATAGAGACTAATATACATACTTTCTATCTTTGGAGCAACTTGTAATACTTTCCAACAGTATAGCATCATCAAAATTCGTGTTTACCAAGATTCTTCCGTCAATTAGTTAAGTTCTATGTAATTCCCAGCATCATGTGATAAACATTTTAAGATTATTTAACATGGATATATATTCACAATTAAAATTCTGCTCTTGATCTCTTTCTCCTGATCTCATCTCTGCAGCAAAGAAAGACAAGTAAGAGAATTAAGCCACAAAGACAGCCGTTTGGAGTATACAAATACAAAAAGAAGTAAGCAAAAAACAGCCAAGCTGTGAAAAGGGGTGCAGCTCATCCAAAAACACCAGGGTGTGAAATCCAAAGTGGCAGCCAAGAAATGGCTGTGATGGTTAATAGCAAAAAAATCAATAATATGTATTTGGTGCGGTCTGCTCTTCATATGTGGCACAAAAATCACGAATTGCTGTTATTAAAATTTTTCCATTAGCTTACCATCAAAGCCATCTCTTGACTGCCACCTTGGATTTCACACCTTTTTTCATCCTGGTGTTTTTAGAAGAGCTGCACCCTTTGTCACGGCTTGGCTGTTTTTGTTTATGGCTTGGCTGTTCTTATTTAGATTTATACTTTGCTGGACTGAAGAGACTGATTGGTATTCTAAATATCACATCAAGATCAGTAGAAACAACAATGTTATTACCAACCAATAGCTCTTGCAGTAGACAAGACTTGAGAATTGAAGCTTTCTTACTTGATATATCATGAGGTGACATTACTGATACAACTAATCCCATTAATAGCAACTAAATCCGCAAATGATCTGTTAATTTTTTGATCTATTTGTGTGACAAGTTTGATCACCTGGAGGTACTGCTAATAAAGTTTAAGCAATAGCAAGTTGCAAGCTTTGATGTAGGAAAGTGTTCTGTATTATGGTTCCATGGTTTAGATCCTGATTCCATTCCATTCCGTAGTTTTAGACCCCACTCATACTGCCATACACAATACACAATTTTCAAACACACGTGAAATCCGCTGTTTGCTCAACCCATTACTGGGGTACAGTGTTACAAATGAAGAACACAATAGACTATTAGAAGGACCTCTAAAATCAATCCAGTCACAACGGATAACTCAGATGGTTCTCATTACAAACATGGGAAACCATTGTGCAGCACTACCATGAGTCGGCACCTTACACTGTCAGCAAAGATAGATGTGACACAAGTAAGTCTTTGAAGCATACATTGAACCTACGGAAGGCACCTATTGGGCTAAAGCGACATTGAACAGTGAAAAAATCAAGCTAGAATGTAGCCTTAGCCATTATCGAGTTACACTTGTCTGAAGGCATCAGTCATGCAGTCAGTGAGTGTAGCAACCAATCGGAAGCGTTTAAGGTTGTAGCTACTGAAGGCACTTTTGGGCTTCTAACCAATACTGTCAAGGTGCCATGAATTTAAGGTATTGTCACTGAGGCTGGTTTTAGGGTGATATTTTTGGCTAGTAAAGCCCAAATTTTTATGATCCCTAATATACAGTACTATTGTACTGTATGATAAAATACCGAAGACTAAAACTAAGCCATTTTTTTAAGGCTTGTATCTCAGGATTTCCTAAAGAGATTATGCTCAAATTTGGTATGAAGGTGGAAAACATTTCCATAGCGAAAATTGTCTTGATTTGTATAGGCAGCAAGCAGTGGCTAATACTGGCCACAAGAATTTAATGAAGTCTACAGAAGTGGTGCCACAGTTACTAAATTGCGTACACGCTGGTGTGGCACACCGACTTCTTGGGCCACACAACACACTACTGTGTGTCCTGACACATGTTGATATGTCTGTTGTAGTATTAGTGTGCCTTAATTATTATATAGTATGTGCTTATGACACAAAATTATGTATTGGAAGGTGTCATGTTAGTATGTATAGTCATAATTATGTTAGCTATGCATATGTCATTGCACTAGAGTCACTACTGGTGTTTTTTACAGATGTTAAAGTTCATACTGTTGGCAGTGTGGGTAGCTACTGTGAGTTGTGATCAGAACAACCTACCTAGCTTTGACACCAGCAAGACACTTGATTGTACGAAAGATCACAGTGCCAGCGATCCCTGCAAACTAAACCTGGTAGTCGAGCCACTGACATCAATGACCTACTACAAGATTACTGATAATGTGAGAGAGCTGATGGGGTACAGAGCAACTTTTGATTGTACAGGCAATCTGGTACCTCTCAACAAAGATGTTAAAACTGAAAACATGGAGCCCCCAATCATTACTGATGGCCATTTCAGGTCTATCATAGCAATCAATGGACAAATGCCTGGTCCCACTATTATTGCTCATAAAAACCAACAGCTGATGATAACCGTCTACAATGAACTTAAGAATGTTGAAGGTATATCAATTCACTGGCATGGCATGCACCAGAAAGGCACACAAAAGGCAGATGGGGTGGCATATGTCACACAACTTCCTATCATGCCTGGACAATCCTACAATTATGATTTTAAAGCTAGTCCATCTGGGACACATTGGTATCATGCGCACAGCGGTGCACAAAGAACTGATGGCCTGTATGGAGCATTGATAATAAAAGATGATTTACCAGGTGACTTGTATGACTATGACTATCCTGAACAGCATACATTAGTGTTAATGGATTGGCAAAGGCATGCATCGATTGACTTGTTTCATGAAGTAGGATCACGCTTGGATTTTTGGAAAGATAATCCACAATCTAATACTCCACCATTTACTAAATATGTTATGACCGCAACATATGATGGAACTATAGTTGGTCCTGTACCATTTTGGTCAGGCATCATTAATGATAAAGGAAGACACTATGATGAAAATGGTAAAACAAATGTACCTTTAACAAGCTTAAACCACTTCAACTGCAAACATGGAAAGAGATATCGATTTAGGTTAATCGGGGCTGAAGGGGTATATGCATTTAAATTTCACATTATTGAACATAAATTGACAGTGATTGCAAGTGATGGTGCTCAAATCAAAAGCATTAAGGATGTTGACTATGTCATAGTAAACACTGGCGAGCGATATGATGTAGTTGTAACTTGTGACAAAAAAGTTGGAAACTACAAAATTTTGGCTGAAACATTGGAAGACGGGTACCGTTCTACTGATAAAGGATTTTATAATCCAGTTGATCATCACATAGCTGAAGCAGTGTTGCATTATGTAGATGCAAAACCTCCACTTGGTTTCAACTATAGCAGAAACCATGATAGTACAACAAAATTCAAAGTTGTAAATTGTCCATTTAAAGATTCAAAAAAATTTGATTGCATAAATGTTGACAAGTTTGAACCTTATGACATGGACATTATTCCACAATCTGTCAAGGGAACCCCAAAGAAAACCCTCTTTTACAGTTTTGGATTTGACGGTGAATTAAGTACACATGGAAGCTCCATAGATGGCATAAATTTTCGTTTTCCATCTCAATCTCCATTTGATGATATCACCACTTTTGAAAAGGATATATGTCCTAAAAGGGGTTGCGATCACAAAACAGACACCCACTGTGCCTGCACCAATGTTATAGACTTACATGATTTCAAGAAAGGTGATGTCGTTGAAATAGTTATGGTTAACAGAGGTGTTATTGCAACACGACCCAGTGGGACATCACATCCCATACATCTACATGGACACTATTTCTATATCACTGATGTAGGATATCCAATATATAGTGATGATGATGGCCATTTCAGACAGTCCACTGATAAAGTTGAATGCATTATGCCAAATCAAAAGAAGTGTGAAAAATTCTTCATCACCTCAGACGACGATCAGGGAAATCGGTTACAGACCGTTCAATGGTTACATGGTAATCCACCAACACCAAAAGGAAATTTTGCTCTCAAGGATACAGTGATAATTCCCTTTGGAGGATACACCACAATAAGATTCGTAGTAGATAATCCAGGATGGTGGTTCTTCCATTGCCATATTGAAGAACACCAGCTACAGGGAATGGCTGCTATCATAAAGGAACTACAGTAGTACCTTTATATACAGACACAATTGCCTTCTTTTCTGCCTTGTTATATGGACTGGCTATAGTATTTCTGTTAGGTACATGTATGTACATTTTAGTTTAGCCTGTTGCTAATATTCAGTTTTCATTTTTGTATCATTTAAAAGCCAGTTATAGCCATACAGTTTGCATTGTTACAACAATTATGACATAAAAGTATGTTGCTATAGTCACAAATATCCACACGCATGATAACACTATACACACACATGTAAGCACACACTCTAACTGCACACACTTACCACTTGTTGAGCTGATACATACCTTGCTATTGAGTGCCCTGGACTTGTATGTAGGCCTGTGGGAATTATGCCAGAATAAGTTTGGGAATTTTGATTGCAGAAGCTATGTTGGAATTATGCTAGCATAATTTGGGAATATTAGGAATAAATGAGAATAATACTTGAATAATCAGCACATTCAACTAACACCAGACAAACTAAGTAACAGAAAAAAATACATTGTAGCCATTATCAGTAGCATCTGAGTGAGTCTTTTCACTGTTGAAGTCTTCTTTCAACTCCCAACAGCAAAGTTCATTACAAGACTACATAGAGGTGTCCTGCAGTATAATAGTCATCAAACTTTACCTATGAGCAAATCGGATGGCTGTAGGTTCGAGCCTGCCCAGGTCCAGTCATGGATAGTTTTCTTCTTTATTCACCTTTTCAAGCATACTTATTGAAGTTAATGTGTTTGTTTGTTTGTTAGTGAAGAGCAGGCTGTAGGACTAGGTGTCCTACAGACCTTCAGTTCATGCCATTGTAAATAATTTACAACCGAGCGTAATTGATGGCCCATCTCAGTAACATGATACTTACTATAGTATTAATGTTAATAATCAACCACAATGTATCGCCACTTTTCTACACGAGAGTCGCGACCACTGATGATGACAACTAAATGTTAATGGCTGGCCATAAGCTCTAACACTGGTATAATTGCACCACACTAATTAAAGTCCAGGAGAATGACACCAATCATCACTGAGTCAGCCTTGTTTAGCTTGTGGACACCATTACTTACAGTGGATTAGCTGATTAATGTATACATGTTTACCATAATTATTAGGCCTTTACTGATTACTAGCCATTACTAAAGCCCAACTGGCATAACGGTCCCATTAGCTATTTAGTACAAGCTTTACATCATGAGTGCTGAGGGTCTGTAGGACACCCAATCCTACAGCTTGCTAAAGAAGTATATTTGAAAAACCAAACAAGGCAGAAAAAAATCCTAGGCAGCCTCAATCCTGTATCCATCTGCAATTGTATATGCTATAATTTCCAATAACAAATAGCTATATTGCAGTGCTAACAAAATGATACGTATTTAACAAGATATACGAAACTGTAAATTAATAGATTGATATAAGTATACATTTTGCCATTCATTGATTTAATAAATGGCTCTAAAATTCAATCAATTTATTGATATAATTTTAGACCCATTTATTAAATCAGAATGTAGTTGAATTTTGGTTTAAAAAATTATAATGCAAATAATATAAGAAACGCCATCATTAAACAAAATAACCCCATCGCCTCAGAAATTGTAAACCCTAAAATTGCATAAGTAAATAATTGGTTACCTATGTCCCCGTGCTGACTGTTGAGACTGGTATATAGTATATAGATTGAAAAGACCACTGCAAAATAGCACCAGCCTACATATTGTTATGTCCATATATAGTAGCACACCTTTCTATTAGATATGAATACCATGCCTGCTGTAATGTTGTTTACTCCAATGGGTTTGCGACTGCTAAAAGATGTATTACTATATGTATAGTCACCCAGCATGTGCCATTTAAATAGCTAAGGTTAAGCATCTACTGTAGGTATTCTCATGGTTGGGAATTACATAGCAGTTGAGAAAATGAAATAACAGAGAGGCAAGGGTCATTGCTTGGATTAAGAGCAATTTGTTATTGGCCATTGCTCTTAATATGGATTTTTGTGGCAAACTATGCACTTAAAGGTCCTGTAATAGTAGTAGTGGCGATTCTAGACCTGACCTACAGGTTGGGGGTGGCAAGTAGGGAACAGCATGACTATTTTTGTAATATAGTAGAATTTCAGGGGGGAGGGGTGCTGCAGGATTTTTGCAATTTGAAAGCTTGAAAAAGCAGTCTAAAATTATATCTTATGCTAAAAACATGAAAAAAAGATGCTAAAAATAATAATTCCAACCTATACCGCAACTTTTCCCCATGATTTTGTAAGTTATTTTTCAGTGCATGCCCCTCTTAGAATTGCCTATGATACAGCTGTAACTCCTTAAATGGATATAACAGTACCCCTTGCAATTGCACAAAATTTTTTTTTCTCAGTTGACTTGTGTTAATCACTGCTACTTCCTTTACTTGCTGACTTAAATAGTTTACATGTCTGCCGGAAGGAAACTTACTATTAATTTTTAACTTTACGTAAATTTCAATAAGGTAGCTACCCTACTGTCAGGAGCAGAATGAGATAATTACAACAGTTAATTTTAAGAACCCATTTTAAATCTATTAATT
Organism: Dysidea avara; assembly: GCF_963678975.1. Taxonomy (NCBI): domain Eukaryota; kingdom Metazoa; phylum Porifera; class Demospongiae; order Dictyoceratida; family Dysideidae; genus Dysidea; species Dysidea avara. Next base: position 23,345,941 of record NC_089280.1, read on the forward strand.
AGCTACTATTATTTTTTTTTACAGTTACACACCTCAATCTGTTTTTAAAAAAGCTGAACTATAGATAGAGCTCACAGCTTGTCAGCAATTAACAACTGTCCTACCAGCTGGTAGTAACGTGAAATTCTTTAAAGGACATTGCCAGCTGTCCCTGAATGACCAAGAACATAGGCTGACTGCAGTAACCTGTTGCTAGGATGTTGACATTTTCTGCCACCCTTTTTGTGCCCAAGATATTTTTTATGGCCACTGGGTGGCTGCATGAAGTTTCCTTTCCTTAGTATTAACATAACTCTGTCTGGTTTCAGTGAACTAGCTGAGTGGAAATGGCTATACTTAAATTTATTTGGAGCCATACACTACAGATTAGATGCCATTTCATTAAATTTTTGGTTGTTATTGAATTATGGTGGCCACCCAGACCCAATTCATCACTTAACTTCTTCCAATGGTTGGTCTAAGACACTTGCTAAGGTTATTGCCATGGCTTGATGCAGACCCCTCTGGCTTCACTGAGACAGTGCCATTCCAGAAATTGGATACCCATCCTCCTTTGACACTGTCCCAGTGGTTGGACACTTTTCCTGTTAGGTATGTCACAGACATTAGAACTTTATTTCACTGAATTTGTTAGCCCTTCATGGTCAAGCTAATTCTACTTTACTAATGAACCCTATCTCTTGGGCCAATATTATATATTTTTTGGCTATAGTAGCTAGCTTTAGAGTTAACAAATTCTATTATGCTAAATATTGGGTGATCCTAAGGCTACAGCATAAGTTGCTGCCGATCTTCATTGCTGGACACTGTAAAGACCAGTTATATACTAACATTCTTGTGGCTAGACCATGAAACTCCTTAACACCCTTAAAATGACCATGTCGCATATAGTAATAGCTGGAAACTGGTGAACTTATTTACCCCTTAGACAGAGTACCAGCAGTGGGTGAACGCTTGTCTGCAACTTGCCACCTCCCACTTACCAACAGACCACGTAGTGCCACAGAATGCCACCATTACCAGTCCCTAGTGCCTTATATGCAAAAATTGACATGGCTAAATTCCTGAACAATTATACTGTTCCTTACTATCCTTAAATAATGCAGCATGCACCAATCTTTGGTAACAGTATTGGACCAGTTTCTGCTATACTCTTTAGAGCACAACGTTACCATGGCTGGACATATCTCACCTTATGCATTACTACTAGGCACTTCTCATGCTGTAAGACAACACATCTATAATAGACTGTGCTGAAATAGTTATCTCCTGGATGTTCCACCGAAATCTCCCTAAATTCTGAAAAAACTTACAGTTAGAGCTTAGTGGTATTGTATTTTGCTCCCGCTATCCTGTATTGAGAAATACCCCAGTATCCAGTATTTCACGGTATTCTGGTAATCAATTACTATAGTTTTAATCAAACTGGTAAAGTTTATTTGTTAAAAGAGAAACAGTCTGTAGTTGTTATCCAAAGAGCTGGATATTTACCACAAGTAAAAGTTACTTATTGCCAACAGGTTATAAATGTATTTTACTGTTAGGCAGAACTTGTGGTTACCACCAAACCATCCACATAATTATAACTTAATTAAATGCCAAAGACACGATGTCTGGCTTCCCTCATAGCAAAATACCCCTAAATGACATTCATGCCAATAGTACAGTAAATTTGACAGTGAATAACCGGCTTGGTGATAATACCGTGTGTATTGTCATCTCTAGTTGAAGTGGACTGCATGCATAACTATGGATGCCAGTCCGTCACTGCTCCTAAATCCCACAGTGGCACCTATGACTGGAAGCCCCCCCCCCCCTTTTTGTGGCTACATGTTGGTACATTATTGCATATAACTAATTATGAGTGTGTACTATAAAGCATAATTGAAAGATCCTGTGGTAGCTGGATGCTGGTCTAGTATTTCTGAGCCACTAATTCTGTGGCTGAACACTAAGTTAGTCCACCCCAGTAATAGTCACCACAGTGACTGACTGGACGCTGGTCCAGTATTGCTATTACATACAAATTCTGAGGTTGGTTATACAGCTACATAATGTCACCTCTGTGTGATACAGTTATTAGTGCAACATATAGTGTTTGGAATCAGGTATGCTGTGTTACACATATAGCTAAGTATGCTCCAATACATGAGTTACAAAGGTACAGCTCCATTTGATGAACAGCAAGACCCAGAAAAGTTGTATCCATTTTCATCTTGCCTGGCTATAACCACATGTCTTCCTAAACACCGTTCATGGTACCCCCATGAGCAACTATTGCACCTGACCTATGGAATCCATACATTAATTTGTATGCATAACTAGACCTCACCATGTCAGTTGTATCATCATCCAAACTAATCATTCCACAAGATTGACAATAGTCATCCAATGATTCTAAATAAACAAACATTATAATGTATGTGACACATCATAACTCATCGGTACAATACAACAGACGATGAAAAGAAATTTGCTGGTTCACCAAGAAATCCATCTATTCATCAAGAAGGTTATTTAAGCTAATATAGATACATTTTACCACAACATGAACAAACACGTACATGTTTACTTAATGGTACAAATGACACAATGTGATGATGTATATCGAACTGATTGCTGAAGCAATTAATAGGTGCATAATTATAATAGTTTTTGAGGGAAGCCATTACATGGTGCTAGCTACCACAAATCAACACCTTCCGCTGTCAGCAAAGACACATAAAGGAGGACTCAAGTAGGTCCATGGTGTTCTCATTATACATACTACTGCAGTATGCCAAATTAAGGTATATACCAAGCAACGTTGAACAGTGAAGACATCAAGCCCATAGCAGGGGGTCTGTTCCAGGTAGTTGTAAAGCTGAGTACCGTGTGCAAAATACACACATGGTCTTACTAGGGGGTCTGGAGGCATGCCCCTACAGATTCCTTCTGAGATCACTTACTGACTGCTCTATTAGAACAAATGACTGTTCTATTAGAGTGTCGTAATCTTTTTTGCAAACTAATATATCAGAAAATTGATAGGTTGGTTCCATAAATTGATAGGTCGATGGAGACCACAAAGGTTTGGTCTCTTGCAAAAATATCAGCTAAAATCCAGCCTGACTTGTCCTTCACAACTTGGCATTATTACAAACTTGGGAACCGGACTACTTGTTCAGTACAGAATATTGGTATCACCCATCTCCACAAAATAAATTATGACTAGTGGCTATAAATTTTTGTGATGTTTGAGAATATGATAGCACACATAATTCACTACACTTCCATATCTCTGCTAGTATTTTCTTGTAGTCTACATGTCCATTTTCAGTTGAATGCACACGCTCTACTATGTCATAAAATTTCTCAACTGTTGCAACTAAATGATGGTCATTCTCATTCTGTTATTACAAAATTTTGTGAAGGGCAGGGACAAAGTTTCTTACCCTTTGTTTGTTCCCACTTCAGCTCTGGGTAGTTTAACAAAACAAACTTCATATCAAAACATGCTATTGGGATTTGTAAAGTCAAAATGGCAAAAATGGCAAAATCAAATTTACAGCCAGTAATCATTTTATCAGCAATATTGTACATTACCAGTGTCCTTTGTTTGTTTTCTGCCCTTAGATCATGAAATGGACTGATTAAACACTGATTTTTTCAAAGGTCTCAGGATGGATGGAACACTTTTTCAATTTCTCCAATACAAACTCCATACATTTTACATCATTTTGTATATTTAATAATTGCAAGCACTAGACACGATCAAATACCATAAAACTTGATATCATTCAACTCCTTATGAATTGCTCTGAACAAAATTCGTAATCGCCATGGTGACGGCGTGATGCCGCGATTTATTTAGAACGCGAAATTCGTGATTTGCTCTCCAATGGATTTTGTATTGCGTAAGTTGCTACTTACCATCGTTTGTTGTAAATTTGCAAGCTGTAAACACTTTAGCTTCGAATAAATTTTGTTACCATCGGATAGAGGAGTGTTATTCGTGTGTAATGGCGGCCGAACAATTTTGATACCGCCTTCAGAACCAGAGTTATGATGAATAATGTAACTTAAAACTAACTTACCTCCATAGGCTGCTGTACATTGATTTTACGCATAATAATATTTACGGAAAATTGTAATGTATGGGTTAATTTGACACGAGTTTTGATATGTTCTTTGTTGTAGTAATGAAAGGCATGGCTAATTAGAGCATAACTTCTTTCCACTCCATTCAAAACGGTCTGATATCAAACATGATCTTCTGCACCTTCTCCGTTACTGTTTTGTTTTGCTTTTTGGAGGTGTGATTGGGACCAAGATATTTTCCTCTACAGAACCTTTCGAATAGCCGGCTCTCTGTGACCCTCTTTTTACGTACCTCACAAACTCATAGTGAAATTCACACCTCGCATACACTGCCACGAGGAAATCTCGTGATCCAACACTTGGAATGACAGAATCTCGGCAACCGATACAACAGGCTGTACGTGTCGCATCTCGCCTTGCCATATGGCAGCGTGACACCTGCGCAATTTTTTAAATTGTTGCGCATTTTATGAATTCACAAAATGCGCAGCGAAATTTATAAACTGCGCAAATTCACAGATTGGGCCTAACAGTTCATTGACCTTTAGCTTTGACCGCGGTCGTAGATCGTAGTGCAGTGTATATTGGAGTGACACCCCCTTGGAAATACTGTACACCAAAATCAATTTATATAACTCATGAAAACTGTATATTACTGCAAACTCACCTGAAACCAAAGTTAAAACAGCTGTCAAACTGTCATCTAGCACCATAAGCGGCGGAAAGGGGGGGCTAGGGGGCTAAAGGTTTAGTCCCCCTCAGAATGATATCACAACGAAATTATCTTTCTTGGAGTGGGGCTGAAAAAAGATCGAGATACTCTAATAGAGCAGTCACTCTAATAAAGTAGTCAGTGTGTAGCGAGCTATGTAAGGATTTTTATGTTGTTTATCAGCTAGAAATGGTAGCTGCTGAGGTGGAAAGCTCTTGTCAGTTGGTTGTGACCTTTAATATATATATTTTTGGTCTCACCTTACCAAACTATAGAAATAAGTCTGGGTTAGCCCAGCCCCCCTCATATCAACTACTTCTTCCGCCGCTGTCTAGCACTGACCTTCGTACGTAGTAAGCGCCTCTAAAAATAATTATCGTATTGCTAGTGTTGAGACTTTCATAGCCTTTTAAACAGATTTTAAGACATCACTACCATCTGCAAAGGTCGTAATGACAAAAATCAACCTACTAAACCTAAGGAGTGGTCATAGCTACTTGAAATCACAGCAGAGTCTGCTCTCCCCACCACCTGCAACTTAGCCTGTTTAATTTGTGCCCCTCCCCTTGCCAGTCCTGGATCCGCCCCTGTAGACCCCTGTACTTATGTAGTATTGTCTTAAATAAGACGCCTCTCAACATCATCTGCGCTAATATTTTTTGTTTAGTGGTTTTTAAAATCGCTGTAGAACGTTTCACACTTTTTATCCACTCATTACACGAAAAATCCGAAGATAATCCGTATTCCTATGCGCACACCTGACTCGGGAACGCCTACAAAAATTAACCTCTAAACAATAGTGTAGACTAGCTACCATCTAACTATCCTAGGTATAGAAAAAGAAGGGTTGAGAAGCCACACTATTATAAACAGCGAAAACATTAGCCTATACCATGATGCTGTAGTGTAGATGTTTCTAGAACATTTGTGGTGTGTGATGTAATTACCTAATTACGTTAACGTTACACAATATTACGTTACGTTACACGAGTTCGATTAATTACGGGGGAGTCCCTGGGAATTTTGTCATTCATGCCATAAATCAGCATCGCAAGCAAATTTAACCACACAACCGAATCTGAGTGTTTATCTTGAAGTTCAGTCGACGGGTACAATAAAGTTCTCCTAATCTCTATAGCTAACTAACAACGAACAGGACGCCGGTACCCAGTTTGTTCCAGGCGAGGTTCCGGCTAGTGCTGACTGAAGCGAGGACTGAAGCGAGAACAGAAGTCTTCGAAGGCATTTAGAAGTTGTGAGAGGTGGTGTGACACCAGTAAAATGGGCCGATTAAGTGAATTTGTACTAATTTTTTCGACTTTTATTGCTGCCCTTGAGATACATAGAGCCTTAGCTGGGTGAGTTGAATAACTGAGTTTCAGTTAAAACTGTAACTACTGGATTAGGTCACTCCCTCTGTTTCCCGTGCAGGAATAGTTGCATGCGGGCGGGCGGTCCATTTCAAGTGGTAGGAATACGTTGGATTCAGCTATGATAGCACATGAGCTGACTTCGAAGCCTACCGGAGATCGATTTTTCCCCGGATTGTAATAATAGAGCTTTTGGAGCTGACAGTAAACAGATGTGGACGGGCAACGGGACCTTAAAGCCATTCATGCATGCATATGTAGTACGACCCTTTCCAAGTGAATTAGTGAAGCCCATCAGTAGCTATGTATACTACTTATATTACACAACCATTGATCTTGCTCATGCATTGTTCTTTCGGACCGCAAAATACACAGTAAAAACAAAGTAGTGCACGTCACTACTAATTAGTAGCGACGTTCACTACTTTGTTTTTACTGTATGTTCTTAGCTGGCACAGTAGGTACAGCATGGAATGGCATACTAAGTTTTGACATATCTATGCAGTACAATAGTAGCATAGTCCTGACCATTGGCAATGGCAACCAACCATTTCTCTGGTAATACTTAAAACTAGCTAATTTACTATGTGGTGATTGTGCTCTTCAATGGTCACCGCTAACAAGCATACAACAATTATCTGAAACAATGGTCTTACTCATCATTAACTTGTCCAGCTGTTGGGACTTTGTAAAACACGGGATACGGAATAATGGAATAAGCTAAATTCAGATTATGCAAATATTTATATACCTACTCCATAGTAATTAGTTGCCTTGTAGCAGCTTTACATGGCATGCCATGGCAATGGATAAACAGCAGTTGGACAAGCATTAATAGGATGAGCACACATCGAATCATCCTAAAACGATTTACCTTCAATAAACTTACTTACCTACACTCCTTGGTTCAAACCTGGTGTGCTCATCCTATTTAATGGTCGCCTATCCATCGCCATAGAGTGCCATGTAAAGCTGTTACAAGGTAAACAAAGTATAATTACTATAGGGTATATAACTATTTGCATAATCTGCAGAAGGTAAGTTTTGCTTATTCCATTATTCCGCTATTCTGTATTCCGCATTTTACAAAGTCCCGTATTAATTGACTAGTGCATTTTATTTGTTTCTGTACACCTGGAATGTAGTGATGTACTGTACTATGCTAGTGTATGTATACTTACAGTTCTTTTTGTAAGGACCTTAGTCTAGCAGTTTGGGCAATGGAAACTTTGCAATATTAAAATTCATGACATGTAGATTTTTGCTTGTTGGTTGCGAGGTTTGTAATGCCTGTAAAACACAACAGCTTGCTCAATATTAAATTGACAGTATTCCAAGCCATGCAAGTGCTAATTTTACATTCGAATGCTAATTTACATCCAATGTAAAATATGTTCATGGCATAATAACTTGTTTTTTTGTTGTGTTTTATTGCATCACACCACAAAATGGCGAACTTGTAGTGATTGTCAAACAGATAGTAGATGGTACTACTATAATATTATACTGTTTTACTCATAAGGTGTCTCCTGTACTGAAAAGAACTGCTCTATAGAGCGGTAACACCTGACATCACAGTCGTTACATGATCACTTCTGCGGGGCAGAAAATGTATGCATGCCATTGGAGCATGAGTTTACTTTGCCTCAGATTTGCTGAGACTGTCTTTCTAAATGAAACCTCATCATCAGGAGTAGGGAAGCCCTTAAGAGAGTAGTATAACAGATATGTAAGTAGTACAGGTTAGTTTGATCTGTGCTGGGAGAGTTACAGCTGATAATTGGCAAAAAAGCATGGGTACAAGGACTTTAACACTTTTACATGTAAAAATACTGTAGAAGAGTCCCACAACGTCTATATCGACAAAACGGCATACAATGGTTCATTAATGTTCATTCTTTCTTATTGAAGTGTTGTTTAGTGACAATGGCTTTCTCGGGTTGAGCCTGAAACAGCCGTTTTATCCTTTTAACCTCAGTAAAACCAACCAAGTGACATTTTTCATCATCTTTCCTAACTTCTGTTCTATGTCCTGAGTAAGTTTCATGCTGAATGAATCACCAGAAACCGAGTTATATCTGGACCCTGCCATTGAATTTGCCCCATTTCTTGCCCAGTGGAAGTTGCAGTTACGCATTTGTGACGTAAACGTTATCCCTCTATATAAAGTTTTGTTCTGTGCAATCGCAAACAGTTGTATCAGCCAGGCCCTAGCAACTGTTGTTAGGATTGTATCACTGACAACACCTTGTAGTAAACAAGCCTGTTCAGTTAATCAACAGTCTACAATGGCCATTGTTGTGGCTACATTTCTGAATTACCATCGAGCATTTAGGCTGTTTACAATCTTCTACTTGGCTTAAATAACCTGCCTATCCATGTAATTTCACAACAAAATGATCCCAATTTGTTGTAGCAGGCTGTAAGAAAGTTAGAATTATTGCTCACTACCCAACCAGAATCTCCAGTATAATTTTGTAAAGCTGTGTTATACACCTGTGTGGCTTAAGCACTTGTATGGCTTGGACCATTACCTTTTTAATACCTGGATCATCTGCTTGTTTCCCAACACAACTGACACATGTTTCTTCACTGAACAGCTTGTGCATTATTAATGGCAGCTGGCCATGGATCAGTTGTTTCCCAATATAGCACATGTTTCTTCACTGAACATTGCTGAGCATGCAGCTGCACATTGCATCCATACCTACAGTACAGCTCACAGGTAACATCGCGAGTATACACATGTGAGTAATGCTTGTATCTTCTCGCATAATCATTTTTTTTTGCAATGCACTGCTGTACAAGACCTGTGGAACATCGCGTGGATAAGCACTAGCCACAAGAGAAACTCGCTTTACATGAGAATGTTCGCCACTGAGTTTAGTAACTTCATACAATACTTAAGTCACATAAACATTTGTGACCAGATCTGCCAGAATCTCCTATGTTTGTGCAAGCCTCCGGTAGCTACAGTAGCTATAATTTTACAGCCAGTAGAATGCAATGTTCACAGGATGCAATGGGTGGAATGTTTACAAAATCAAAAATTCTGTAAATGTGACCAGGCCGGCATGTGGGCACAAACTACACCCTATCACTCGACAGGTAATATCTCACTACTGGAACAGAATATTTGCATTCTGTAACTTGCATCATAAAGCCAATTAAATGCTTACACAGTGCGGAAAAGAGCATTGCCATAGCGAAATGGTACAAAACGTTATGAGTGATGAAAGTTTGAAAAAGTAGGCAAAAATCATGTGCCCACATGCCCTATTTTCACAGGCCCAGTCACAACTTTTTAAGCACCTGTTTCACAATGAAGTAAAGTGATAATACCAAGAACATTGGTAGAATCGAATTGTGATCCCCAATGCAAGAGGAGTTCCAAAATCTTTGTTTTACATCAGTACTACTAAGGAGATGGAAGATATGTGACCGGGCCTGCAACAATAGGGCATGTGGGCACAAACTACATCCCATCACTCTACAGGGAATATCTCAGTATTGGAAACGTATATTTCCATTCTGTAACTTGCATCATGATGCCCATTACCTGCTTACTAAGAGCTGAAACTTGCAGTGCCATAGCATAATGGTAAAAAAGTTATGAGTGATGAAACCTTGAAAAAGTAGGCAATAATCATGTGCCCACATGCCCTATTTTTGCAGGCCCAGTCACATATGTGCCTTGCGTTAGATGAATGGTGCTTTATTTATCATATTTTCACCTTTACCGGTTTGCCCTGGTTGTAGGAAAGGCCTGGAAGACAAAACGTACCCAGAAATGGATTGACTTGTTCATGGACATTCTGATAGTCCAACGTGTATCTTGGTAGAGGACTGCATTCGTAAGTTATGATCATTTTATAAAGTGCCTGTATAGTTTATTGTCACTACACAAATCAATTTTTTTCTGTTGCCACTTTGTAGTGCTGTAACTTTGAAATTTCTTGGCTTCTAGAACTGAAGCTTCGGTTGACCATTAGGTGATTCCTGTTATATCTCATCTTGTGTGATGCTCTAGAGTGAAGTTTGCTATAATGGAGTAGCCTTGCTGTATCCATGCAGGTCACTCGAGTGCACCTCACACGCATCATGCTTGCACATGCGACGTTACCTGTGACCTGTACTGTATATAAAATCATCACACTAAGTATCCAGGAAACATGCCTATTTGAGACTAAATCCTTTGTGAACAATTATAAAATGATTAATAAATTTGTGCTAGCAATTTAGTGTCACAAATTTGCCATTATTGCGTGGTTTTATATTTTTGCACATAAATTAATGTTGTCTGTGAGAAAAACTCACTATATGGTATACATGAGACAGAAGGTCAGTCTGAAATGTCTTCTTAAATTATACAACTGTTTGACATACAGGTGTATTACACTGTATTTTGTGTTGATTTCTTGATATATCCAGTTTCAAAATATGCATGTTGTGTTGGTATATACTATAGATATTGCAGTGTACAAAAAAGCAAAGTAAGGTATAAGCCATTGTATACTACTCGGTACAAAACAACTTCTTACAGTTGTGGATGGTTCATATTTAAATGGAACAGATGTTACAAGTTAGTATTAATTGCATTGTAATTTGCTATAGAGTGTGATGATGTAATTGTTATACACAGAAAAATATCATATCGACAACCCATAACCACCAGTTATCTGGACTATTATTATGACCAAGAGTGCTGCCCTGGTTACAGTGGACTATTCTGTGATGGTAAGTTGATGTGGCAGTCAAAGCTTAAATAAAAGCTACACAACTTAGTAACTGTATTGCAGTCTATAAGGACAAGGCTTCAGCTTATACTTAACATAGGAAATGGACATGTGCATGTGTTGTACGAATAGCAAAAGTATTCATACAGCTGCTATACAAATAGCCACTCAATTATGTATGGTACTTATCTTCACATTGTTTTACTGCCATCCATTGTAACTCAGACTAGTTGTATGAAAGTATGGTTATTGGTGTGAGAGAACTAGGGTTGGAAGGTGTAAAGCCCTCCAATCCTAGCTCACCATCAACTCATCATTCATATATGATTAGTTTAATTAACCCTAGCTAGCTCACCTCAAACTCACCAAAAACTTTTATATACAGACAGTCACTATTTGTAATAGGCAAACATCAATTAACATTTGGTTTCTTCTTCCCTGGTAATAATAGTTCTTGTAAGTTATTCTTGGTTCACATTTATAAGGTACTATTATAAGCAGAAAATTTGACATGGAATTAAATTTTGGTGATTGGGGATTTTCACTGCAATATTCAAATTTAAACCTGCCAAATATCAGCTAGTTAAAGGATTGAAAGTATGGGGAAATCCAAGGGAAAAGCAGTAAACCTACACAGCTTATTCTGATAAAAATCTAGGTAAAATTGGAAGATAGCTAGCTACTAAGCATCATCCCCACTGAGGCATTTCTCTAAACCTATGTTTGTACTCAATGATAACCTCAGTCTTGGGTACAGCTACAATACTCAAAGCTATTGCTTGAGCTGCCATGGCTATTTCTTGGGCCTTTATTATGTAATCACTGAAATTCTTGAATATTTGGTGTGTGCATTAGCATGGGCCCCTGCAAGTAAGAGGAATCATCAAATTTAAATTCATAAGATATACATGTTGTTCAATTTGCCAAATATTTTTCTTGTTAAATCTTCTGCTGTAGAAACTAACATAAGTGGATAACTGGCAGCAGTGTAGTATAGTGGTACTTATCTGGCATCTGGGGTGTCCCAGCCTGCATTCATTTAAAATTTTTTTTGTTAAGCATCCTCTTTTGTCTAAGTTGTATATCTTTTTGCTCATGTGATTAGCTGTGAAATAGGATATAGCAAAATAGTGTTGATCAGCAAGGCTTGAGCAATTGAGCAGGATTATAATAAGTCGATCAGGTCACCATGCAGGGTCACATTTTGTCAAAAGATTATTATTATGGTTGATAATACCAACATTGTAATTGTGGCTATGCAAAAAAATATGTGAGATGAACTTCATCACATTTCTTATACATAATATTGAGGTAAAACCTGTAGTTTTTTTATGTGTGCAGACATACATAGCAAAGCCACTATACAGTATCTGAGCATGTACACCAGCCCTTAAGACCATTGTTATACATGCATCGAGACTAATAATTAAGGCATACTTAAAACGTTGGTTTATACACTGTGTATATACAGAGCCTCAGTGTAACAATGGCTGTCATAATGGAGGCAGATGCATTAGGCCAAATGAATGTAGATGTGCTCAAGGATGGACTGGTAACAACTGCAACAATGGTAAGAACTGAAAACTCATGAACAATAATTTATTATTCATTTTATTGCAGACATTAATGAATGTTCCAACAATATTGATGGCTGTGATCACAAGTGTGACAATACACGAGGGTCCTACACTTGTTCATGCAATGTTGGCTACCAGTTGAGATCTGATCACAGAACGTGTGAAGGTAATTTAGATACACAATGAAACTGAGCTTGCATCATTATGCATATAAACCACTGTAATAATGTAATATCACCAACTTTTAAAGCCAATGGCATGCCTACAGGCTCGTGTAGTTGTGTACTGATGTACAACGTATTATGTCCAGCACTGTCATGTTATCAGTGGATGTTATTGTGTATAGAGAGAGATCGTATGCAAAGAATCAATACACTGCCAGTAAATGTTTTTGTCATATCATTGCTTAAAGGGGGGTTGCTAACTGTCTCTGACAAATTGTATAGTTATAAATTATGTACCGATTACAGATATTGATGAATGTAGCAAAGGAGATCATCATTGTGACCAAATATGTGTGAATGAAATTGGCTCTTATTATTGTTTATGTAATAATGGATATGCATTGTCAGGCGAATATTCCTGCAAAGGTATGAAACAGAGCCTTGATGAGTATGCGTATTATTGCAGTCTCTGTATGTACTTAAGATGTTGATGAATGTCAAACTGATAATGGAGGGTGTACGCAAACATGTAAAAACACTGATGGATCTTATCAGTGTTCCTGTGATAAGGGATATGAGCTGACTGATGATAGACACACTTGTATTGGTAAGAAGAAATGTTGTAGTCAATATTGAACTAAAAACACTGCTTACATGTGTGAACACAAAATGTATATGTGTCAATTTACAGATATTAATGAGTGCACGAGATATCCCAATGGAGGATGTGATCACATTTGTACTAACACTAATGGTAGCTACTACTGTTCTTGTCGTGATGGATATGATCTTAGAAATGATTCCTCCAGTTGTATTGGTATGTGTGATACATTGTGTGTGGCTAATAGTTACTGTTGTGATTCAGATATCAATGAATGTCAAACTGATAATGGAGGATGTGCGCATGCATGCAATAACACTGATGGATCTTATAATTGCTCATGTTGGAATGGATATGAATTAACTAGTGATGATCACAATTGTACTGGTAAGTAACTTGTATAGTGGTGATACCTACATTTTATCAGCTGATGTGATACTGATACTTTGCATAATAGATGAAACACTATTATGCAAAACCCTAAGGGAAATTAAATAAACATCTGGATGTACTATCTCCAGATCCCTAGTGCCAGGTGACAACATGTGGATTGGCTTTGCTGCTTTGTCCCGTTATCTATAGCAGGACCATAATTATCACCTCGATTAGCACACAAACCAGGTATAAAAATGCAATTTCTTATCCAATGAACTACTTACAGTAGCTTTGGCTCCAATTTGCACAAACAAGCAGCAGCGAATAACGCAGTAACTTAGTCTCTGTGTAACAATACCTTGGACATGATGTGAACTGTAGTCCCCTAGGCATTTAAATTTAGCCTTTCATTACACAGTCTATTTTTACCATATAGGGTTAGTACTTACCGACCATGTGATCTGTGAAGGCTTTGTTAAGTTAAAGAGCCAAAGAAGCTTCTAGTCTTAATCCAAGGGACCCACAAGAAACCTGGCCTGAAACATTCTGATGTTGTAAATTGTTGGTAAAAATCTGGACTTATGGAAATCTTGAAATCTCACTTAAAATCATAAAGATTTTGAAATCTTGTCTCAAGTCAATCCCTTGTCTATATCAGTGGAGTGTCATTAGATTTAGTACACTACTGTGGTTGAAAATAATATATTGTCTTCACTTTTGTGCATCAAGAGTTCATTAAGAAACGAGGAAGACCAAGATGAGCAACAAATATCACCGTAACTTTTGAATAAAGTGCTTGTGAAACAGTCCACCTATTCATTTGTTAAACTCATCATGAGAAGCCTAATGGCACCTTGTTGTTAACCTATGAATGAAGTATGCTGCAGTTAAAGTGGTAACAACAAATTTGCACAGCCACACAAGACAACTACAATAACCCTCGGCACCCCAAGGATCAATGACTAATACCTTGCTGGTACTGATACTTTGGTACACAGCCATTAATTAAAAGGGACATCCAGTGTTTTCATTACTGTTTAGTAGAACTAGCACTTTTGCTGATGTCTAATAATACAGCATGTTGGTTTGTGGCCATCATGACAAGCATCAGTTATCAATGTGTCTTGATTCATGGCCTTATTTGTTTTCTCAGAGCTAGCATTATCTATTATACAGTGTTCAAGGAATGGATTACTGTAGAGTCAGCTTGAAAAGTAATTGTACTGTGTATATGTCAGCCAGCTAGTCACATTTGTGTTGCTAGTCTGTCCCAAGAGGATTTGTCTGCATTGAGCAATGCATAGTGTTATCTAGGTGGTTATGTAGTGTTAAAGCTACTTTGCATTGTGTTGCCTTGTGCACATCTGTAGTGTGCGTGTTTGTACAAGAAAGATGGGTTAAAGAATAAAGATTAAAATGGCACATCTAGCATTAGCACGGGATTATGGTGTGATATATATATATATATATATATATATATATATACCACTTTCACTCCTCACTTCAAAGGGAAGAGAAGGTGTATAAGTGGTATAATAGCACTGCTAGCAGTGCTCAGGAATGCAGTAACGAGAATAGGAGGTAGTATATACAAGATATATCCCTCCTAGGAGTGATATAACTTGTATATACTACCTCCTATTCTCATTAATGTATTCCAAGCATTCTCAGAAATCATTTGATTTCTTTGATGAAACTGTGTGATCTCTCCTTTAATTTTATTATTATTATTATTTATTGTTAATCAGCAGGACCCTCCAGGGGTATAATGCTGATGTGCAATTACATGTGTACAATTTCAATTAGTTAATTAACTATATAAGTATGTACAATTACGACAGGTTACTTAATTATATACATATGTACAATTACAATAGTAAACTATAAAAATATATACAATTACGATAAGTTACTTAACTATATACATAAAAGAGGCTAATTTTTGCTTAAATTCATATAGCGACACTTCACAAGATCGATAGTGGGTTTTAGTTTTTGTAAAGTGAGCCAAGGCATAGATCATGGACTTGGGAAAGAAGATAGTTAATTGTTTTACTGAATGAAGAAGGTCACAGGTTAGTTTATATTAAACATGTTACATTCAATAGTAACGTGGGGATGTCCCACAGACACTGGGTGTAGCGCTTAATTGATTTGGCCATTAGTGTTAATAGTATTCACTACTTTAGTTTATTCATGGCTAGTAAAGTAAGTACTTTAGTGTAGTTGAATCGTCTTTACATTGCCGTGGTGCGATGTCACACACGCGCAGTGACTGGGCGTGGTGCTTAATTGCTAGGCCATTATAGCGCTGTAAACATATTCACTGCTTTAGTTTATTCATGGCTAGTATAGTAAGTATTTTATAGTGCACTTAAGCTTCATTATGAGCTGTTCAGCTCGTATTTGGGCTTCCTGTGTTTAATTGCGTACCCACAATCGAAGCGATCTGCATGCTCGTGACGATACACTAACGTTCGGCCTCTCAGCAGTGCCTTGTCGTTGCTCTTATGACGTTACCCACAATCGAAAGTCACATGGTCCCATATAAATACACTCGCAGAGCATTCCTGCAGTTTCCATGTACAGTTGCAGGTGCGCCCTCGTGCTTGTGTGTATATTTCAGGCAAATCACTCGTGCCCATGTTACAACTACTACATATATATATATATATATATATATATATGTATATATTCCTATATAGATATAAATGAATGTGAGAGATCCAATGGAGAATGTGATCACAATTGCACTAACACTATTGGTAGCTACTACTGTTCTTGTCATGATGGATATGATCTTGGAAATGATTCCTTCAGTTGTATTGGTATGTGTGATACATTGTGTGTGGCTAATAGTTACTGTTGTGATTCAGATATCAATGAATGTCAAACTGATAATGGAGGATGTACACAAACATGTGATAACACTGATGGATCTTATCAGTGTTCCTGTTGGGATGGATATGAGTTGACTGATGATTACCACACTTGTGTTGGTGAGTGATAACAGTTACATCCAGAACGTTTAGATATGCAGTATACAATTTTTACCATGATGATTTACAGATGCGATCTTTGCTTTACTAAGTATCATATACATAACTCTTTCAAATTTTGCGTTTTTACTGCATGGTGTAATCCATATTTTGAATATCAATTTTGACATCCATAAACAAAATTACAACTGGAATAGCATTAAAAGTTTCCCTACAGATGTGAAAACTCTTTTTGCAATAACTGTTTAGAACAGAGTTGCCACACCCAATTGTTTCAGGAATAATAGATGGCATGAATTGTTGGATGATTTTTAGCATTAAGATCATAAACTTGGAGGCCCTTCTCAAGCTACAATAAGATAAAATCAGAGATAATATACAAAAAGAGAGGTCACTTACCCTAATAAAGCAGTCACCCAAATTCAACATGACTGCTCTATTAGAGTATCTCTATCATTCTTGTTGAGGCTTAATGCCTACTATTTTATATCAAAGAAAATCCATATAATTTTGCACCATGTTTAAACCAGGCGTGCACCCACAGCTGGCCAAAGGCTGGCTGTAGGTGCGCGCCTGGTTTGCTGAAATTGTTTTCATAAAAGTGTGTGTGTGAGTGTGTGTGTGTGTGTGTGTGTGTGTGTGTGTGTGTGTGTGTGTGTGTGTGTGTGTGTGTGTGTGTGTGTGTGTACCTATCTACATATCTATGTTTGTCCGTACGCACCCACGCAAGCAAAATAATGATAAAAGCAGCTTTTACGTAAGAAGTAAAAGTGAAATGAAGTCTGTATTAAACTTCTGCACAGTCGAACTTTGCTCTGAGGTGGTTTCTTTTCGGTAGACTGAAATATGGGTGTGGCGACTTTCCTCAGACTTTGTAAACTACCTTCCCTTTGAGGTTTTCAGGCATTTAACAACTGAAAAACAATGGTGTAGGCCTTGTACACTACCAGGAATAGCCTATCGCTTCGAGTTGAAAGGGGGGGTATCCCTTATGTACGCGAACGAAAATGAAGAGCAGCTTTGAGGCTTTGTCGAGAGAATTTGTAGGAAAAAGGAAGAACGATAGTCATAGAAGATACTTCTGTGCATAATATGTTAGTAAAAGCAGTTTGTTTTACAAGCGCTTCCTTAGCAATGCATAGCAACGTAATTAAACGAATTATGAAAATTTCATGAATTATGAAAATTTCATGAATTATGAAATACGAGCATTAGCTAATAATATTATTGCACAATCCAAAACTACTCTATTGTAAAATAGTAATTTATAGTTGCATAGTAGCATACTATCTATGATTATTATTCCAGATGAGTTAGCTAGCGCCTGAAGTAGAACAACATCAACTTGTTAGAATCACGAGTAAATATAAATATACCGTATGCGGGAATGATTTTTTGGAATAACACGTAGAAATTTAGTTCTAAATTTTAAAATACAAAATAGGCAATTCATCAAATTAGTGCAAACCAGGACCTATAAGTATTGCACATAGGCAATTGTAAACTGCAGAAGATGTTATGCAGGGGCGGTGGAGCAGGCCAAAGAGTGAGGGGGCCAGGCCAGCTGTAAGTTGAAGACCAAAACAAAAAGGTCACAGCCTGCTGACAATAGCTGCTCTCCACCAATTATATCTCCTTATTTATAACTACACATACATAGCTAAGTAACTTGCTACACTGCTTCTCTGAATACTGTGACTGCTCTATTAGAGTATCCAGATCCTGACTGTTCTATTAGAGTATCTCGATCTTTTCTTGCAAACAGTGTCCCATAAAAGTGGGGGGGGGAGGGCATGGCCCCCCTGGCCCCCCCATCTCCACCGCCTATGTGTTTATGGTAAAATGTTTACCAGAGAATGATAGGAACAATAACAACAATAAAAATATTAATTTTAGACTTTAGTAGGGATCATAGGAAAAATACTGGGAGGTCATCTACACCTGCAGCTATACTAGTGGACATTTAATTCCCACTTCAGTCAAATACAACCTGTTATAGTGTAGTTTGGCCATGAGTAAAGTAGGGATTAAATTGCGACTATAGTATTGCTGCAGGTGTAGGCGACCTCCTTGTTTCATGGCTTTCATTTTGTTATGCCTACTCTATTGCAAAATTTCTGATTTTTCCTATACCATATATGATTTATGACTGGTGAGCCAGTACATACCACATCAAAGAAAAAAATGGCACCAGAATTTGCCACAATTAATTAATGAAAACATAAGTAGCTGTTTTGCTTTGCTTTCAGCTCTGTTTGGCATATCTCTATGAAAGCTAGTGTGACAGGTTCTAGCTGTTAGCAAATTAGGTGCTATTCAATGTATTCATGTACACCATTTAAAAATAATTATTGCTGAGTAAATGTCCCCTTGAGGTTTGATAGTCTCTCTTTTCACATTTAGTTGCCAAACATTTAAAAAATAGCTGCTCATACATTACAGCATGTAGTACTATCATACAGTACGATAGTATGGGACCACAAAGGTAAAACTTAGCCCAAACAAGCTTTCAGATTGACCCAAAACGCTTTCAACAAGTTTCTACGGAATTACATTTAACGGAATTTTCTACTGATGACTGAGTAACTGACTGACTGATGCCTTCAGACAAGCATAACTCGATAACAGCTAAGGCTACGGGCTTGAGTTTTTCACTGTTCGACATTTCTTCTGCCCAAGAGGTGCCTTTTGGCATACCGCAGTACATACAATGCATTCTTCATGGACTTACCAGTAGATCTAGAGAAAAGTGTCAATTTGGTGGTAACACATGATGGTTTCTCTTCGAAACGGAAATCGTCCGTATTTTTCATAGTAGCTATTTTTATTGCAGAGGTGCTTTTCGAACAGTTCTTGATTCTTACTGCTGTGTAATGTGTTGAACATAGCTGACAACAAATCATAATGGATTGGATACTTTACTTTTCAGACGATAATTGATATAGCTGGGGCATGCAGCGCCATTTCAGATGCGGTATGTGTGGGTCCACCAGCAATTATTTACAAAAAATGTTAACAAAGTACACAAAAAATTGGAATTTTCAACTAGAGTAGGGACCATAGCAAATCGATAAAAGTACTGAAACACATTGGAGTAGTCCATGATATTAAATCACAGTAAAACAATAAGAAGTGTTATATCCCTACTGTACTCAAGATACCATAACGGAAATGCACAGTAAGGATAATGCTAGGGACCCGCCTATTGTACTCAAAATTTTACCTACTATGCTATGCTACACTGCTCAAAAATTTTACCTATTATGCTCAAATTATGCTCAAGCTTTATACCTCATTTCCCATGTTTAGCTAATAAATTTGCAGTTATGGGCACATAATAAGTGGCTGAACATCTTTGCTCTTTAAACTGCAAGTGACAGAAAAGATCGATATACTCTAATAGAACAGTCAGCTGCCTGATTGTTCTATTAGAGTTACTGACTGTTTTATTAGAGTATATTGATCTTTTTCTGTGATATTTAGTTTGACCGCGAAGGATTTGTAGTATGGCTCAAGTATTCTTCCTATTATTCTAGCATTATGCTCAATGCTTTCAGGCACCTATTATGCTCATAATTATGCCAGCATAATTGGTGGGTCCCTAGATATAACACTTC
Organism: Dysidea avara; assembly: GCF_963678975.1. Classification (NCBI taxonomy): domain Eukaryota; kingdom Metazoa; phylum Porifera; class Demospongiae; order Dictyoceratida; family Dysideidae; genus Dysidea; species Dysidea avara. Next base: position 23,366,172 of record NC_089280.1, read on the forward strand.
TTATTGTTTTACTGCGATTTAATATCATGGACTACTCCAACTTGTTTCGGTACTTTTTATCGATGTGCTATGATCCCTACTCTAGTTGAAAATTCCATATAGTAGGGATTAAAATGATTTGTGTTTCCTGTCATAAACTATCATTCAATATCCAGTAGCTATCTCATCTTTCATTCACGATGACTTGGAAATTTTTGAACATACTTCAGCGTGATCTAACACTCTTTAAATGATGTTTACTAATTTATTTGGTGAATGGCTTGCCTGATGGTTGCACCAGGTACTCAAATCACTGGTATAGTATTCGCAACTGCAAAGAATAGTGCACCAATGTAGCCAGTTTTGGGTGCCTAGCTGTGAGCATTGCTTGGTCACCACATTTGACTTGCTGACTCTTGCCCTCCAAACCCACCCATGATATTAAACATTATTTTAATTTCTGTTTTGATCCAGGAGATTTTGTGCCTGTAGGACTCCTACTTCCACTCCCAGACAGATTATGGTGGGATAGTACAGTGTCCTGTATGCCTGATGTTTAGAATTTAATCAAATGAAAAGGTTTACTTTTACATGTTTTGTTGTAGGGTTACCCAAAGCCTTTAGCTCTTCCTACAGTCTAGTGCTATATAATTCCATAACTACTCACCACAAAGGCTGAAACTTTAATGATCTGATCCAATCCTAGATAATGGTGAGAAAATTAAAATATATACTTCAGAAGTTGTGCGAACAAGTCAGGTTTTTGCTGAGACGGTCTAATAGATCAGTTCTACATGTAACATTGATAGTTACTAGTGTATTTGAACTGGTAAATGTGCTATGTTCTTACAGATGTTAATGAATGTGAGGAATGCAATGGAGGATGTGATCACATTTGCACTAACACTGATGGTAGCTACAACTGTTCTTGTCGTGAAGGATTTGATCTTGAAATCGATGATGTCAGTTGCATTGGTATGTGTTTGATGTATGAATGCTAGTTAGGTATGTAGTAGCTAACATTAGCATCTGTAATTGATACTATTTAAGTAGAACAATGTGTAATTATGTAGTTGTTTAAAGCATTGCTGCAAGTGCTATACGGTTAATAAAGCATGAGGTACAGGTCATACCACAACTGTACCATATGGAAAATTAATTACACCTTTTTGTTTGATGCGGCATGTGCACACACACACTATAATAAGGATTGTTATTTGGAGCTGTAAATGTGGTTTCTTACCACTGTGACCTTGTAGTCAAGTCTAATCTGTTCACGTACTTGTAAATTGGTGACACCCTTTTGACCTTATATATAACAGTATTGTGTTAATCAAACTTAAGTAATATTATGTCCACATACATGTTTATTGTACTACATACGTATGTCACATGTGACTTAGCCTGCAAAAATAGGGCATGTGGGTATGCACTACACCTCATCACATAACTCAGTATTGGAATAGAATATAATTATGCATTCTATAATTTGTATTGCCAAGTAAGTGCTGAAAATTTCAGTTGACCATTCCTTTGGCTATCTAGACAAAGAAAATGTAATAAAACGAAATTTGAAAAATGCATTAACATGTGGGTTTCTTGCAGATCATACATGTACATAGCTTAATGGTATCAAAAGTTGTGATGCAGTGTGAAAAATTAGACAAATTTTATGTGCCCACATGCCCCTATTTTTGCAGGCCTAGCTGCATTATTTATGTAATGTGATCCTGCTAATGGATATGTACGCATCATATTAACTTTGTTACAGATATTGATGAGTGTGCTGATTTCAATGGTGACTGTGAGCACAACTGTACCAACACTAATGGTAGTTATTACTGTACATGTGATGAGGACTACACACTAGATAAGGATGGTCACAACTGTACTGAATCTACTGTGTGTGAGCATTTACACTGCAAAACACTGGGAAGTGTGATTGGAGTTGTGATCATTGCTCTGGCAGGTAAGCATGCAATGGGTATAATTTTGTGATGATTTGTATATGTACAAACCTTTCAGTCACTGTCATTATGATTATAATGATGCTGGTGCTTTGCAAAAGGAAGCAAACTAATGGGTTCATAAGGAACGTTAAATATGTGAAGTTGAATGAGCCAGACTCACTACATGCAGTAATGACAACTAAACCAACTAATAGTTGGGACTACAAGAAACTTGAGGAGAATTGTGAGGACAATAAACTTGCAATAAATAATGATGATAACGATGATGATGATTACAAAAAGAATTCTGATTGAGTATTCACTGTGATTACGATATAATGTACATACACACATACACACATACACAGCATTTTGGCAGCAGCTAGTAGCTATTTGTATGTATTTCATTGTGTTTTATGGATGTTTTGTAGTAGTCTTTTTGCAGTTTGTAGTTTCACTTGCTTACTTGTGTATGAATGTGGTAGGCACTATAGGCATTATTGCATGCATCATCAATGAGAATGAAAATTGCCAAATGAACTTTACATTCCTGTATAAAGTCAAGTCAATCCAGTGTGATGCAGATGAGTGCATAGTTCCCAAATGGTCGTAAAATCTCATAATGCCATGGTAATATACTTAATTATAAGAGCATACACCTCTTCCAATATTATATTGCTATTATTAATAATTATGATAATTGCACTGCATAAAGATGAACTGTATACAGTTCGCTGATGATCCACTGACGTCAACGTCCTGTGTGAGTGGCCACAACCTATATATTCTATTTGCTAAATAATTACTCAACTAACACATTACTATAAACTAATGGGAAAATTTTGAATTTGAGTACCAGTCTGAAGAACTTACGCACTACAGAAAACCAGTCAAGTAGGTAAGGAGTGAATAAGAACCGCCAAGTCGACTCAAGGCAAAAATGTATATTCAATTAACTTGACAACAATGTGACAAAGCACCGCTCTGAAGTTAGATCTTCAGTTATCATGCTTTTGTGTGTAAAATCTCTAGACAAAGAAGACCACCTAATTTTGCATGCACACAAGCATAGAAAGCCAAGTAATTTTAATAGCCAGCTTTTGAGGGAATCCATAACTCATCTTTAGGCAGTTGCTTTGCTTAAACAGGATATGAAGAGGATAAGCCAGTGAAACACTTCCATAGCTGACCATTGTTCATGTGATGAAGGCTATTCACTTGCAATTGATGATGATGGCTACAACTGCACTGAGCATTACCATTGTAAGCGTTTCAGCTGTGGCTTAATGATGAAAATTGTTATTGTAGTCATGGTAGCAGGTGAGGGACAGTCAGGTATGACTAATACACATAATCCATGTAATTATTATACACAAAGCATTAGCCATGTCTTTTGCTGTTGGCACAATAATAATGCTAAAAGGAGACAAAATATGTATTGGATCTACTGAAAATGTTAGATATGTGAAGCAAATTCAAAACATGCAGTGATGATATTGATGACTAAACCAGTTGACATTTGGAACTACAGGAAGCTAGTGAAGGATCCTGAGGGTGATAACACTTGCAACAGGTGATGGTAATGGTAATATGATGATGATAACATAGAACAATGCATTACTGAACGCAAATTTAATCTAATGTTCAGCTTTTATACTACTGCATATGTACATATTACACAAAAAAACATGCAGTAATAGAATTTAATCACTATACCACATTGATGTACTATACATATCTTCATGTTACAGTAGCTTATCCAAATACATAGATATAATTATGTGACCGGATTTGCTTAAGGAGTTTTCCACACACCAATTCATAACTTCAGAATGAGAAAAGCTATTGCCTTGAAATTTGGTTAGTAGTGGGTATACTGTTAGCTACTGAATAGCTAGATGAAGACAATTTCAGGTTTATAGCTATGTGTTTCAAAAACTATTCTAAGGTCTATAGATTTGGATGTGGGTGGAAATCTTTTAGGTCTAAAAGTAGTTTAAAGCAAAAATACGGCTGTCCTTATTAAAGGTTAAAAATTAAAATTTAATTGATAATTATTCTAAAAGGTTGTGCTTATATAAGTATGTATAATGCATGGTGCTCAGTCACTCTGTCTTGCTCAGTCACTCAGTCTTTCGCACTAACCAAGGCACTAATAACTGTTATCCAGGTTCATGAGTATAATTATATTAAAAGGAATTGAGCTCCACCCTAAGCTCTACTGACTGTAAAACACTAGTGTGGGTATACATAATGATGTAATGATATCGCGTCTATTTTTGTAGTAGTTACGTAATAGCTTGCGGAGTCAATTATGGGGAAGTCCCAGGGACTTTGATCATGTATTACGTAATTAGCATTGCTGGCAAATTTAACCACCCTATAATTCATGTAATTGTAAACAGTTCATTACGAGGTTTAGGAGTTAGTAATACGTAGTTATTCTGTATATTGCTATACTATCTTGGCTACGACGAAAGCCGAGGACCAGTGCTGAACTAGGACTCGTTCCAAGACCACTTGCCAAGCCGCCGAAAGGACTTACGTACCTTCTTCACTGAAAACTATTAAAGAGTACTACTTGGACTCAGAGTACTGCAACAGTATGGGCAGCAGGTTCAATGCAGGAATGCTGCTGATTGTTTTAATTTTCGTTGCTGCTCTTGAAATACGCCAGACCTTTGCTGGGTGAGTTTCTTAGTGTACTAAGTATTTAGGCCGGTAAATATAGCTAATTATTGCATATTTTTAAATCTTTGAAGTTAGCTACTAGCTAGATGCTGGAGCTACGCTGTCGCTGCAGCTGAGTGCAGCATCTATCAACGTTGAAACCGGGTCACTACTGCTGACCCGGATGACCCACTGACCCGGATTAATTAAAGCCGAGGCGTGCGATAAGAGCTATGTTTTGGCTAGTCTCGAGCGAGCGAGCGAGACTACGTTTTGAGCATTCGATTCGTGTTGAGTAAATATTGCAACTTCAGCTTAGCTGTAGGTTGAAGACCAAAAAAAAAAAAAAAAAAAAAAAAAGGCAGGTTATATAGAGCCGGTACCGGTTACACTGTTTTGCCGGCTATTTTGCCGGCAGTGGAAGGTATAATACTTAGAATGTTACGTGCATTAAAAAAAAACTTGTACAAAAAACCTAAGAAAGCGAAAAAAAAAAGTCGTCTAAGCGAGGGTTCGAACCCGGGCATCCGTACTCATAAGCAATGTTTGTAACGATTATACCACCGGTGCTGCAGCTAGTTATATTATTTAGTTTCTACGTTATAAACATCCGACTGAAGTGAACAAGAGTGAAGAAGAAACCAAAGCTGAACCCTAGCCTACCCCTAACGCTAAGGAACTACTTTTCGCATCCCCTAAAGTTGAATGCTCGGGGCAACCTACTAGACGCGTGCCCTAAAGTTGAATGCTCGGGGCAACCTACTAGTGCCGGCACAATATTGGTCAGTCTATCTGTCTCATTTTATCAACAAAAGCAAGAGCCACACAGAGTACCTCTTTACAAAAAAGCAAACTGGGACATAATACGAAGTAGACTATCTGATCTGTCACTTGAATATTTTAATTTAAACAGCACCTCAGTCAGAACTGTTGATGAAAACTGGTCCTTTTTTCAAGAAAACTTCCAAAGCATTATAGATGATCATGTCCCTTTTAAAACACTACGTAAAAATACTCGTCTGCCCTGGATGACAGCCGAACTCACACGCCTAATAAGAAAAAAGAAACGAGTATATAAGAGGGCTAAACGTCACAAGCGAGACTCAGATTGGTCAGAATAGAAAGATTTACAACGTAAAGTACGTCAAATGTTAAGACATAAGCACAGGGCTTATATTACTAACATTATTTCATCCTCAAACGATAACAAATTGTTCTGGAGATATATTAAAGCTAAACAACAAGATATTACAGGAATTACTACCTTAAAAGGTCCTGATGGTGAAGCTATAACAGAGTCAATAGATAAAGCAAATATCTTAAATGAACATTTTAAATCTACATTTACCACAGAACAATTTGATAACTTTCCTTCTAAGTCCAATTCTCCGTATCCATCTATGCCTCATTTTGAGATTACCACACAAGGAGTTTACAATATACTAAATGAAGGTAATTCAAACAAATCTCCAGGTCCTGACAAGTTACACCCTTATGCCCTAAGAGCCACAGCAGCAGAGATATCACCTATGCTTACCCACATCTTCCAACAGTCTCTCAGCTACAGTAGATTACCAACTCAATGGAAGCATGCATATGTCACACCAGTTTATAAAAAAGGAGACAAATCAGATCCCAAAAACTACCGTCCAATATCACTAACTTCAGTAATCTGCAAAACCATGGAGCACATCATTGTCAGCCAATTAATGAAACATCTAGAGTCAACCAACATCTTAACAGAAAATCAATTCGGCTTCAGAGAACATCACTCCTGTGAATCACAACTGCTTGTGACTGTCAATGATATAGCCAAAGCAATAAACAATAAACTACAGGTAGATTTGGCAGTACTAGACTTCTCCAAGGCCTTTGACAAGGTTGCACATGCTCGACTTCTAAACAAACTGGAGTCTTATGGAGTGAGAGGAAGTTTGCTGGAATGGTTTGAATCATTTCTACACAACAGAACACAGCAAGTAGTAATAGAAGGCCGTTATTCCATATCTTGTGACATAACATCTGGTGTCCCCCAAGGCTCAGTTCTTGGACCTGCCCTTTTCCTAATATATATCAACGACATAACTACAAACATACATAGTGAGTTGCGACTGTTTGCAGATGACATTTTAATTTATAGGCCTATACACTCACCAAGTGATCAGAAGATTCTGCAGGATGACTTAACTACTCTTATAAAATGGGCAAATGAATGGCAGATGGACTTTAATGTATCTAAATGCAACATCTTACAAGTTACCACACACCATACCACCAAAACATTTACATATCAAATGAATGGAGTGCCCTTGAAATCAGTAGAAAAGATTAAATATCTTGGAGTTTACTTGAACAATAAACTTTCATGGCACGATCACATTGACTACATATGCAACAAAGCAAATCGATTACTTGGTTTCCTAAAGCGAAATTTACATTCCTGTCATAAACACTTCAAAGAATATGCCTACAAACAATTTCTGCTACCATCTATCGAATATTGTTGTGCCATCTGGGACCCACACCACCAAAATGACATTTCTAAACTTGAAATGATTCAACATCGAGCTGCTCGTTTCGTCTTAAATAAGCCTTGGAACAGACGCCACCGTGACAGTATCACAGACATGTTAAATGAACTAAATTGGCCATCTTTACAAGAACGCAGAAAGCAAGCACGCCTCATCCTATTGTACAAGATAGTTAATCATTTATTATTGGTCCCAAATCGCTGTCTGCCATCATTAAATCAAACTGCTACCAGAGCCCATCATGATCAGAAATTTAATCATATACAGTCTTCAGTAAACACGTATCTCTATTCATTCCTACCCAGAACTATTCCCCATTGGAACGATCTATGTATCCCTAATCTATCTACCATTGATCTTGAAACATTTAAACAATCAACTACTCCTACTTTGTAACTGAAACTTAGCACTTATTGTATTTATTGTAACTTAGCCCTCACTGTAATTTAGTATTCATTGTAATTCTAGCACTTATTGTAACTTACCACTTACTGTAATTTAGCACTAGTTGTAACCTAGCACCTATTGTAACTTAGCACTTATTGTAACTTAGTACTAATCATTATTGTAACCTAAATTATAGGCACTTATGTTATTGTAACTTAAACTAGGCACTTATGTGTACGTACCTTGTACATTAGCGTAAAAACCCTGTTGGGTGTTTGCTAATCAATAAATAAATAAAAATAAATAAAATAAAAATAGCCGTTAGTGTTTGCACTGAAACCGGTACCGGCTAAATATACACTTCGAAAAAAAAAAGGTCATCACCTACTAACAATAGCTACCCCTCACCATAGATACCCTCAGTTTCGTGCTACATACTGCACTTACTAATAAATGGGCATAGCTGAGCATATGTTGGTAACGTGATAAGTGGGCGTGGCTCACGAAAGAGCTACGCGATAGCGTTTATAAGTTTCCACGTCGTCAAACGAACAATTTGGTTTCTCACGTGATCCAATCCGGGTCAGACCCGGATAATTTGTAAACCGGGTCGGACCCGGATGACCCGGAGAAAATGTGACCCGGATGGCCCGACCCGGTTTCAAGTATGGCTGCAGTCCAAGGGATTCAAAACTCGGAAAAATACTGTATGCAGGACCGCCCACAGGGGGGGGGGGGGGGGGGGCAACTGGGGTATTTTGCCCCGGGCCCCAGCCTGAAAGGGGCCCCAGGAGGCCTCATGAAGGGCCCCCCGAATACCTGTTTAAAAGATCGATATACTCTAATAGAGCAGTCAGATCTAAATACTCTAATAGAGCAGTCACAGTATTCTTCAGAGGAGCAGTGTAGCAAGCTTATAGATAAGGAGATATGGTTGGTGATGGGTAGTTATTGCCATTGCCAGCAGGTTGTGACCTTTTTTTTTTTTTTTTTTTTTTTTTTTTTTGGTCTTCACCTTACAACTTGGGTCAAGGGCTCCAACTTTAACTCTTTGCCCTGGGCCCCTTAATTTCTCTGGGCGGCCCTGGCTGTATGATAACAGCCAATTGCAAAGATTATTAGATCGTACAAATTAATGTGCAGTTTGAACTTTCATTGGCTACTTACGGGTATCTAAATTATGTAGATCCCTTTTTTATGTCTCAATACACAGGGTTTCCAATGTAAAAAAAATCAACATCTTAAAAATAATTTGCTAGCTAACTGCTATACATGTTGGACTAAACTGAATACAGCTACGGTGGCGATAACTTTCATTGCCTTCTTGGGGTAGAAATAAATCAAAATATCTGCAAAATTGACATTACGAACTGTAACTCTCAGGAGCCTTGATCCTTTATGACAATACTGGATGGAGTTCAGCCTTCCTTTGTGAGTAAATCTTCACATAAAATCATTGGTAGCTATAGTTTGATTTGTGAGGTAAGTTTCCTGTCACTGCATCATTTGAACATGATTTTGTGCTTGAAAACAGATTTTTGTCTACGGACACCAAACGAATGATAGCCAAAACTCCCTCACACCACAGTAGTAGTCAGTTATCCATCAACAAAGAAGTCACATATGAAGTATGGTTAGATTTGAGCATCTCTAACTATCTGGATGAGTGCAAAATATGATTTACCGAAAATTACACCTTGACTATATCAAGTGCCACTGAAATACTTAAAAATAGAAATCTTGGAGTATAAAAAAACTGTAAGTCTAGTTAGATCCATAAAGTATAGCTAGCAACGATGTTATCATCGTCAGGACCTTTAACATAAAACTATTGGGGTGCTAAGGCAATAACACTATGCTCACATGATTTCCACTGTAATCATGATTTATCTTGTGCAGTGCTTTAACAGTGTCTATACACACTAATTTTTATCCTGCTTAAGTAGATTGGCACAATTTTAGGCAGTGCATCATTACAGACCACTTATCTCATCAACCAAACTACCAATGCTTTTGGGTGAAGGTATACTCATAGAGGAAGGTTGAGCTTCAGTATTGTGATAAAGGATCAAGGATGCTAGGAGTTACAGCTTGTAATCTTGGATATTGCAGATATTTTGATCAATTTCTACCCCAAGAAGGTAATTATATCGCCCCCGCAGCTGTACTCAAGTTAGAGCTAGTCCAACATGTAACAGCAGTTAGCAAATCATTTTGAAGATGACGATTTTTTACATTGGAAACCCTACAATAGATCTCCATCTCTCAGTCTCAGACAATGCAAAACATAGCAATTGGCAAAGAGCATGGGCTTTTACCTGGACAGAAAATGCCATAGTAAAGTCAGGCAAAATAGATTGCTAGTTTATCATTGGCCACATCCTCAATTTTGATGTGGTTGGTCAATCAATTTTCATTATTGAAGGTAGCACCTAAAATCATGGCAACTGCAGGCTATCTGCACTACAATTATCACTTATGAAAAGTCTTGTTCTTACACTTTTACCTTTCTGAAGCAGGAATAAACATTTTTCTTAGCTGCAAATGGTATCTAGTTTGTGTAAATGTCAAATTGCAGTAATGATTCTAGACTTTAGAGGTACAGCAGAATGGAAGGTGATGCAGGCAGATGATGAGAAACAATAAATAAACTTTGCCTTGCCTAATTTCAGGGAGGTGTAATCGAAACACAGGATTCCTCAGAATTTAGAAACCCTTAGGTACTGTATTAGCATCCTTGCTTCACTCAGGTGCCACTTTCAGGTTGCTAAATTCCATAGGACTCTGTTTTGATGTCTAACTATTATATATAGCTGGATGATCAAATTGATAGCTATTATAGCTTCCTGGCTTTATAGTCTCAATTGTGTCTGACATACATCCAGCTGCTTCATGATTATATCAAGCTCCAGTAATAGTGCAGCAAATACCAGACTAGTTATTCGTGCAAGCATGTTGAACAATGGCAGTAAACTGATTTCAAAAACAAGTGATACCTCAGAATGTATCATGACTTGGTATGTCACAGCAAGTTTAATGACAGACTGTGTAGCCTACCGTTTTGCAAACAAGGATTGTGGGCAGTACCACAGTTACGATTCAGTGAATGTAAAGTTATGGTTGTTGGTATGAGGAAACACTGAAGCCCTACATCAAAGTAAAAAAAGACATGGTTTTTAAACCCCAGAAATAGAAGTTAGCTAAAATTTAGTACAGTGTAGGTGAGAATCTCACAGTAAATTATGCAGGACAAAATGATTTTTGCATAATTATTAACATTAAAAGGTAACATTGTATCTACAAGCACAGCAAAAATTGAAACCATACACTACACTTACTTATTCATCCAGTGGCATAGCCAAGGGTTGGCCTGGGTGAACATGTGCCCACCCAAATTTCCCTGGGACAGTGGCGCCTGCTCGCTAAGTGACCTAAAACAATAAACGAAAATTAAATTCTTTGGTAGACAAGTCGGTTGGAGATGAAAGATACAGTGGTGACTGAATAAACCTTAAGAGTCAGAAAAAGTTGTGTACAAGTGCAGATGAGGTGTAATAAGTTAGTTTTCATTTCTAGCTTCGAATCTATGTCATTCATGCAGTAGCATTAGACTGGTGAAATAAGCTGCAGGAACAACAGCGTAGCATATTATTAACTGGCTAGATGCATTTATGCACATTTGAAACAGTTTTTAAACCAAATGTATGTAGAGTCCACTAAGGATGGACTCAGTTAATGAAATGTGTGGGTTAGTGTGCCCACCTATCCCTGTAGGCCTGACTATGTCACTGTGTTCATCTAATCGTTGTATCACATTGTTTGTGTGTGAAGTCAAATACTTCATAGTGTAGGGGAAAGCATTTCATAACACATAAGATAACATCATTAATTATCAGTACCTCAATTCCAGCAATTTTCATACTGTTTATGGAGTCGAGTGCTTCAAAGTGGAGTTAAACTACATGCACCTGCACCCGTAGGATATCTTTGTTATCAGCAACTTCACTTCAGGCTCTGATAGATCTGGTTGATACATCCTAGGGGTTTAACTATACCTTTTTAATGTTATAGTCGTCTGTTTTACTATCCACTAGGGACCTGTAAGAAGCCTGTGTAGCAGGAAGTAAAAACTTGGCACTGAATTTAGCCAGATACCATATCATCCAAAATTAATGAAGAAAAACTAGTAAAATTGTAAAATTAATTTCGAACATCAAATTTTCAAATACTAAAAGGTTTAGAATTATTTCTATCATGCACTGTTTACAGCATATGGCATCACAGTTACAATTGAAATAGAGATAGTGTTAAAGGGATACCATGTATACAAAAAAATTTGGACTGCTGCACTAGAGAAAATATTGTTTTACAGACAAGAACCTGCACAATTGATTTACCATCGCAATTAAGTTATGAAAGACAATGAAATTCTTGGCCATGTGTGGAGAGAGATTTCATCTTGATGCAAAGCCGTGATGTACTAAATGTTTCTACGCATTTCAGCTTCAAGCAAGGTTTCATGTAAAGTTGGAATTTGATTGTGGTATCCATGCCTTGTACTAGTTTCATATTGAAAGAATTTAATTTTCGTATATAGCTGTGCTCTTTAAAATTAATAGTTTAAAATTAAACTAACTCATTATAATTATGGTACATAACATTTTCAGAGATTGTAATGCATGCTGTGTGAGATTATAAGCAAGTTGTGAACCCCAACCCCCTGGTGAAAAATTCTCCTGCCACAAACTGTCCGTACCTGTTTGCTGGCTGAACTGGGCTAGGTGAGAAATAGATGCATTATTCATTACATTACTGAAGAAAAGTATATGTATCTATTACCACAAATTTTACAAAGCTGTAACACTTGCACCCATAGACTGCTATTGCTAATTCTCTTAAGTTGCAATTGTGCTAATTTTGCAAAACATACTGTACTATCTTGCTTATGGCATTGCCTTCATCTTGAATGGCGTAAAAATGCAAACTCACAATAAGTTGATATAGGTATGTCACTCTTGGCTACATTATGTCAACTTTTAAAATATGTATGTAATGCATGTTTGGTACATCAAATATGTGACTGGATTTGCAAAAAGGGATCTTCCACACATCAAATTTGCCAACTTTGACAATACATAACTTTAGATTACACAATGCTATTGGCTTGAAATGTGGTCAGTAGTGAACACCAACGTAGCTTAATGGATGGAGTGTATTTCAGATTTATGTGATTCTTGAATACCATGTTATGGTATTCCAAGTTCATAGAATTGGATGACCCTTTTAAGTGAATCCGGTCATATGAAAAGTAGTGATGTGCGATATGTGATATATATCGGTATATCATGATATTTTTTTATATCGCAGAGACAAATATAATGTTTAGCAGTAGATCCATCATAATGTCCTATCATGTGCAGACTTGATCGGTCGTGGTAGGACAAGGTAGGATATTTTAATCAATTAAAGTCAGAGTATACTAGTTAAATCAATGTTATTAGCATTGGTGGTTGTTGTTGTGAGCTAACAACTGTTGCTAATTGAATGGGAGTATGCCTAGTGCATTCATGGCCACCCCCTTGGGTTGTAAGAATGTAGTGTCTCCTAGCAACCAAGTGGTAGTTATGATTAACAGTACAAGCAATAAACCAAACAGATAAACTGTATTCCTTAGTCTCCATCCCTTTTCTTTTGGTAGCTAGGATATTATGTCTGAGCAAACTGATTTATGGTCAGACATGCAGACAATTTGGATGGCAAATGTCCAGTGACTGACCATTATATTTGTCTCTGATATCGTGATATGATATAAAATCATTGTATCGTGATATAAGCCCTAGGTATAGATTTTAGCTATGACTACAACAAAATGTACCCAAGGTGTCATTGTACACTGTACATACTTTTTTTGATAAAAGAGTTGTGTGCTAGTCATCTACCATGTTGTATTGTACTTCTAGTACATTATTACTAACACAAGCTGAGTGATGATTTGTATATCGTGATATATATCGTATCGTAATATACTGTTGCAATAATCGTGATAGGAAAATATTCTATATTGCACACCATTAATGAAAAGTAGTTTTGATTTGGTGATACCAAGAGTTAATAATAAGAGAGGAGAGTGTCTAACGCCATATAGTCCTGTAATAGATGATTGCACAGAAGCTAAACGGCTTCTTTTCCGCGTAACGTACAGACTGGCTAGTATATTTTCGCCTTTAACCACAAATGCTACCCCAGACACAAGGGCGTGCATTCAACTCGATGTTCAAGTTCACCATGAAGAGCATCGCTCTGTTGCGTAAAGAAGTGTGGCTGTTAACCTCGAAGATAACTCTGGGAGGGAGTGTCTGAGAAACCAATAAACACTGAACCAAAGGCGGAGTATCCTTCGAATTTTCACTGCGTCGCCATGTTACCCTACTTTGAGCATTCTTGAATTGAAGGAGCACTGTTCCCTGTACATACAGCTCAGTCTTTAGTTCAGTCTTTGAATATTCTCGAAGATTCATCACGGTGCGACTAAACTAATTGCAGTAAGGAAACGAACAAATACTATAACCCTATACGTTACACAGAAAGGAAGCCGTTTAACTTCTGCGCAATCATCTATTACTGGCCTATACAGCGTTAGATACTCTCCTCTCTTATTATTAACTCTTGGTGATGCAGTATAATGTGTATTCTCTGAAATTACATGTTAAATTACAAATGTAATCTACACATGTCATGTATATGATGGCTTGACAATTTATAATTATATATCTATATAGATATTGCAGTGTGACAAAGAGTTTAACCAAATATAAACCAACATATTATACTCAATACAAAACAACTTCTTACCATTGTGGATGGTGGATATTCAAATCGTGGGCAACATGTTACAAGTTAGTTTACAATATCATTCTCTATGCATAGATTCACTTGAGGTTATGTTGTCAAACCGTAGAGCAAAGTCTTACCAAGTATCTACCCAAACCAGATATGTTGAGTACTACCGTGATTGGGAATGCTGTCGATACTATAGTGGAACAGGGTGTGACCGTATGTGGTACTATAGCATATAATGTACATGTACTTTGTACAACTGTGTATTTTTTGAAGGCCATTAAGCCTATTTGCCCACTATGAAGTTAGCTTGGTTAAGCATTGGTTAGTTAGTACGTATGTCAATTGAATAGAAATGTTTTTCAATGTAGAAACTCTTAATAAGATTTACTTTGAGTTGTTTGGAAACCATTATTTTTGGTCTAACCAATATCTATTGTGTATTCATGACAGGTTTGCAAAGTTGGTTCCTTATCTTGACATTTTGCCAAAAATGATAACCTGTAACTGCTAACTTTGTCTAACTACTTTCACTAACTTTTGCATTGTTGCACATATTTAGAGCCTGATTGTGGTTACAAGGGCTGTCGCAATGGAGGAACCTGCACTTCACCATTTAAGTGTAAATGTGCTCCAGGATGGACTGGTGCAAACTGTGAACAAGGTAAGATAATGACAATTACATAACTGAGAATGTATAATTTTTAATTTACTTTTAATATAAGACAAGGATGAATGCTCTACTGATAATACATGTGATCACAATTGTCAGAATACACGTGGATCCTTCACGTGTTCATGTTATGATGGCTATCAATTAAGGTCTGACGGTAGAACATGTGAAGGTAATAAAACTCTACATTATCATTCATATCTGACTAGGTTTACTATTTTTTCACATAATTATGTAACCACAGTGTGTACATGTATGTGTGTTATTTACAGATGTTGATGAATGTAGTGAGGGTAACAACCAGTGTGATCAAAATTGTATGAATAATATTGGATCATATTCTTGTTCATGTAAGAGTGGATTTGTGTTGTCAGGTGAACATTCCTGCAAAGGTATATATCAAATAGTACCTTGGTCTGCACTTATGTACTTTAATTGCAACAGATATCAATGAATGTCAAACTGATAATGGAGGATGTACGCAAACATGTGATAACACTGATGGATCTTATCAGTGTTCCTGTTGGGATGGATATGAGTTAACTAGTGATGGTCACACCTGTACTGGTATGTAAGCTATTTCATTGTACGTAGTATGTCACTAAGGTATTACTAGCTAACACATCTGTTGAGACATAGCTTATGTAGGATTGATATGTAATGAAGACCAATCCCTACAGATACTAATGAGTGTGTAAAATTCCCCAATGGAGGATGTGATCACATTTGTACTAACACTAATGGTAGCTACAACTGTTCTTGTCATGATGGATATGTTCTTGGAAATGATTCCTCCAGTTGTATTGGTATGTGTGAAACATTGTGTGTGGCTAATAGTTACTGTTGTGATTCAGATATCAATGAATGTCAAACTGATAATGGAGGATGTACACAAACATGTAACAACATTGCTGGGTCTTTCAACTGCTCATGCTGGGATGGGTTTGAGTTCACTGAGGACAACTACACTTGTGTTGGTTAGTGTATACTGTTTAGTTGTAATGTTATCAAGCACCTGGTCCACTGTCTGTGTTGATTATTTTGTATACAAACAGCAGTGTACCTGTGCTGCATGTACATATTAACAGTAACAGTTAATTCCTGCAAAGCTGAATTTTGATATAAACTACACTACTACTACTATGGCAATTACACAGCTGTATGTGACTAGATTTTGGAAATGACCTGTTTGTCACAGAGTGTATTTGTATATTTAATTTGTGCTTCATTGAGTATAAATAACTTACTAGGCCGGCACTACAGGTATTGTCAGTATGAGACTTTTTCTTACATGGAGGAATGTAGTACAATGAGGTACATACACTGTACCTTAACAGTGAAATACTAAAAACTGATTTGAGATACTCTAATAGAACAGTCATAGTCTAATATGTTTTCTAGCTTACCTCAGTGTTTTTGAAATTGTACTTGTGCTTATAAGGTGCTGGGAATAACAGTGAAGCATTTTGTGTAAGGGAGGCAGAATAAATGTTAATATGTGGGTGAAATACTTTTAAGTTGTCTCCAACTAGGTGATACCCCTTGTTGTCCTTAACTGTGTAGGTAATTCTAATACAATTGTTAGCATTCTCTCTACTTAAGGGCCAACAATGGCCTTTTATATTAGATCAATGCAAATGAACGTGTTTATTTGTATGTATAAGTGAGTGTAAGTCAGAAAGATGTTATCGATTCAAGAAGGCTTAATGACCTTCCTGGATGAGGCTATATCTAGAAACCAAGTAATAACTAAGCAACCTCTTAACAACTTTGACACATATGTTGGCAACATTTTCACTGAAAGTGGCATTCATGGACTTTTCAAAATGTCAAAGAAATAAGAATCAGCCTTCACATTACCAACATATTCTATACCTTTTCATAATTATATCAGAAATATGGCAGATACTTACACTCAAGTGGAGGGTGTAGACTGGAGTGGTGCAGCAGCTAGGAGAGCAAACCTCAAGCCAAGTACATCTCTCTGGAAGCTCTGGTTACATAGAAAACATGACACATTTGGCATAGTCATGTGACCATTAATTTTTAATAAATATCCTAATATTTAAATAGTAATTATTTTCACACAGATATTAATGAGTGTGAGAGATTCTCCAATGGAGGATGTGATCACATTTGTACTAACACTAATGGTAGCTACTACTGTTCATGTCATGATGGATATGATCTTGCAAATGATACCTCCAGTTGTATTGGTATGTGTGATACATTGTGTGTGGCTAATAGTTACTGTTGTGATTCAGATATCAATGAATGTCAAACTGATAATGGAGGATGTACACAAACATGTAATAACACTGATGGATCTTATCAGTGTTCCTGTTGGGATGGATATGAGTTGACTAGTGATGGTCACAATTGTATTGGTGAGTGATTTTAAGCCAGGTGTGCACCTACAGCTGGTTGCTTGCTAGCTGTGGACACACACACATTGCTTTTGAAATTTAGGCAAATAGTATAGTTTATCTGTGTAACCATGCGTGTTATGTAAAGCAAAAGATTTCAGCATTTTTTGCCATTTTTATAATTGAAGGAGAAGTGACATCATTGTGTATGGCTTTGTTTGGGCTAGTCAAAAAAAAACTGCTCTCGCTATTAGTCTCTATTTCTTCCTAATAGTATTGTACACATGTATTCAAACATTTTAAAAACCGGCATGAGTATAAGTCATGCCAACCAAAGTTTACAATTTTTTCTGCAGTGCAATAAACGTGGCAAGTTTTTAGTTTGTTACTCATTTATTTCTAATTTCCACATTAATTTACTTTACTGTATGGTAGTGATTCCTGCAAAAAAAACATACCCCTGTAGTACTGTATGATAGGGATCTCTGCATATGCACCCTTCAAAATGTCACCCATTGAAACCACCATTGAAATATCTTACATGATGAAAGCACCTTTACAGAAGAGTCTGGGTGTTCTGTCCCTAGATATAGCATTACGAACAATGAAATCCTTCAAATTTAATAAAGAAGCACCCAAACCCAATGCTTAGTCTGCCTGCCAGCTTGCCTGACCACAGTTGCAAAGCTATATAGCAGCTAAATGACGCATCATATGACCACCACACTATGCCACAATAGCAATGACATGTGCCTTTTGGGATTTTGATGAGTGTCTGTCCTCTGCACCTTACCTTTCTCTTAAATCATGCTAGTCATCATCTCTATGTAACAATACCATACCAAGGCATTAATTTTCCATATCGACATTTTCCACGTTTAGACACGACGCCATATGTGCAAAAATTATTTTGTTGCTGTAAGAAAAGGAATTACTAGCTAGTAAACACTGTACTGGTAGATTTACGCCAAGATTGACCATGCTCCTTTATGATCTAGCAACACCATTAGTGATTAGTTACCATTACACACTCCATAATAATAATTTAGCTGTACTTATTGTGATCAGTCGTATCAACCACACCTCTTACTGGCAGCACAGTGAAAATCAAGTACACCCTCTCTATCCTGTATAAGCCAGTCATCTGAGGCCTACTTGAGATATTCTATAAAGCAGTCATCCTAACACGAACAACAGCCATATTCAGTACTCTAATAGAACAGTCACAACATAAAACAATTAAGGTAAATATGTGACCGGATTTCATATAACCAGGCTTCCACACACACAAAATCAAACTTATGGATTGCTGGTTTAATACACTATCATATTCCACACTATGCTTCCTTCAGGACTGGCAAGTCTGGTTTCTGTAGCAGCTTTCTTCCGACCCTGTCAAAGCACGAGTGGAGATTGGTGCCATTAAATGGCCATGGCTTTGTGATAATGGTGTGTAGTGAGCTGGGACTTCACAGAGAGCTCGCCAATAGTGTTCTCAGTCAATTTGGAGTGATTTGAGGACCAAGGAGGGCCAAGGAGAGCCCAAACTTGGCCTCTGGATTCCATTCGTCTTCCTACTTCATTTTATACCCCCAGTTATGCCCACCCACCACCCCCCACCCTCCCACCCTATTACTACCACCTGTGATATTATAACCCGCTCAAAGAAAGCTGCCAAAACAGGGCAATTTTTGGGTATCAGAAATTTATACACCCACTCAGTGATAGCTGGTAAATAGATGAATATTGGTGCAAATTTTGTTTGCACAGCTGTAGGCACTGGAAGTTGTTACACAATGATTACTTAAAATTGCCATATCTCCTAACGAAGCTTTGTGCGTCGAAGCCTGGTTTTGTCAAATTCAGTCACATATTAACATTTGAAAATTAAGTGGGGATTCAAGTGATAAAAACTAGTGAAACAAGATATATGAATGGTGGTGAGATAAGTTTTACAGGTTTTTGCAATTGAATTCGTCGCCTTTGCAATTGAATTTGTCTCAGTTGCAATTGAATTTGTCCCATTTGCAATTGAATTAGTTGGTTTTGGAATAGCCCATTTTCACACAAGGGCTAAAGAATGTGGTGGTTAATAATTGTGATTGTGCAACATCCGGTGTCCTTTAAAATGTATTGAAGCCTATGGGAGTGAGGTAAGAAATCTTCATGGGAGCCTAAACTGTACCGTTTATTCTTATTATGAGAACGAAATTGTAATCTCAAGTTGTTAACATCATGATGGTATATAGTTTGTGGAGATTCGCTGTGTTGTAAAGCGGAAAGAAGCGACTTTAGCATGGCAGAAGACTCTAGTGACTTTGTTTTCAGCATCTAGAAAGTCTACTTAGTGAGATAAGCTTTGTTATTATGTTTCTACAAAACTGGGAACAGCGCTATGCAAAATTTTATCGCTGAAATAGGCGATCTTTCATCACTGTGATTCTATCAATGCTAGGCGATTATTTCATCCGGTATAGTGGCCATGTTTTGTTGCCTAACAATCCACTATATTTATAAGAGTAAAAATACCTCACCTTAGGAAAGATGCAGCCTTTAAAAGTTAATATATCACCAGAGCCGCCCAGAGAAATTAAGGGGCCCAGGGCAAAGAGTTAAAGTGGGGCCCCAGAGGCAAGGAGGTTTCCATTCTAAATCACAACTTCACCCAAACTGTAAGTTGAAGACCAAAAAAAAAAGGTCACAACCTGCTGACAATGACAATAGATACCCTTCACCAACCATATCTCCTTATCTATAAGCTTGTTACACTGCTCCTCTGAAGAATACTGTGACTGCTCTATTAGAGTATATCAATCTTTTAAACAGGTATTCAAGGAGCCCTTCATGGAGCCTCCTGGGGCCCCTTTCAGGCTGGGACCCGGCGCAAAATGCCCCAGTTGCCCCCCACTGTGGGCGGCCCTGTATATCACTACCATTTGACACAAGATCGCTGATTTCTTGATCACAACACAGCATATCTTTCCAATTTTCACGTCATCGTTTTAGTATAGTGGCTGCTATAAAAGTACATTCTTATAATAAGAATAAATGGTATGGTTTGGGCTCCCGTGAAGTGTAAAGACCTTAGTCCCATAGGTTTCAATGCATTTTAAGGCCTCCCAAAGGACACCGGATGTTGCACAATGTGTAATAAATTAGTATTCATTACCATACCGTGAATACTTTAGCTTGCGTGGAATGGACTATTGAATTCATCGATTTTGCAGTTGAATTTGTGTTTTGCAATAGAATTCATCATGTTTGCATTACAATACATCATAAACAAAATGGCTCCAAGAAACCAACCATTCATTAAGAGATGAATTATTTACACCATGGAGTGTTACACTTGAGACACTAGAAGGTAATTGAAGCTGGTAGTATGCGAAGCTGATAGCTGTCTGACAAGTTAATTAGCTTGGTTGCGAGTGACCACACCCAATGCAAATATGGTGTAGTAGACTTTGGAATGTTGCTTATAGGCTGTAGAGGAAGAATTATTGCCTTATAAAGAATTGTTTACTACTGTGCATTTGAACAAGTTCTTGTAGCAGCTGCTACATCATGTTTTCATGTTTTCTCCAGCTGCCATTCTTGTTACAGATGAATTTAACTGCAAAAGCAACTAATTCAATTGCAAACAGGACTAATCCAATTGCAAAAGTGATGAACTCAATTGCAAATGGGACGAGTTCAATTGTAAAGTTACCAAATTCAATGGCAAAAACCTGTAATGGTCAGTCAGTGAGTGTGATTCCACATACCTTTACAGACAGTTAAACATGTTTCCTATAAATGAGTGTGGCTTCATGCATGTCCACAAGCTTCAGCACACCCTACTGATAAATTAGCATTGCTCCATGTATCCCTAGAATATCAAGCACCTATAAGTGGGCAATGCTCATGTATAGCCTTTCTGCAAGACAATAACTTACAATTAGTGAGCATTGCTAGACATAGGTCTGCAGACAGCAATGGGCAAGGATTCGTAAATTTCTACAGACTACGTAAAATACACCTACTGTGTGGCTCCACATAATGCTTACAGATAGTAGCACATAATCTTGGTAGATGGGCATGGCTCACAAAAGAAGCTGGAACCAAACTTTGACATGTTATACACTTCCACATCATCCAACTAATTAATTAATTTCACATGTGATCCAATCCAGGTCAGATTTGGATGACCCAGACAAAATGTGATCTGGGAAACCCAACCTGGTTTCAATACCAATGTGTATAATCCATAAGCATGACTTTATATGTGTAGATATCAATGAATGTCAAACTGATAATGGAGGATGTACACAAACATGTGATAACACTGATGGATCTTATCAGTGTTCCTGTTGGAAAGGATATGAGTTGAATGATGATAATCACACTTGTGTTGGTAAGATCATTGTTGTTATTCTAGATAATTATGTTGATTTCTCCGAATTTACTTTATTCAGGAAAGGATATGCAGTGATCATATATATATGTTATTTATTCCATGTACAAATATGTAGTTATGTATAGTGACTGCTCCATATTATTGATGATGATACTAATAATATTAACATAAAGCCAACTCATATTATTTAACAAGAGACATCATTTTCTTGCTGTAGATATTAATGAGTGTAAGCGGTTCTCCAATGGAGGATGTGATCACATTTGTACTAACACTAATGGTAGCTACTACTGTTCTTGTCGTGATGGATATGATCTTGGAAATGATACCTCCAGTTGTATTGGTATGTGTGATACATTGTGTGTGGCTAATAGTTACTGTTGTGATTCAGATATCAATGAATGTCAAACTGATAATGGAGGATGTACACAAACATGTAATAACACTGATGGATCTTATCAGTGTTCTTGTCGGGATGGATATGAGTTGACTGATGACAACCACACTTGTGTTGGTGAGCAAAATTTTTAATGACCAACGTGATATGTGACTGGATCTGTGAGAATTCTGCATGTTTACGCCAACCTAATTTTTCAGTACCATGCATTAAATAAACACAACGGGTGAAATATTAATGAATTACAAAAAGATTCTGTCATTTTTTTGAGCGCATGTTTTGCAATGAAGAAAGGTGCTGATGGCAAAAACTGTGGTAGCATTATGTTCCTGAGTTCAAAAATCTCTGTTTCACTCCCAGGAAGATGGAAGATATGAATGTTAATTAGTGTCACATTGGATAAGCAATTCACTCTCTTTTTTTCTGGAGTTTTTTCCTTAGCCCTGTTAATATTCTGTAATAGGAAGGACCTGAAAAACCTAACTTACCAAAGATTAGCCTGTCCATGGAGAACATGATTTCATCTCAGTAGAGGATTGTATTTGTAAGTTATTACATGCCTGTAGTTTATTTTCACAAATTGATCTTTCTGTTGTAACCACTTTGTACCACTGTAGCTTCAAAAGGTCTTGGCTTCTAGAGCTGACACCTTTATTCCTATGGGTATCTAGATAAAGGAAAGTTTTTAAATATGAAATTCAAAACTGCACTAATATAATTTGTGGGGTTCTTGTATATAATTCCAGTCACATATAGCATATCCTACATCTTAGCACATGGTAGTGTGTCATGTAGCCAGACAAGTAGGCCTGAGCCTAATATGCTCAAATTTTACCTATTATTCTTTCCAGAATTTCCCAAAAATATCTCCAATTATTCTTTTTTTTATTCTTGTATCTAACCTATTATTCCATAATAATGCTCATTTAGTTTCTGTAGTCGCTTAGTTCTCAAGATGCTGATATAAGAAGTAGTTTTACCAGAATTAGCTAGCCATAAACAAGCATTCAACTTTACACATAATTGTTGTAGCCATTACAACAGGCTTAAAATGGCTATTGGGAGTAATGATCAAAGGGTTTTCAATTATCAGTGTATTAAAGCTAGAGCTATAACTACATGCTAAGTTTAGTGGATAATGGTATCAATACGTTTGTTGAAAGACTTAAAGAAACGCACTGGTATAAGATGTACAAGTATGAGAATTGTGTCTGCAATTAAATCCCTGATGCTGTCTGCAGATTGTTAACATGAAACGATCTGACTGCTCTATTAGAGTATTTGAGCGTTTTATTAAAGTATATCGATCTTTTAGAGGCTCTTCAGCCCCTTTCAGCCAGCACTCGTATAATAACGCCAGCTATCTATCATTCTTAGTAGCTTATTTCGTTCTTCTAGCTAACCAAGAAGAGGCACGCCCCTTAATTCCACTGATTATTCCCGTAGACGTCCGATAATTCTTAAATTGTTCTTGTAACAAGCCTATTATTCCGGAATTATTCTAAGGAAATTGACGACCTATTATTCTCAAAATTATGCCGGCATATTAGGCACAGGCCTACAGACAAGATAATGTTGTATTAATTTTAAAGTACAAATCAGGGGGCATAGCCAGGATTTTCTGGAAAGGGGTTCAGATTTGAAGTGCACAAATGTCTTTGGGGGAAAGCCTGGGTACTTCCCCTGAACCACATTTGAAAAAAAATTAATGATGCATACACAAAATGTGCCCTTGGGCAAAGGTGCTGTTGGTGCATCTAAAACCTATACATTGCTGTTTATGCAGCTTATAGAAACTATAAACCTATTGTAATACTAACTAATCTTCATTCCCAGACACTGACATATTATACTGACAGCCCAACTTCACTAAACGTCTTAGCAGATGGGAGCTCTCCACATTTCAATCCCTAATAGTTGGCAATACTTTCTGGAAACTTCCAGGTATACGTATACACTATTCTCGGTCAGTCCTCCTGTTGACTTCAGACTTGGCTTGTACTCCAATATATTTGACACATCATGTGCCTGCAACATGTGACAATAAACAAGACATTCATTATGTAAATATACACCAAGCATTCACAGATTGTGCTAATCTGACACATGTACAACAACATGACCACACTCAAGTTTATTGCAGCTGCTACCTTGTAATACGCCTCAACCATTTGAACCAACAGTTCTTTGCCATTTCCACCATGAATCACATGCACAACTGATCATGTGATGTAGTACTTGACTTATCAATGATTCAGCATTTAAAACAATACGATGTGACCCTCAAATGTATTACGCAGAGCCGCGTCAGTGTGCAAGTAGCTACCGGAGAGCTCAGGGCTGTAAGGTTTGGTGTGATTTTCAATTTTAAAACTTCTGTTTCTGAAAAAGGGCTTAGTCCGAACCCATCAAACCGCCCGGGCTATGCCCTTGCAAATGGAGGTTCTTGGGTAGCTGCTTTAGCATTTTTAATAATTATTGCATAGCATTTGCTTAATTTTAATTCCATGTATTTTGTGATTCAGTAATTATTTTGTAATCCACCTTTTCACATGTAAATATCTGGTTGCTAACGAACTAGAACAGAACAAACTGCTTAAAACTGAATGTAGTGTGATTGTATCTAGGAATACAGTGTACCAGTGCTATTTTCATTTTGCAAGTACTTGAAATTTTCTGGCTTTCAAGTGCTCAGAGTATTGTAGCTGATTAAGTTATATAGTTGGGGAGGGCAAAGTGTTGTTTGAAAAATGGCAGAGGAACGGTAACCTAATTTAATATACAGTTTTAAATCTGCACCTATACAGCGTTGTGCTCATATACATTAGTTACCAGCCTCTTATGTCCCATTCAAAATATCCTGATAAAACTGATGTACCCTTTTATGATCTGCATGTTACAGCTGTTAGCGTGGTTGTATGTACTATATACGTCTACCCAAAGAGGATTACCTTTATTAAAATACTGAAATTTAAGTACACTGTATATAGTTCTCAGGGATTCCAGTGTTCTCTATAGGTGGTGATGTGCTGCTGAAGCTTTGCTTTGTGTGGAGCTTTGCATGTGTGGGAACTTTGCATGTGTGTGGAGCTTTGCATGTGTGGGAGCTTTGCATGTGTGTGCAAGTGTGCATAATTGTATACGTGCATGCACATAAATGAAAAAGCTTATGAAGGACTATATGCAATGAAGTGCCTGAAACTTTAATTTAGGGATGGAATTTAATGCTATGTATGTTATTCCTACATACTAGATATTAATGAGTGTGAGAGAATCTCCAATGGAGGATGTGATCACATTTGTACTAACACTAATGGTAGCTACTACTGTTCTTGTCGTAATGGATATGATCTTGGGAATGATACCTCCAGTTGTATTGGTATGTGTGATACATTGTGTGTGGCTAATAGTTACTGTTGTGATTCAGATATCAATGAATGTCAAACTGATAATGGAGGATGTACACAAACATGTGATAACACTGATGGATCTTATCAGTGTTCTTGTTGGGATGGATATGAGTTGACTGATGATTACCACACTTGTGTTGGTGAGTAATATTAGTTACATCTAAATGTTTATATTTTAGAAGAAATGCAAGTGCAGTAAGTTTTTTTCATGGTGCCACCTTTGCTTTACTGATAAGTTACACATAACTGTATGTGTATTTATACTATATTTTGAACTTTCAAGTTTGATATCCATAAACCATTTCACAACTGGAATCGTGTATTAAATGTTTCCCTATAGACATGACAACAAATTATTTGTAATAAATGCTTGGAATTCATTTATCAGAGATACACCAATTATGTCAGAATTATTTAGGGAATAATGGATGGCAAAAGGATTGAAAATAACCTGATGATTTTCAGGAATAATAATTTTTTCAGAAATAATTAATTGCAATGATTATCATAAACTCCACCTAAAATTTACAATAGAAAGTTTTTTTGAAGGGGTATGTTTGACTAAAATACAGAATGGACTGGAAACAGACTGGGAAAAAATATATATATATATTTATGCCAAAACAGGTCGCTCGAAAAAATATCAAATGCAAAGTGTCTGTAAATAAACAATCTTGAAGCCTACTTATGCCAATATTAAGCACTGTACTTTGAATTAGTAGCTCTTTATCTGTCCAATCAAATTAAAGCACACTCTTTGTATTGTGCCTATTTTCAGCCCATTACACAGTGTTGCAAATGAAGAACAGCAATAGAAGTGCCTCTGTAATCAATCCAGTCACCAAGGAAATTTAAAATACAGACGACTACCATTAACAAAACATAGGGAAGCCTTGCATCACACTACCACAAATCAACACCTTGGGCTGTCAGCAAAATGTGGAAATGGGACACAAAGGTAAGTCCACGATGCATGCATTTTACATACTGTGGTATGCAGAAAGGCTCATCTCGGGACAAAGCAATGTCGAACAGTGAAAACATCAAGCCTGTAGCCTTAGCTGTTAACAAGTTATGCTTGTCTGAAGGAATAAGGCAGGCAGGAAGTTAGTCAGTAGAAAATCCATTGAATAACTTTTTTTTAAACTTTGTAACTATCTACTGTAATGGAAGCATTTAGAGTTGTAATGAAAGACATTTTTGGGCTTGATTATTCCTAACTAATACTGCCAAGGTGCAAGGATGATATTGTAAAGCTGGATATTTTTGGCCAGAAAAACCCAAACCTCCATGATCCCTAATAATAATAATAAGAGTTTTTAAAAAATAACCATATAGTCTACACAATGGAAAGTAAAGATTTTAATGCAACTTTTCTGTCAGAAAGATTTTAGGCCATACAGTGTATGTGTTTTTGTATAAGTACTGTAGCACCTGAACCAGCCATTGCTTTGATTGTTAACAGTTTAATGGTGTTGATTGTATTATAAGGAACATTAGGACACTATTTATTAGTGTGAGGATATTCTCACAAAGGTGACAGCCAAAGTTTTATGGTTTGTGGTTTGCATTCTTTTGGCTCCTGTTATGTAAGCAGTAGTTGTATAATTGAATTTTGACAATAGTGAACAATGTTGTATGTAGGTGTATGGTACATGTGATTTGTGCTTTAGGTTGTGAGATATTGTGATTTATATAGAGTGACCTTTTCTCTACAGAAAAAAATTGTGATGAAAGAATAAATTAATTTCCAAATGATTCTTTTTTTTCTTTACCTTTGTCTATTCTCCAAAATCACTCCTAGAAGTAATTCTAGAGACACAGAGCAATTACAATCAAGATACACATTTAGGATAGGTGATAATTAGATGTATTGGCTTATTGAATGCTATAACATTCTAACTCCTTTGCTGCCATGATTACCGTACGGAGGGAAACTTTGGAGGGGGGAAAATTTGGCGAATCAAGCAAAATATCACTGTTGGCGAAATAAAATTTGGCGAATTGTTAGCAAAGCGCACGCCGTGTTGAATTAATTAGATCACTGAAGCGAGAACTGGAGTGCCACGCCTCTCAGCGATTCGGCGCCTGGAGTCAGCTACCAAATAAAAGGTAATACTATATAAACAGTATATCTACACCCTCTGGAATAGTGAATATCGTACTTAACATGGTAGGACTCGCTATACTTGTCATGCCCGTTTCGAGTTGAAGTTTGAGGATACCACGTGTACAGTAACTATAGCTACCTAGTGAGGTAGTCAAGGCAGGCTTGGCTCTAGCGTAATGTCTGGCCCACTATCCCTTGGTTGAGTAGAAAATTGATTAGTTCGAGGCTCGGTTTGCTATTTTCTTCGCCACCAAAATATTTGGATGGGGAAAATTTGGCGAATTCATGGTCAGTCGCCAAATTCGCCAAATTTTAACGGCGCCAAAGTTTCCCTCCATACGGTACTGTTTATACATAGCACAAAGACACTATATGACATCCTTAGCGGTTACAGGGTTAAATACAAAATAAGTAGAACCTAATTTGTTATAGGGATCTGCTGAATCTGCATTTGATTTTACCAGCTATGCTATGCTGTGGTGCTCAAACAATTTGCCTATTATGCTCAATTTATGCCAAGGTTTCTAATTTGTTAACAGTCAATACCTGTTATATTAGCTTGTGTGACAACATACAAGCTTTCGTGTTACCAGTGCTATACATATATAGTACTGTTGCAAGCTAATAATGTAATTGTACTGTTAAATGTACATACTATACAATTATTTGTTCTTACAGATGTCAATGATTGTGAAGAATTCCCCAATGGAGGATGCGATCACATTTGTACTAACACTATTGGTAGCTACTACTGTTCTTGTCATGATGGATATGATCTTGAAAGTGATGCTGTCAGTTGCATCGGTATGTGTTTCATAAATGTGGCTGAATTTTGGAAAAAAACATTCCAAATTGTACATTAGAAGTTTTGAGATAAACAGTTTTAAAGTATTTTAGTCAGCATAACTTGCGGAGGATAACAAGCATGTGTATGAAATTTACACAAGAGATGCATCAATCTATTACCTTTCAGACCATTTCCAGTACTTGTAGCTGCTTGTAGAGTTTCCAGCAAACATGATAGAAAATCTGAACATTTGGATGAGCGAAGTAGTATCACAAGTGCTCACAAAGGGGAGGAGGGTGTGGGGTGTACAAGAGATAGACTTCAAAATGGAGGCAGACCACGGCTGAGGTCCAGACATGAGATTACAGGGTTGTGCTGGCTTCTTAGTGGCTAATACACAGCAAAATCAACAGAAAAAAGTTTATCAGGCCATCCACCTGAAAACTACTGATTCTTGCCAAACCAGGCCCTTCAGAAGGCTATTTGAGCTCTCCACACCACTCAGAAAAGACACCTGTTAAAGCCAGCCTCAAGTAGTTTGAGTATAATACTGAGGGTCAAAACTAGTAGTACGATAGTGTAGCTATCCACTGGTGGTGTTTGTTTGATTTTGCGATTTGGATCGTTTTTGTACAATCTGGTCACAAATGATAGTTAGGTTGGTAGTAGCTTTAAAACATTATAGCTTCTGTACGTAGTTCATGCTATTTATTTTAACAAATTAAAACTAAGTAGAGTGATATGTGTACTTATGTTAGTTACAAGGTACATGATACATGCAGTATGTTAATTAAACTATTGGTATTGGACATGCAGTCTCTTATCACTAGGGCTGGGCGGTTTCTCGGTATTATAGTAATACCGCGGTATTGCAATGAAACGATATCTGCATCGCGTAGATTTCGGTGAAACGATAATATCACGATATCGATATTATTACGATTTTTAGTGTTTGTGACAGCTTATTAAGCCCTTAAGGTTGTTATAATGTACCTCAAATAATCACGTGATACTACTGCAAACAAGGACCTAGTACTAGCTAGTCAATTTTTTTACAAAGATCGAGATACTCTAATAGAACAGTCAGCTAGGATCGAGATACCCCGATAAAGCAGTCAGCTACTCTAATATAGCAGTCATCTTTAATAACCACGATAAATAGTAATATCGTGATATATTTCTGCACGATATATCGTGAAGCGAAACTCCAATACCGCCCAGCCCTACTTATCACTACATTTAATCTGTTCATAGCCTTAACAGCACTTTATATACATATCATTATAATCAAACTTTAAAATCTGTTCCCATGCATTTAATGTCCATTGACTACAACATAATATGTGACCGGATTTGCAAAAAGGTACCTTTTCCACACATTTGACATACCAGCAAACAAAACGCTGTAACACTTGACTCCATATGCTAATTACCTTTCGCTTAGTATCAAAATGTAGCCAGATACTGTAGCTACATTTATTGAAAATTTCAAGCAATTATATGCCATGATCAAAATGTTATGAAGTTTCAAAGTTCAAAAAATGGGTCAAATTTTGTGTGTGAAAAAGGTACCTTTTCGCAAATCCGGTCACATATGTAATTAATTTTAGTTGTGCTTATTTATATACATCACCATTTGGTCACAGATATTGATGAGTGTGCTGACTTCAATGGTGACTGTGAGCACAACTGTACCAACACTAATGGCAGTTATTACTGTACATGTGATGAGGACTACACACTTGATAAGGATGGTCACAACTGTACTGAATATTCTAGTTGGTGTGAGCATTTACACTGCATAGCAATAGGAAGTGCTGTTGGAGTTATGATCATCATTCTGACAGGTGAGCAGTTGGCATCATGTTATTATGTGTATTATGTTTGTCTTGTATAAACCTTTCGCAGTCACTGTCATTATAATTGGAATAATGTTGGTGCTTTGTAAAAAGAGGCAAACTAATGGCTGTATAAAGAATGTCAAATATGTGAAGTTGAATGAGCCAGACTCACAACATGCAGTGGTGACAACTAAACCAACTAATAGCTGGGACTACAAGAAGCTGGAGGAGAATTGTGAGGACGATAACCTTGCAATAAACAATGATGATAATGATGACAATGATGATTACAAAAAGAATTCTGACTGAGTATTCACTACATGACATATTGTACATACATACATACATACACAACGTGTTGGCAGCAGTCATTTTAAGGATTTTTTGTAATGGACTTTTATGGTTTGCAGATTCACTTATTTATGAATGTGGTAGGCAATAAATTATCAGTCATAATAAAACAAATTGGTCCAGATGAATTTCACATCTCTGTACCTTGAGACTTATTATAATGGTCAAGTCAACATATGTAGCATCATATATTATATGCACATGTTTACATTTGGAGTTTTTTAGCTCAGTGGTAATCTACAGCTATAGCTTTATTATTGCGTATTAAGAATTTATCACAGAAAAAGTATGCACCACTGTATTTCAGTAGCATGCATGCAATTGCATAGTGGAGCAGCTAAGCTACATATTTTGCAAAAATCATTCAGTTTGTGATAACAGCCAAATTTTCTATGGAAATTGTAATGAGTGAGGTATCTATTAAATGATTTGAGATATGGTGCCACATCAAACTCATTACCTGAGGAAGTTTTTGGAAACTTTCACATTATGTTATAAAACCATATCTATAGCTAGTCCAGAAACCATGCAAGTACATTCAAATTTATTGAGCATAATAGTTTAAAGGGGGACACGTGCTCCCTTCCACCACCACCACAAAAAAATGATTATACATACAGGTACTCTAATAGAGCAGTCAGTCAAACACTCTAATAGAGCAGTCAGTCAAACACTCTAATAGAGCAGTCAGTCAAACACTCTAATAGAGCAGTCAGTCAAACACTCTAATAGAGCAGTCAGTCAAACACTCTAATAGGACAGTCACCACATAACACTATTGACTATTCTTTGAGAATCCTCCATAGTTGCTGAGTATGAAAACTAGCTATAGCATACCCATGTATGGGCACACTTAGTCTGCTAAGAATATTGTAAACGAAATGCACATGGTTCTTTGTATGCCATTCTCTAGGCTCATTAATTAGCTAGCTACATGAACTATAATACTCATGACTGTCACTTATATCTATACAACTCTAAATTGATTAATGTAGTCCACTTATAAAGTAGTATGATCATGTTTGTGCATAAAACTGCACAAATTTCAACCAACATACGAAATAGCTTTAGTGTCTGGGGGCTGTCCCCAGATACCTTACTCCATAATATTATACTTACTACCTTGGTGCACCCCTTGCTAAACCCTGGATCCATCTCTATAAAGTGAGCATAAGGAAAATGCAGCATAGCATAATATGTAAAAAATGAGTGTAGCTAATAGGCTGGTCCCTACAAATCTAATATATACTGTGTATATCAGATTGCCCCAATCAACATTAATTATGTAGAAGGGATGCATAGTCTATAATACACTACAATTTTAATGCAACATCAAACTGTCCTCCAATCCATGCCATGAACTCTGACTCAGCTGTCTCCAACTGTTTTGGCCATCATTATTATGATGCAGGAACTAGTGATTACTGATTATTAATTGTACAGTTGACTCTTGTTATTTGAGTATGTGACTGCTCTATTAGAGTATCTTGATCTTGAAAGGTGCAAAGACTGTGCACCCATGCACCCTCTTGAACAAGAGTGGAAGGACTCTAACCCTTTAGTTACTCTTCTGCTTTGTTTATATGCACAGCTAATACATTTACCTTAACACTCAGTTACTTGTGCATCCTTAAAAATTGATGTGGGTGGTGACAGGAAACAAGGAATAGAATAATGATGGCCTTAGTAGAGTATTGACTGCTATATTAGAACATCCCAATAAAATTTATTTTTACGAAGAGAAAGAGCTAAAAATCCAAGTGCAAGCCACATAAAACCCCTGTGTGCATACCCAAAGTACACAAGATATCATGTGGGATTGAAGCTATCATCAATAATTACTGCAGCATCAATAAGAAGCTTCCTACATTGTGACTAATTAAAATAATATTTAACTAATGAACGCTCTTGCTATGAAGATCACCTAGATATAAGCTCAAAGACTCAGCATGCTTATAAACTCACTCACTGCTTGAAGGTTCTTAGTTTACTAATTTGTTAAGATGCCTTACTGTAGACATACTGATAGTAAAGTGTCAGTAGACTTAAGTATATGGAACATAATTATTTTACTAAGTTTTAAACTCTCAGTAAAACATCAGTGAATGCGGGTTTACTGAAAAACTACTAAAATAACAAACAATTAACTGTTCCATGTACTGGGGATATACCACTGTAGTAAACTAAGATACTTCAAGCAGTGACTGTGGGACTTGGAACCGTGGGTTGTCACCGGCCAATATATGCTCATTCATCCTTCGTGCTACCTCTGATACCCTCCCTACTGCTGTTAACTTGCAACGTTGGCAAATTCAATGTGATGCAAAATGCTCCTTTTGTACATGACCCACTACAGTTCATGTCTTAAATGGCTGCCCTGTTCCAAGAACACTTCACATTATCAACACAATAAAGCTTTACATTGCCTGGGTTCAAGAATTTCCGAGTTTTTAGCACACTGAGAGCTAGTGGGTACCATTCCACTATCTTTAACAATTTATCCTTACTGTCCTGACATCGTTCGTTATCTACAATGAAATATGCAATTGAGTGGCATTACTGGAGTTAACTTGTCCACTGACACCTTTCATCATCTTGAATCTGCAAGAGACCACAAACAATCCAAGGAAGAATATCTCCAAATATTGTCAGAATTAGAAATAAGATCGCTTCGAGGGGTAGCTAACGTCTTGGGACTCTCGTACACCTATCTGAGAAATCTGCAAGTATAAATACACGAAATATTTATTGAAATAATACAGAAATACGTTTGAAATACTTAAATATTGGGACTCTCGTACACCGTGTTGGGTTTTTTGCGTGGACGCTGGCTACCCCTCGGATCGCTTATTGGAATCCCATCAGGCATTACATTATGACACCATAGATATTAGAGTACAATATCTATGATGACACCATTGAGCTTAATGTTCTGGGCCACTATTTACCATCATCATTAACAACACTGTATAACACCATGAATTTCTTTGTTCAGTTTAATAGTCTCAGTCACACGGCTCAGCTGTAGAAAACTTCTAAGGACTAATCCCGACCACGTTGCAACTAAAACGCGCCAAACTGACAACGTGATAATTATGCACCTATCGGTATATTGCCCCACCGCCCCCCCCCTCGGGCATACGTGGGGCTATAGTGGGGATTTGACACAGCCGAATGTCAAACATATCAGTTTGTAACTGTGTTTTCAGTAATCATAATCATCATCATCATCATCATCAAATGCCCCATAGTAGGGCAAACCTATCGTGTCAAATCCCCACTGTTGGCCCCAGTTGCAATACGAGGATTTACTCGGGATTTGACATAGCATAGAAAGTTACAACGAAAAAAATACTTGGGCGCTTAATGAACGATTGTCAAATGCCCCATAGTGGGGCAGCAGTTTCGTGTCAATTCTCCCTGTAAAGCCCCACTTAAGCCCGAGGGGGGGGGGGGGGGGGGTGGTGGGGCAACACATTGATAGGTACATTAACAGCAGGCACCGGCTATGCGCTTGTTGCCAGTGAGTGATATCTGCAGATTAACTCCGTTTAACCAGTGAAACTCCATTTTTCTTTGCCACGCCCATTTTTGCATATTCCATAGTTATGCAGTCGCGTGAGTCTTCATTTATTTATTTATTTTTATTTATTTATTTATTAATACTTTACAGAACTGTACAGATCAATAAACAAAGTTAAACAATATTTAAGAGCTTATAGCGATTAAATTACAGAACATACCTTTTCCACCAATAATGACGGTTTTCTTCCTTGTGGGCAGTGACGATAAACTGTCAATTGCCTTCAATGCTGTGCTCTTCACTGTAATCACTCAAATTTCGTTGGTTACATAATTTGCTTTGCTGTACATGCATGCGCAACATAGTGTGGCGGCGCCCTCCCCTTCGTATAGATTAAGGGTCTGGTACGCTTAGTATTATTATTATTATTATTATTATTATTGCTTTATGGTGTAAACACACCAAAGGTCTGTTGGTAACATGTACCAACAGCCGCGAAAGTACATTACATTACATTACTTATTTACCTACTTACTTACTTACTTACTTACTTATATACACACATACATACAAATTCTACAAGTAGTTCAGGTTTGAGGTGGGTGGACGTGACTGGTGGCATCTTGAGCAAGGACAGAGATAGTGTAATGAGCAATTGTTGTTATCTTCAAAGTTAGTTATAAAATGATCCCAGAGAAAAGTTTTTAGTTTTGATTTTAGCAGAGGAAACGTTAGATCCAAGTTAAGGATAGGCATGGCATTCCAGAGTGTTGGTAATCTATGGAAATAAGAATGTCTAGATACGTTATTTAAATGATGAGGGATGATCAATTTGTTGCTGGTGCCGGATCTAGTATTAGCTGAGCTGAAGTTGATATGATCATGAATATTGAACTGTTTAGTTTGTACCTTGATTGATTTGATTGCAAATAAGATATCTTGTAACTCGAACAGGTACATCAGAGGAAGGATCCTTAGTTTTACTAGACGGGATTTGTAACTACTGGTGTAATCATTTAATAGATACTTAGTGGCACGGCGCTGTATCACCGAATTGTTCTAGAGGAATTTAATTTGAACGTATTGACGTAACGAAAATGGTCTTTACGGAAGTACCTCGCCCAAAACTGTGGCAGAGATATTGAACTTTCTTCGCCTTTACACAGGCGATAGTGGATTGGTCTACTTTTATAGAATACGTATGTCTCCCTACCTAGAAAATCAGAGCGTAACCCGGGTTTTTCGCGTATCAAACAAGGCGAAAAGCCCTTCCCGAAATAGCACTTTCTTCTCTTTGTTAGGGTCCACAAACCAAAAATCGATATCTTCAAATCGATATCTTCAAATCGACTTACAAACTATAGTCATGTGTAGGGGTAGGTCTAATCAAGAAAACACTAGAGTGGCAGCAAGTTTCGTCCATGTCTTCTAGCGATAATAACGCGAAATACCTTAAACTCGATCGATTTTTCGCCGTCGTAATTTACAATGTTATTCTTTTGGGCCAAAACTCTCTCTCAAGCTTTGAGAGGTTGTCCACTCTTACTTTGGAGTATAGGTAGTTTAATATAATAAATTAATATTTGGTAGTGGCGTCGCGCGCATAGCCGATCGGCGAAAAAAAGATGTTTCGTGATCTGGAGCACAGCAGACTAGCAGGAAATACTGCAACATTTACTGCAGTGATCAACTCCAAGTCAAGTACCTGTGTGCAGAATATGGTGTGGATTGAAGTTTGTTGACCATCTGGCTGAGACCAGCCTCGCCTGATTTAGCAAAAATTCCTCGACGATCCAACAAACACTGCAGTCTCGTGCACATAAGCACCTTTAAGTGTGTTGAATTATGGAAATGATTACTCAGTACAAGTACAAACTTCCAGCGAAGGCTAGATTACGAACACTTTAATCAATTACGGTATGCGAAACGCGATTTATTGCACAAAACCAAGGCTCTCGTAACCAATATATAATTTTACAAAAATATTGTGAAATGTACTTGACAACTACTTTGAGTGCAGTTAAATAAACATGTTTGTGATTTTCAGTGACATTATGTATAAAATATCAATTTCTGACTGTTCTATAGGAATATCTGATTGCTCTATTGGAGAGTTTCCTTTATGCAAGTTATACATATTATAGCTATGTGTAGTTGGTGTAAATTGACCTATATAATTAATTTTAGTGCTGGCATATTGCATGCTATAGTAAAATCATTGTGCCTTTTTCTGAAAATCTTCCTCATATATACTCAACAGGGCTAAAAGGTATAGTCTATAGACATAGCATCTGCATTTTCATTTTGATATGTAATGTACTATTTGGTATGTATAATACTGATCCTACTTATGCATGGGGCAGTATTAGCAATAATTATAGTAACTATCAAGAGCAGAAACCAAGGGTTTGCTCCAATTCCATAGTTGATGGTAGGGAAGAGTGGCTCTGCTGACTACTGTGAGGATATGTAAAATAAAATCAACAGTTGAGATATAAGCCTAAAAGCAATCTTCAAGACAACAGTTTAATGTATGTATATATTTGTATATCCTATCTGTGTGGGCCACTCTTATATATTCCATGTAATGTTCCAGCTACTAAAATTCTACCTCAAAAACTTCAAAATCAGGACTCAGTGCAGGACAAATTTTCAACTATTTGAATTTTGTGAACAGATCTATATTAGTATGACAAAGTCATTGTGATAATTACTCTAAATTCAGTGACATGTAACTACTGCTCTTATTAAAATTAATGTTGATCTAATCCATTATAACTAATGTCAATTTTTAAGTTTCAATAAATCATCCAATTGGCATCTCATTATAACAATTAAAATCAAAATTTCTTCCTAATCACAAATAATAAACTTCATTTTTAGAGATTTTGTGTCATGGAAGTAACACTATGTTTTTAATATCTTGCACAGGATAGACATGATCGAGACTGAATAAGTTGCAATTGGTACTTTGGTACAAAATTAGCTACCAGGAAATATCACGGCTTTGTATGATAGTTTTGCATGCAGATGTGATTTCAAGGCATGTAAAAACTTGTCTGGGGAGCATACCATTTGACCTTGCATGCTACTGCATCTGAGTATCACATAAAAATAGATGATCAGATAATTATAAGCTCTAATTTAACTATCAAAAAGGTGTGCATGATTACAACTATGCTGCATGACCAGCATAGCTATAGAGATCTGGCCATGCACTCAAGACCTCTGGACTCCATCCTTGCTACAGAAATGATCATCTTACTGTGCTCACAGTGATTTATAATCATATCAAGTCAGTAACATTATGCTGAATTCCGTAGAACTTTGAATTTCATTACAAAAGTTTTATTATTAATATTAATGGTAAAAATTGCTTGGCAGTACAAGACTGTCAAGCTAGGCCGCAGGCCTTTGAGAGTGCCCATATCTTGTTGTTCTCCATAAATCATCAAGATTCTTCTTAAACAATGCCACGGTTGGTGCAGAAATAACATCTACTGGAAGAGAATTCCACAAATTAACTACTCTGTTGGTGAAAAAATTATGCCTCACTAGCAGCCGAGATCGAAATTTTTTAGTTTTGCACCGGAAATAAATTGCTTTATCGGATAACTGTAAAATTTTTCGTCAGTATTCAAGCCATTGCTGTTAGTTCATACTTGCTCTGAGCAATCATTTCCATACTTCAGCACACCTAAAGGTGTTAATATGCATGAAACTGCAGTATTTGTTGGATCGTGGAGGAAATTTTCCTTAAATCGGGCGAGGCTGGTCTCAGCCAGATGGTCAACAAACTTCAATCCACACCATATTCTGCACACAGGTACTTGACTTGGAGGTGATCACTGCAGTAAATGTTGCAGTATTTCCTGCAAGTCTGCTGTGCTCCAGATCACGAAACATCTTTTTTTCGCCGATCGGCTATTCGCGCGACGCCACTACCAAATATCAACAGTGGAACCATCCAACAGTGGAATCACCTTTCAGTCATGTTACAGGAAACACGAAATAACAAAGAAGACAGCTTATGAGTTACGAATCCGTGAAGTGGAACACAGGGGTGTAGCTAGCCAGAAGGTGATGGAGGGGCAGGCATGCCCCCACGAAACGCTCAAAATCATTCATGATTGCAAAAAGGGCTAATGACCCAATGGTGGGCTAGCCAACATACGGTGTTGTATTATTACAGCTCACACAACTAGCTACGTAACTACTTCAGTACTGATTGCTTATCTTCTATCAATGATTCAATGGAGGTATATTCTTCGAGCATCATCGCACGTGCCACAACTGTACTCCAACAAATTCATCCACAGTCCGGTAGAGCTATATTGTTAATATTTTAGTGCTAATACACAGGGGCGTAGCTAGCCAGAAGGTGATGGAGGGGCAGGCATGCCCCCCCCCCCCCCCCCCTCCACGAAACACTCAAAATCATTCATGATTGCAAAAAAAGGCTAATGACCCAATGGTGGGCTAGCCAACATACGGTGTTGTATTATTACAGCTTAAATAACTAGCTACGTAACTATTTCAGTACTGACTGCTTCCAATCGAGGTAGCTATATTCGTCGAGCATCATCGCACGTGCCACAACTGTACTCCAACAAATTCATCCACAGTTAATACTTTAGTGCAAATACAAGCAGGGCCGCCCAGAGAAATTAAGGGGCCCAGGGCAAAGAGTTAAAGTGGGGCCTTGACCCATTGTAAGGTGAAGACCAAAAAAAAAAAAAAAAAAAAAAAAACCTCACAACCTGCTAGCAATGACAATAACTACCCATCACCAACCATATCTCCTTATCTATAAGCTTGCTACACTACTCCTCTGAAGAATACTGTGACTGCTCTATTAGAGTATTTAGATCTGACTGCTCTATTAGAGTATATCGATCTTTTTAAACAGGTATTCAGGGGGCCCTTCATGGGGCCTCCTGGGGCCCCTTTCAGGCTGGGGCCCGGGGCAAAATGCCCCAGTTGCCCCCCCTGTGGGCGGCCCTGAATACAAGTTAGGCCACTACAATGAGATAACTTGTTTCTCATCAACCGCCCGCACCAAAGTTTTCTTTTGCCCATGCGCACTCATTAGTGCACGAGATTGCAGCATAACTTTTTTGAGTATTGTGGTAGTGGGCTTATCACGTAGAAAAGCACTATTTCCATGGAAAACTACAACCCCATTGAGATACAGACACCGTTTATTAGTGTTTGTTTACTTCTGTGTTGATTAGAGTGCTTTCTGGAGCATCAAAAACCATCAAAGCATCAACATTGTGACTACAGTGTACAGTAGACTATACACTAGCATTGGTACCGTGACCTGCATGCCCTATGTGCATATCTAAGAGTCATAGTAGCTTTAGTGCATAAGACAGCCTCTCCCCCTAATAAGACTGACCATCCTACACATGCTAACCCCGCTGCTGCATGTTTGCTGATGTTTGCTACTGCTCAGTGCTGCTGTTGCTGCTGCTGTTGTTGCTGTACTGTGGTATGGTACATGACCCCAAAACTGGTGGAGCTCTCGTAAAGGAAATGAAAGCTTTGTTACTGAAGTTGAAGCTTATGTGAACTTGGAGTTTTACCCTCAGTGTGCACCATTGCTTGGTGTGTACCTGCCAATTACCTAAAATAAAGGATTATTATATTGGTTTTGTACACATCTGCAATTTATAGCTATGGTTTGTGCAGTAATGAAATAATGAGATAACCCGCCCGCCCGCATGTGTTACTCTATGAGAAGTTGATGAGAAACAAGTTATCTCATTGTAGTGGCCTTACTTTACGTTAGCCACAGCCTGTGCTGCAGTCCTAGCACACTGCTGACAAGATGACGTATTCACTCACTTCACTCGGCGAAATTCAAATGCCATGTATTGCACGAAATCCTGCTAGCAGAACTTGTAAGCTTGACTGATCCACCTGACTGACTGACAAAGTAAAAAAGACTGCACTGCGGTACGTACAAAGGTCCAGTGTGATCGACTCGATAAAATAAACTTGGTACATTTATTTAGCTAACACTTTATCACCTCGTAGGCAGTACGTTCGTAGCGTCATATGGCCTCCTTTGTCGCGTGTGAGTTGTGACTCCTGCCGCGGAGAAGCGGGTTACTCTTTTTAGATTCAAAAATGTTTTATCACGCGGCTAAATATAGAAGTATGTCTCTAATATTTTCGTTCGATGGATTCACAAGCGAGTTGAATGTTGGTGTGTGCGCATTCACTAGCAACACCTGGTGATACCGCGTAGTAGTGTACATAATTTACAGTTAATTGCGTGTCAGTTTAATACTGGTAAACTTGTGACGAAGGTTAAAAAAAATCATTTTGTGATGTAGCTACGCCTCTGCTAATACAAGTTACTTTACGTTAGCCACAGCTTGTGTTGCAGTCCTAGCACACTGCTGACAGAATGACATGTTCACTCACTTCACTCGGCGAAATTTAAATGCCACGTATTGCATGAAATCCTACCGGTCTTTCTTGCTAGCAGAACTTGTAAGCTTGTGACTGATCCAGGCCCGTAGCCAGGTGGTTCTGAAGAACCGCCCTCTTGGAATAGGCCGACTACACTGGCCGAGACACTGGCAGCACTGCCGTACAAAGATCTAGTGTGATCGACTCGAGAAAATAAACTTGGTACATTTAACACTTTATGACCTCATAGGCAGTAGGTTCTTAGCGTCATCTGGTCTCCTTTGTCACTTGTGAGTTGTGACTCCTGCCGCGGCGAGGTCCTTTGATCGGGTCACTCTTTAGATTCGAAAATGCTCTATCACGTGAGTACAGTAGTCTAGGCTAAATATAGAAGTGTATCTCTAATATTTTCGTTCGGTAGATTCACGAGCGAGTTGAATGTTGTGTGTGCGCGTTCACTAGCAGCCCCTGGTGGTACCGCGTAGTAGCGAACATAATTTATAGTCATTTGCGTGTCAGTTTAATATTGGTAAGCTTGTGACGGAGGTTTTTAAAAAAACACTACGGTGATGGGGGGGCAAATGCCTCCCCTTGCCCCCCCCTTGGCTACGCCTCTGGACTGGAACACAGTTCTTTTACCCCTCTAGTGTTCTCTGCTTCCGGAGGAATGGGCCATGAAGCCAGTGTATTTTACAAGAGATTGGCGAGTTTATTGTCTGACAAATGGAATGACCCTTATGCCACAGTACTAGGATGGATTAGATGTAGCTAAATTGTCATTTTGTTTGCTGCGTTCAGAAATCCAATGCATTAGAGGAGCGCGATCTTCACAAGATCATTACATCAAAAGTGCTCCTGTGGCCTTGGCGCAATCAGAGACTCAGTTTTTGATTTAATTGTTTAACTGTTTATTTGTATATTCTAATCTTATTTTCTTACAAAAAATAAATTAATTATATTAAACTACTTATACTCCAAAGTAAGAGTGGACAACTTCTCAAAGCTTGAGAGGGAGTTTTGGCCCAAAAGACTCTGGCTTTCAAATTGATATCATTTTTCTAGATCTATCTAAGGCATTTGATGAAGTCCCCCATCACTGTTTATGTAACAAATTATCCTACTATGCATGGTATTAGAGGGGAACTACTAACATGGCTACAAAACTTCCTCATCGCGCGGTAGACATCAATAAGTAACTCTTGACGGTTCAACCAGTGAGTCACATGCAGTTAACTCGGGTGTCCCCCAAGGAACAATCTTAGCCCCTCTATTATTTTTATGTTATATTAATGACCTCCCATTATCAATCAATGCCAACATTGGTCTGTATGCTGACGATACCATACTTTATACTGTTATTCACTCTACATCCTACTGTTTATCACTTCAAAATGATCTCAACTCCTTATCACAATGGGGCACTAGATCTGGTATGTTTTTTAATCCTGATAAAAGTGTATTCATGAGAATCACTCGTAAACACAATCCGATCACATACAACTACACCATTAATGACATCTCTATCCAAGAAGTTTCATCTACTAAATATTTAGGAGTTACAATCACCAATGACTTGTCTTGGTCCACACACATTACTAACATCACATCCAAAGCTCTATCAGTCAAAGCATTCCTACAGAGAAATCTTAAGTCCTGCCCAACTCAAATCAAATTGAAATGTTATAATGCCATGATAAGACCAATCTTAGAATACGCCAATCCTGTCTGGTCCCTTCACATAAGAAGAGACTTTGACAGGCTTGAACGAATACAGAGGCAATCTGCCAGATTCATTATGGCTGACTTCTCGCGTTTCAGCAGCATAACTAACATGCTCATTGACCTTAACATTCCCAGCTTAGAACACCGCAGACAAGTATCTAGTATCACCCTCCTCTAAAAAATTGTTCATAATCTCATTGATATATCCCCAGTTGATTTAATCCCTGTCACTTCTAACACCAGAGGAAATGATCAAGATTTCATCATATCTATGCAAGGACCAATCAGTACAGTAATTCATTCTTCCCTAGATCAATTAGACTGTGGAATTAACTCCCACCTGACCTAATCCAACAACAATCATTACAAATTTTTAAGTACCAACTGAAATTATTATTACTTTCCCCTACCAATCAGTAATCCCATAATCAATCATATTGTAAAACATTTTGTATGCATGTTTCATATGTGCGTTAATCCTCAAACTGAGGCTGCACATTTTTGGAAAATAAAAAATAAAAAAAATAATAATAACACTGTAAATTACGACGGCGAAAAATCGATCGAATTCAAGGTATTTCGCCTTATTTTCGCTAGAAGACATGGACGAAATTTGCTGCCACTCTAGTGTTTTCTTGATTAGACCTACCCCTACACATGACTATAGTTTGTAAGTCGATTTGAAGATATCGATATTTTGGTTTGCGGACCCTATCTTTGTTCTTTATTACTTAACTCCTTTTGTTTCTTTCAGTACTGTTTAGTATTATTAGCATTATTATTATCAATTTTTCCAAAGATGGGTAACACAAAAGGCAATACTGTTAGGGCATTTGATTCAATACTGTTAGGGCATTTGATTCATTCTTTTGAAGTAACATAACAAAAATGCGTTGATTAAGCGTGGAGCGTTCTGATTGGTTGCACCAGTTTTTGGTAATCTGGTACGACTCCACTATGCTAAGCATACCAGACCCTTACTCTATGCGAAGGAGCGGGCGCCGCCAGACTATGTGCAACGCTGTCCGCGCGGACAAACAATTTGGTGACATCATCGGAAAGTCCCTGGGGCTTACAAAGGACCATAAAATACACGTCAGCAAAATATTTTAAACCCATAATTGTTATTACAAAGTGACGTTTTACATTGCACGTGACATATGGGGAAGTCCAGGGCTGCGATCATGAATTACATAGACATTCGCTTTGTAAACA
The DNA here is from genome assembly GCF_963678975.1 of Dysidea avara. NCBI lineage: Eukaryota > Metazoa > Porifera > Demospongiae > Dictyoceratida > Dysideidae > Dysidea > Dysidea avara. The sequence continues at coordinate 23,409,739 of NC_089280.1, forward strand.
ACTTTTACCACATAGCCAACCGTTTTCTGCTGTGTGTAGCATAATTGTGTCTGTGTCTTCAAATTCTACTCAGCTCAGTAGTATGGCTATAGCGATCGGTATGGGGCGTTTAAGCACGATAGCTCTCGCTTTAATGATTTTGGTCGCTGCTTGTGAAATACGCCGGAGTTCTGCTAAGTGAGCTAGCATTGATCAAGTATATCACGATTTTTTTTGTTTGCCGAACATGCAGGTATTGTCCAGCACGCAAGTCGAAAGTCTCATATATTGACTCACCTATTTCTGCTTACAAGAGGACGTCATACAAGTGTGGAATATGGATACTACATTTCTTAAAACTTTGGACATGTTACAAGTTAGTTTGACTCTGAGAGTGTGTTGAATACTGATGGAATGACAATCATATGTCATACTGTACTTGCACTGATTTATTATGCATTTTACATGTAGACAACAACCTTATTTCAAGTACATAGCAACTACACAAACAACCTACTACATGGATGACAAAGCATGCTGTCCTGGCTATGGTGGAGTAGACTGTACAAGTACGTATGTTATGCAATGATTGTTGTACCTGTCAGGAGACCCAAGAATCAACAGAAAGATTCATAATGCAAAATTAATTACCAAAATGCGGCTCTATTCAATTTCTTTAGCTAAATCATACCAGACTCCATGTGATTTTTAATGGCTTTATTTCTGTAGGCAAAATAGCTGGATATATACGTATTACAGTTGGGGCATGTGCCCAAGAGTATTTTCTATAAAATTATATAATAGCAATTCTAGCCATTAGTCCAGGTAGTTGTATTCTCCGTGCTTCTAACATTAATTGTATATTACTACAGCTGTGTTACAGACAACTGTGGCATGAGCAAACATAATATTAAATCTCGTTTTAGGACCTCAATGCTCTTCTGCCTGTCACAATGGAGGAACATGCAGTTCACCAGAAGTGTGTGCATGTGTTCCAGGATGGACTGGTAATAGCTGTGAAAAAGGTACTGACTATAATTGTACATACAAATGCAACGTACAGCAGATAAGTAGTTTTAAACTGCAAAATCATATATTAATCTGTTGCAAACACAGACAATGCAAGTGTCATGTGTATGTCTCTTATTAGCTATCTGTACTGATGGTTGCCATAATGGAGGAACATGCAGTTCACCAGACGTGTGTACATGTGCTCCAGGATGGACTGGTAACAATTGTGAACAAGGCAAGTAGACATAGTAGATTCCCTATAGCTTATATTATACAAGGGTGTCAGAGTAGGTACAACCAGTGTGGCCAGAGCCTAACCACTTTTGAAAAAAAACTTGCAAAAGCTAAAAGTAGTGAACATGCAATACTTAGTAATGCCACAACTGACAGAAGCAACACTTATTTAACCTGTCTTTCACCCAGAGCAGCTTCATGACTACTTCGTCCATATTAAGTGCCGCTAAAAATAATTATCATTTTCCTTGTGACTACTTTGGCCAAAAAGCAACTCCACAATGCTGTTTAAGTCTTAAAACCCTACACCATTTTTGAATATAGCTTGCAAGGAATGTTTCCAGTGTTCAGTTTGTATCCCCTGATTACTTGTCAGGTAGCTAGCTAGCTAGCACCTTGCACACAGCCTATGCCTCCAAATAAATAGCATTTTCAAAATGCAAATTTTCCTGGGGGAGCATGCCCCCAGACTAGCTGCCTTTGGACTAAACCTTTAGTAACCACTTTTACTTTTGTTCTGATCCCTGTTATACATTGCTTGAAATGCTGCTGCTGTGTAGTTACCAGTGAGTGTAAACTGAACTGTTAATAACTGGGAACATATTTAAGTATATGGTCATGATTTACACATAGAGTATTTGAACTATTTTTGCCATTTTCTTTAGCTGTTTGTTCTGGTGGTTGTCACAATGGAGGAATATGCAGTTCACCAGACGTATGCACATGTGCTCCAGAATGGATTGGTAACAACTGTGAACAAGGTACTCATTGAATTACTTGTACATATGGATGTAATACAGTTAGCTATTGTTGAAAGCTACAAAATGCAGAGTAAAATACAAACAGAGACATATATGCAAGCATCATTGTATGATTGTGTACGTGCTTCTTATAGCTGTCTGTTCTGGTGGTTGTCTCAATGGAGGAACATGCAGTTCACCAGAAGTGTGTATATGTGCTCCAGGATGGACTGGTAACAATTGTGAACAAGGTGAGAATTAAAGGATTGAATTGTATATATGTATACTATAACATTACGGTTCATTTAAGACATTGATGAGTGTTCCAATCACAATGAATGTGATCATGATTGTCTCAATACACGAGGGTCCTTTACTTGTTCATGCAATGATGGCTATCAGTTGAAGTCTGATGGCAGAGCATGTGAAGGTGAGGTGTATACATGTTCAAACATATACTGTACAAGATAACTTAAAAACAAAAGCTATCATTGCATCAATAAAAAGCATATAAAACTTTTCTGATAGCAATATTGTAACTACTACAAGTATGGATAAGTGCCATTTTCCACATTTTAGTCACATAATAATTTTTTTTTTGTGTATGTGTTATATTTTACATGATTTGTATTACAGATATTGATGAATGCCGTGAAGGTAAAAATCTATGTGATCAAATTTGTATTAATGGGAATGGGTCATACTCCTGCTCATGTCAAGATGGATATGTGCTGCAACATGCAAATTCCTGCAAAGGTATGAAAAGAACACTGTTTTGGAATCTATACATATTATTTTGCTGACATCAGATATCAATGAATGCCAAACTGATAATGGAGGATGTACACAAACATGTGATAACACTGATGGATCTTATCATTGTTCCTGTTTGAATGGATATGAGTTGACAAGTGATGGTCACAATTGTACTGGTGAGTAAACAACTTTACTATTATAGTTTGTCACTATGTGTTTGTGACTATGAAGACAATGTTTTAAGAATTAGCTTATGGTCTATGAATGTGATATGTACAGGCTCGATCTCCTTGCAGATATTAATGAGTGTGAGAGATTCTCCAATGGAAGATGTGATCACATTTGTACTAACACTAATGGTAGCTACTACTGTTCTTGTCATGATGGATATGTTCTTGCAAATGATACCTCCAGTTGTATTGGTATGTGTGATACATTGTGTGTGGCTAATAGTTATTGTTGTGATTCAGATATCAATGAATGTCAAACTGATAATGGAGGATGTACACAAACATGTGATAACACTGATGGATCTTATCAGTGTTCATGTTGGGATGGATATGAGTTGACTGGGGACAATTACACTTGTGTTGGTGAGTGAACATTTCAGCTTTAATATCATGGTACCTGCATGTAAATGTGGTATTTGTATAATGTTAATATGCTTGTCATCTTGCCTATAGTTTACTGTACTTCTACAATGCAGAATTCCATAGCTTACTACTGCTGACACTACATGACTTTTCTAGTTACAGATATACATTTTGGAAAGCCAACAACTTAATATCACAAAACGTTTTTTAATCAGCAATATTTTGTGTTTCATTGAGTACTCTGTTGCCATAAAGCTGTGCTGCCATGCAGGAAAGCTACTGTAGTTTTTTATTCAATAGAATTTTCTACTGATTGACTAACTGCCTGCCTGATGCCTTTAGACAAGTGTAACTCAATAACTGCTATGGCTATGGCTGCAGGCTTGATTTTTTCACTGTTCAAAGTCGCTTCAGCCTGCATTTTGGCTTGCGGCAGTGCGTATAATGCACTCATCATGGACTCACCTTATTTCTTTTTGCTGACCATCCTAAGGCATTGATTCATGGTAGTGCAATGGCTCCCTACATTTGTAAATGGGAATCATCCACATTTTCTATGGTGATTGGATTGATTGCAGACATACTTCTCCTACTGTTCTTCATTATTAGCACTGTAAAACTGGCTGAACATAGCTGAAAGCAAAGCATAATGGTCACTTCACTTTCAAGTCAGTACTTGATAGTTAAGGCACGTGTTCAATCAAAAATATTGTCTTTGGTGTTCTTCTTTCTTTTGATGCAGTATGCCTAGGTTCACCAGTCGTAATGTTATGAATAAGTAAAGCAAATTAAGAATTTTAAATTTGATTAGGGACCATAGAAAATAAAGTAGGGGTTACCTACACCATACTAGTGGATGTTTAATGCCTAATTCAGTTAGACTGAATGAATTAGTAGGGATTAATTGTCCACTAGTATATCTGTAGGTGTAGGCCTCCTGCCTTATTTCCCTACTCTTATTTTTGTGATCACTAATCGAACTGAAATTTATTTTTCCTTGCACTTGTATATAAATGCCATTATCAGCATTACTATTATTAAAACTTACAAATTTAAAAATGAAGTAGGGATCTAAGTGATAAAAAATAATGAAACAAGATATGACAATAGTAGCTAGCTCAATGGGAAATCCCTACTTTGGCACTGAACACAAAATAATTGTTATACCATGCCAAAGTAGGGATTTCTCACTGAGCTATGCTGTAATAACTACCATTGTTCATCTCTTGTTTCACCACTTTTATCACTTGAATCCTTACTTCATTTTTAAATTTATAATTTTTAATATACTAGTTTGTTTAGTTATTTGTTAAAGCATACAGCTAGCTATAAACATGTGACTGTTCTATTAGGGTGACTGCTGCATTAGAGTATTTTGAGTCAGCCTGCAAAGATGTGTGCTTTCCCAAAATGGGGTGTGGTCATTGTGGTTTTGGTTGATTATTAGAGTCATCTTGAGTTAGCCTACCAAGTTGAAGGTGTGTGGTCATTATTCCATTATAAATGCAGCTAGCGTAAAAGGGGCATGGTCATCATGGAATTGATCGATAATATGCAGAATAAAGAATGGACATGATCTTGTGACCTATCATGAAGACACAGCTAGGTAGCTATCTACCATACGCAAGTAAATTTTGACAAAAAAATTTGACGAAATCACACTTCAGCAGATTTGACGAATAAAATGTTGACAAAAGTCAAGAAATTGTAGACAAAACCTGTACTTTAAAAGGTGCTTATAAACTTTTGACGAATTTAAATTTGACGAATTAAACCAATTTGTCAAATTTTTCTGACATCAAAATTTCCTTGTGTATGGTAGTACCATACAGTAACGTAGTCTAAGCGCCTTAAATAATTTTATGTCATCTATTATGCTGCTTATAGACAGAGTTGATATAGAAAATTAATACCTCCATATGGTTTTGTTGGGATGAAGAAGACAAGCAACCTGATTGAAGATAAAGAAAAGACAAGGTGCAGAGGGCACACACTCTTCGGAATCCCAAAGGGCACATCCTACTAATGAGTTTGTTATTGTGGCATAAAATGGTGGCTGTGTGCAACTTTGTTTGGCCTCTAGGCTTGTGAGTGTGGTCAGTGAGTGAGTGAGTGAGTGAGGGGACAATTTGAAAAAAATTCTATATCCGTCTGCCAGTAAGCATTTTCTTGTTTAATTTGATGTTAGATGGATTAATATTATTTTGTAAAGGTGATTTTCATCGCGTAAGACGTTTCTAAGCTGGTTTTTAAAAGGTGGAACTTTTGCAGCGTACGTCATTTCTGGAAATCCCTACTTAAACAGTACTACCATACTGTTTGATACTGTTAATAGGTGGAGGGTGAGGACGTAGGGTAGGTAATATAGTAGGTGGCCACAAGCTAAGGATAAGAATAAATCAGGAGTAGTGATTACAAGCTTCAGGCTTAGCTAATGGCTCTGTAAGCTCAGGATTCCCTACAGTGGTTATATAGAAAATGCAAATAATTATTTGCTCACTTAGCTGATTAATAGTTATGATGATGCTATTGCTTCCTTCATACAGATATCAATGAATGTGAGAGATTCCCCAATGGAGGATGTGATCACATTTGTACTAACACTAATGGTAGCTACTACTGTTCTTGTCATGATGGATATATTCTTGCAAATGATTCCTCCAGTTGTATTGGTATGTGTGATACATTGTGTGTGGCTAATAGTTACTGTTGTGATTCAGATATCAATGAATGTCAAACTGATAATGGAGGATGTACACAAACATGTAATAACACTGATGGATCTTATCAGTGTTCTTGTTGGGGTGGATATGAGTTGACTGATGATAACCAAACTTGTGTTGGTGAGTAATTTTAAGCCATGCAGGTGTGCATGCACCCACAGCATAGACAGCTCCAGGATTTTTGGTGACTGGTTTCAGATCAGTAGCATATGTAATTATAGACTTTCTGTGAAAACCAAAAGTTACTGCCTGCTGAGAATAACTACTCTCCACCAGCTATATATTAATATCGCTGATAAAGTACATAAAAATCCTTATTATAGCTACATAGATGACCTGATCTTGGAAAACCTACCTTTTTGGCACATGGGTCAATTTTCTGTTTTATAGCTTAGATGAGGAACTGGGTGCTCATCTATCTTGTGTTAAAATTTCAGCATAATATCTTTAATCATTCCTGAGATATGGCCAATTTTCTGTCCTGTACATTACAAACTAACTTTTATTGTAATGTATTGAATTCTGTGAGTGATTAAGGGTGACAAATGGTGACAAATCACTTTGTTTACCAATAATTCCATTTTACCATCTAAAATACATTCAAGAATTTCTGATAGTTTAATGAAGTATTCTTGGTACTTTTCTGCAATTAAATGCCATGTATCCTTGTCTAAGACTAAGTTTTAGCCATTCCAACACCTGAACAAATCACCCAATTTGTAAGTTAATTGTTATCCCACGCATGTGAATTTACTACATGGTCTGATATAATCATCCATATCTCTTAGGAAAAATAAGCTATGGGTGTGAAATTTCACAGCAAGAATGTTTAATAGTTGCTTTATCTAAATGTACAAAAAAAAATATTGAAATTTTCATTTGAGTTTTCCCAAAAAGTTTGTTAGTGCCCAAAAGGTAGGTTTCCAAGATTCGGTCATTAGTTTTTTTGTTGTTTTTTTTAAATTACTGTGACTGCTTTATTGGAGTGATTGACTGCTCTATTAGAGTATCATGATTTAAATGTCTCATGCCTTGCAAATCAATGCAAACTATATTTTTAACTGCTTGAATACATTTGACCAGTTTCTGGTAGCTAACCTCAGAAACCTGCCTGGAGCCACTCCTGCACAGCCAGTCACAGTCTAGCTGCGAATGCACACTTGGTTCTTTGAAGTTGTATAATACTAAGTATGGAAAATTGTTTGCACGTACCTGTATAGCCAGTTTTAAAGTTATAAAATAAAATACAATGCATACTTTATGCAATATCTAAGCTTCTTATGATGTATTTTGTTTTGCCTAATTCAAGGAGTTGCGTGCTTTTCATATTTCAACCAGAGCGTTTCAAGCTGTAAGATTTTTTGTCATGTAATATAATGTGTGCTGACCAAGGAAGTACAAACTGCTAGAAGGCACAACTAACTTACATGCATAATTTTTAGTGTGTTTAATTATAGCCTACAGTAGATTCAAAAAATTTTTTGGCATAGTATCGCAAACCTGCAGCTTAGTATGTTGACTAAATTCGAGCTTAAATCTACTAAATTCACTTTAGCTATACATTTGAACCTTGGCTTAAGCTATATAGTAGTACATACATATAATAATAATTGGTTCTAGATGATGATATTTAGATACATATGTGACCCACTGAATGAAAACCCGACTAGTTTGCATAATTCTGTTTTTGAGAAAAACCGCATTAAAGTACACTGGATAAAAACACATACTACAAAAAATAAATCGCTTCAGTTAACAGTGAAACAAGGATCAAATCAAGATAACTAAGTTACCAATGGATTCATCTGTTATGGTGAGTAAGAATATCTTTGTTTTGTGTCAATGTCATGAAGCAAACATGAGTTCTGGGCATTTGTTTACATTGCAGTAAATATTATCATAGATATACACACGCACAACACACACACACACACACACACACACACACACACACACACACACACACACACACAAACACAGAGGATTGGAAACATGTCATGTTACATCGCAAAAATTGTTTCAAATCCATCTTCACAGTAAGTCTTGTTGTGGGAAAGTTCTATTGTTGTATTAACTAAGCCTGTCAGGTAATACAAGTGCCTTATCAAGCAATTCTGTCGACTTTTTTGAAAGAATTTACGAAGCAGAATTTTGGGCTCTCGGACAATCCTAACCTACTTGCTTATGGTACTGTTTACTCACAATGCTTAGCAAAAATGAACAAACCTTGTGGATTTATAAGCTGTTAGACGTATATTGCATACCTGAATCAATGCAAAATGCTTCCTTGCATAGTGGACTATGAGTTATGGCTTAAAGCAGCATCCAGTGTCGAGCATCAAAGGATTGTGTGGTACTGATTACTTGGCAATGGAGACTACTACAAGGCTGTAATTCGCGTAATACAGTCATTATGATCCACCATTCACCCATGTACAAGAATTATTTCTCTTCTACCATCTGTTGGAGAGTTACAACAGCTTTAACACCTGGCTGTAGGTGAGGATCAGCCGCGAGTTTCCAATTCAGTGTGTTTGTCTATAATCTATGATATTACATAAACGTTGCCGTTTCTAAGTTTAAACAGCCTTTTTGCTTAAATGCATGGGAAGTATGTAGGGAAAAACTGTACATTGCTGAATGTCCCAATTCATTGTGAAGACAATGAGCCAAGTCCCATTTCCATAGCTTGTTTACTTCGTGAGTTATGATCAATTAAATGAGCGCCTGTATTTTTTTTCTGTATAGTCACTGTACAAATCGATTGTTTTGCACTTCCTGCTGTCTATCACTACGACTCCACAACTATTCACCAGATAAGGCTGAAACTTTGACAGCCCATTGGTTTTTTCCTCTGGATAACAAAGAGGGTTACAAAGAGGGTTACAAAGAGGGTTACAAAAAGAAGTTTAATAAAAATGCAAACTAGTCAGGTTTTCGCTCAGCGGGTCACATATGATTGATAAGCACATTCAGTATCTGTTACAGTACTTTCATCAAGTTTCTATGTGTAGATATCAATGAATGTCAAACTGATGATGGAGGATGTACACAAACATGTAATAACACTGATGGATCTTATCATTGCTCTTGCTGGGATGGCTATGAGTTGACTGATGATAACCACACTTGTGTTGGTAAGATTATGTTTGGCTCTATGCTGCTGGATGGAATCTCCTTATTAATTTTGCTGTATTCAGAAAAACTGTACTGCACATACACAATAACCATAGTCCATAAATACTGCCCTGTGGGTTTTTACTAAGGGGAATTTTTAGTGTGATTTTCATGGATTGGCACAAAAATTTTCCTCAAAATACTGTGTCTGCAGGATGGTTACAATGGCATTGTTTAATAATACAAAAAGATTCTAAAGAAACAAACATTTCTCCCTTGAAATTTTGCATGATGGTATTCTGCAAAATATTTCCCCTCTAATATATTCTGCTATATGATATACAACTTTGCATGTAGATGATAGCCCAATTGGATAAAGATGGTGGTGATATGTCCTAAAATCAAATGACTCATAAAACAATTAAGTCATAAGCAACTCTTAAAATTGATACTGTATAGTTTACTAAAATACGCCTTGATTAGCTATGTACAAGTACAATAGTATGTCTGTAGTCTGTAGTCCAGACCATCATTAATGTCACCTTTGCAGATATAAATGAATGCAAGAGATTCCCCAATGGAGGATGTGATCACATTTGTACTAACACTAATGGTAGCTACAACTGTTCTTGTCATGATGGATATGATCTTGGAAATGATACCTCCAGTTGTATTGGTATGTGTGATACATTGTGTGTGGCTAATAGTTACTGTTGTGATTCAGATATTAATGAATGTCAAATTGATAATGGAGGATGTACACAAACATGTAATAACACTGATGGATCTTATCAGTGTTCCTGTTGGGATGGATATGAGTTGACTGATGATAACCACACTTGTGTTGGTGAGGATGTAATTTTATCATGCCTGGTATATCATGCCTGGTATGTCATGCACCAAGCCACACACAATAATATGTTGTGTAACTCAAAGAAAGTAGACACCAGTGTGATAATTATTAACAGAAATAGCAAAATATTCTGTGTATGATTTACAACCTTGGTGTTTTGAACCCTTCTTCACAGTAGTGCTGAGTGGTTTTGATATTTCTTAAATGGTACGGTATTGTCAAAGTGATATTGGTACGGTATTGTCAACTTGATGTTGTAGTATGACTAAATTATTGGCATGTATTAATTGGTGCTATTTTAGATTTGTAGCTCTAAAGTTAGACCCTAATTATTTTCAATATTGGTAGAATTGTGTTGAAAGCTGATTACTACACTTCTTCCTATAGGCTTATTACTTTAGCTACTTGTGTTTTTACAATCCACAGTATTCGCTATAGTCAAAATATTGGACAGTATCAAAAACAGATACTGTGGTTTGACTAAAATAGTAATACTGTCATATTGCTCAGCACTACTGCACAGCTTGACTGTTTTGGCATTAATGTATGCAACAGTGTGGCAGTATTATAATGGATGTCTATAGATATCCTTAAAAGTGCTTTTAGTACACAGTGGTTGAAGACAAAAACTACTAGATGACTTTCTGCTTAAACTATGTATAGTATGTGTTAAGTGTGCATGTTCTTCTAACCATGTGTGCAGTGCATGTATGTGACCGAGTCTGGAAAAATGGAGCTTATAGCTGGAAAATACATATGTTTACTTAATAATCTGTATCTCCATTTCTGTGTAAGCTATGTATAACAATTTTGTAAGTTTCAGTAAAATCTCCATAAATTTCTACATGCAGAAAAATTTAAATATTTATCATGTCCACAGAAAAAGTTATAAAATTCTGAAATTATGGTCGAAATTTGACTAGTTATCAGCCCCATTTTGTCAGACCTGGTCATGTATGTACATGCAAGTGCATGGGTTGTGGGTTGATTTTGTTGTGAAACATCAGAAATCAAATGGCTGGAGCATAATTGGCTTGGCAATCGAAATGTTCCAAGTTAATGCTCAGTTGATCCCAGTTGCTTATGAATATAAGAAACTTTACTTGCATCCTCTACACCCAGCTCTATGAATAGAAAGTTGTGGAAGCAGAGTGTCCATGTAGCTACAAGGCCGAAGGAGAGAAAATTGAGTTTGTCAGGCCATTATATATGTCACCAGGCTTGCAAAAATAGGGCTAAGCCATGTGGCCACAAGCTACATCTCATCACATAACATCTCATATCACAGTAGGGACGAAATATTTTCATTCTGTAACTTGTATTTAAAGCCAACTAAATGTTTAATAAGTGCTAAAAATTTCTTGGCCAAGCAATCAACTCCATGCATTTTCAATAACATCTGTAAAATGTACAATCATGTAGATATGATTGTCCAGAAATTGCATGAGAATAATATAGTTTGAGCTGGTCAGCTAGTTGGTCCAGCTCCAGATTATAGGTCAGGCTCAGGCCTGACCAACCTGACCATTTCCTACAGCCTTCAGCTGTCTTGATGAGAATTTAGTGTTACTAGAGAAGCAAATGACCAGTGGGGCTGGGCTTCTCTGTCAATCTACGTTTAAATATCCTATATACCATATGTAGAAAACTGAACCTATTATTCTAGCAGGTACCAGCCCATATATCAGATGCGTAGGAAATGCCTTTGTTTAGGAGGGGGCTGGGATGTAGCTAGGCTTATCCAGGGGATTACATGACATGTTTTAGTATGTGGAGCACACTAGCATGTGAAGCATGCAAGTCTAGGGGGATCTGGGGGAATGCCTCCCACAACAGTTTGAAATTAGGCCTCTCAGAGATTGAATTTGAGAGTGATTTTAACAGTTTAACTTGACTGTTGTATTTAGGTGACTGCTCTATTAGACTATCTCGATCTTGGGTTTGTAGTAGTATCTGGTGGACAGAGGTCTGGGGGCATACCACCCTCCCTCCAAGAATTACACTTAAGTGTCTGAGAGTGATTTCAGCAGTCACCATTATTATTGAATTTGTTGACTGCTCTATTAGGGTGTATCAATCTTGATGCATATAGATATCCAGGTGATTCACTGAAATTGCAGGTAGCTAAGCATTTGTATAGTTAGCTATTTGATAATTATTAATAACAGCTAGAGAGGGGCTAAGCTCTTCCATACAGGGCCGCCGACAGAGGGGGGCAACTGGGGCAAATTGCCCTGGGCCCCACATTGTTTGTGGCCCCATAACTATACATTGTCCATACATACAATATAAAAACATACAACAGTGTAAATCTATGTATATAGACTCGAAGACACAGGAACTAACAGATAGCATTAATTAGCTAGCAAATTCAATATCCAGTATAGTTCCAGGGTCAGCAAATCTTTACATGCCACTGCTCATAATAATATAATGATATAGGTGCTTAAAGAGCACTGTGACTTAGATCAGGATTGATATACTCTAATAGAAAAGTCACCTATGTACTCTAACAGAGCAATCAAGTGCACTCTAAATGTCCAAATACAAATACTAATGGATTAATGTGACAAGAAACTTTACTTTTGGAAAGAGCATTGAATTTCTAAAGCAGACATTGTAGCATTACAAACACCGTGAGTGATACAAGACTGAGTATGAGCTTATCACTGAAGTTGTATTTTAGTCGTGTATAGGTATATAATTTTATATTATGCACTTGGGTGTACAAATATCCTCAATATGCTTATTAAATTGTATAGCAAAAACCTAATTTGTCACTGAAAAATCCTTCTGTGCATGTGTTGACCAACTGCCAGTAGATAACTGTGTCATAGCTGTGAGTTGTACAAAGTATCACAATAATTCATCCATAAGTTATATTATCGCAATCTGTTGAGTTTTGGACCATTAAAATATTTAAGATCTTTCAGCGGCTGGGGGCACAGTGCCACTAGTATTATAAAGTTGTGTTCTGTTGAAAACTTCCTTTGAGAATCCTGCCCTAAACAATAATACATTAAAAATCAATCTCACATTCAAATTCAAAGGGTGCAGTATTTTAAAAATTCCTAGGTGGCATTGCATGATAGCTAGGAAAAGCTGTAATTTAAGCTTCATGATAAAGTAATACAAACAGTCATATTATACTGTGATAAACTACTCAAATCACTCTCATATTCATTCTCAGAGGGTCTAATTTTCAAAATTTCCTTGGGGAAGAATGTGGGGCTCTATAACCGATATAGAGCCCCACATTCTTAACTTTCCCCGGACCCCCTAAAGTCTCTCGGCAGCCCTGCTTCCATAATAAGGCCATTTCCCCCCTTCTTTAGTGCTCCTACCATAAATCCTGGTAAAATGTTGCAGCCATAAATCCTGGTAAAATGCTACAGCCTCATATGTACTGATATTACTACCCTATTTGTGTGTACTAATCCACTAGAATTTGTGTGTGTGTAGTGCACATGCAGATCTTCTCTGAATAGCACTATGGAGTATATCATGTCATTGAGGCTTTGCTTTATCTACATCTGTAAAGTGTCTCCTGTATATGTACATGTGCACATGCATGTGTATGTGTTATAGAGCAGGTAATACAAATGTATAGATTACAATGACATCATAATATGTACCTGGAACTTAGTCACTTACAGCATGGAAAATTTTATTCCATATATTCATGCATACAGATATAAATGAGTGCAAGAGATTCTCTAATGGAGGATGTGATCACATTTGTACTAACACTAATGGTAGCTACTACTGTTCTTGTCATGATGGATATGATCTTGGAAATGATACCTCCAGTTGTATTGGTATGTGTGATACACTGTGTGTGGCTAATAGTTACTGTTGTGATTCAGATATCAATGAATGTCAAACTGATAATGGAGGATGTACACAAACATGTGATAACACTGATGGATCTTATCAGTGTTCCTGTGATAAGGGATATGAGTTGACTGATGATTATCATACTTGTGCTGGTGGGTACTAAGTAGGGAAGTATTATGCATGTATACAGTGTCCGGCTCTACCAGTAATGATTAACATAGTGTGCCCTTGAATATTAGTGATCTGATGTTATTGATTATTAGATCTTGTAATATACTTTCATGTATCTGACCTTTGTTAGGGTCAGAAACCAATTAAAAGTCAAAGAAAAGTTAAAAGGGACTGGCTATGTTATATTAATCATGTAATGCCATTGAACAATGTGCTTGCTGATCACATGCATTTAATAATTGGATGCCTCTGGCCTTCTAGACCAGATTAATTACAGACACACTATCCTAGTCTTTCCATGCTCATTTTCAAGGATGTTATAAAATATCTTCTACAAAAAATTATACTCAAATCAGGTTGAGCAGATGTCAGTAGATTGTCAAATTTATCCATTTGGACAGAATTCAAAATTATTATATCTTAAATGACAGCTGTTTATAGTTGCTGCTAAAAACTGTGCGAAAAATAAAGTATTTGTGATCATCTCAGCGAAAACCCATTTTTAAAAATTTTGTCAGTATTATCTGCATTGCCCAAGGAATAAAGTTTCAGTCGATTATGGTGAGTAGTTTTTGAATTACAGTGCTATGCATAGAAAGTAAGGAAATTGATTTGTACAGTGACTATACTAAAAATAAACTACTGGAGCTTACATTCACAGCCATAATTTTTCTCAATTGTTATTTTAACAGGGAGGCAGCATCAGCCGAAGCTGTTCTTCAACTACACCCTGCATACTACATACACATAAACACACACGCACACGCACACACACACGCATACAGTAATCACTTATATATAAACTAGCAGTACTAACATGTCCCTAAATAACTATTTTGAACTTCTGTTTGGATTAGTCTACAAAGTTGGAATTTGGCTTACAATGTTCACCATGGATTGGCAGATCAACCAAGGTACAGTTTTAGTCCTGCAGTCACTTTCGCATAGGCATATGAAGGCAGTTTTGTTGAAAAAAATGGTGACGATTTTGTTTACATCTACCACATTGTAAACAAAGCATGTGACATGCAAAGCATTGGGGCTACAAAACTGAAACAAAGATTTTCAAACTCCCCATGAGTAGGCGAACAAAATGGTGTATAGGCTTAATCAGTTTAAGACTTCCTTTCTTGAGTAATGGCTCGATTATACCTTACGTAATTTTTTTTAACACACATATTTTCACCATTTTTAAAAATAATTATTATTTTTAATTTCATTTTCCTCAAAACACATGCTTCTGCAAAATAGACAGGCTTTTGCTGAGATGATCACATTTAACACCTATTTTGAAAATGTCTAGGGAAGCATCTCTCAACTATTTAATGCACGGAGCTTGAGACTACCAAACCTCAAGTGTAGTGCAGTCAATGATTAAAGATATATAGTCACATTTAGTGTATGAGCATGAGCAGTACACATTGCACACACCAGCTGCTTGGCATGCATGACATCACAGGATATTACATATACTGTATGTTATTGTGAAACTAAGAATAGTGGTTTGTATAGCTACTATATATAGTGTATCTGTATTGTTGAATGATACTATGTAGCTATATATACAGTGCTTATTCTCACAGACATTAATGAATGTGAAGAATTTTCCAATGGAGGATGTGATCACATTTGTACTAACACTAATGGTAGCTACTACTGTTCTTGCCTTGATGGATATGATCTTGAAATTGATAATGCCAGTTGTATTGGTATGTATCACACCATTTATATATAGTAGATAACTGATCAGTATCTAATTGGCAGTAGCTTGGGATATATAGTTCACAGATTTTTTTTTTGTTATATTGTATATACTTTGCATGGGCTGGAGTATCAAAGTGCCACCACATACTGTATTATGCCTCCATACCTCTATAACATTTTAAACTACCTAACCCTAGATAAAACAGACTTTGTTCTATGAGTACAGACAAAATTGCATGCATGAGTACTTGTTTGCTGAAATCTGAAACAACTGACTTCTCAAGATCAATGTTCCAAAAACACAACCAAGAAAGTAGAATACAAAGCACTTGGCTTTTCTTCATGCTACTTTTGTCTATTAATCTTGTCTTGCTTACACATGCTTGATTTTCCTTGTAACAATGCTCTATTTCAGTACACATATAACAAAACATGACCACTGTATTTATATTTGCTTACTTGGTATATACTTTGTTACAGATATTGATGAGTGTGCTGAATTCAATGGCGACTGTGAGCACAATTGTACCAACACTATTGGCAGTTATTACTGTACATGTGATGAGGATTACTCACTTGATAAGGATGGTCACAACTGTACTGAATACACTGTATGTGAACATTTAAACTGTGGATTGATGATGAAATATGCTGTTGTAATCATGATAGCAGGTAAACAGTAACATGTATCATGCATCACATAAGTATACATAATCCATTGTGCCACAGTGTTAGCCATATTCTCTGCTGTTGGAGTATTAATACTTAAGAGGAGACAGAATACTGGATCTACCATTAAATATAAAAAGTTGAATGAATCAGATTCACAACATGTAGTGATGATAACTAAGTCAACTAATAGTTGGAACTACAAGAAGCTAGTGGAGAATTCTGAGGATGATGACCTTGCAATAGATGACAGTGATGATGATGATGGTCACAAAAAGAATTCAGATTGAATATTCACATAAGCACACACACACACAATTATTAGGCAATAGCTACAGCATACGTATATTTCACTTAATGCCATTTTATGGATTTGTAATGGATTTTTTATGGCTTACATTTTCATTTGTCATAGTTTATTGTAAATTCCAATCACATTAAGAGAAACAATTAAGCATTGTCTTCAAGACTATAATGGTCTTCTTGGCAGAAAACAATTTTAAAAACCTGTCTGGCTGGACCACTGGAGAAAGCAGACTAGTATCATGTGTATGACTGTGACTCACATTTTGATTAGGTTGCCATGGTATCAGTTACATTATGAAGTAGTAATATAATGCTGTACGTGGAGAAGAGGACATTTGGGTACAATAATGTATGTTTAATGACAGTTAACATAGCTAATGGTTTAGGCACGTAGTTGTGGCCACATGATAAACAGTGAGGTTTTTTTGTTTATATAATTGTATGTCATTTTGTGTCATATTCCAGTAGCAAATCATATGCCATGCAGTAAGCAATGTAATGTGATCACAAATGTGGTTATGATGTATTTCCCATTGTTATACTTTATGGTTATAAATAAAGAAATGGTCCGGTGTAATGTTATATAGCATTTTATTTTGTAGTTTTTAGCTACCTGCTGTTAGCTAGTTATTCAGTTAATAACCATGATTGTTCTACTGGTGACCATCTTGAGTGTGGTGACTTTAGGTTATGCTGCTCCAGTGAGTCCATTTCATGTTATTGAACCAGAAAAGGAATTTCTGGTAAATCCTCATCGTCTTCCAACAGGTATGATGTTACCATAGTTACAATTGTGTCAGAATTACCATTATGAAAGTAATTGATATTGAATGGACTTATTTTACAACTCCACATTGTATTCTAATAGATTCCTGTATCAACCAGCTATATGTGATGGCTTTTACATCAAGTTTACCATTTGCCGGTTCTGACCGACTTCATTTAATACAATTGAAAGTAAATGGAGTGATAAGTGAGAAGTACTTACCAAACTTGCCAAGGGATGACTATGAACCGCACAAAGGAGACCTCTGGAAGTTAGATCTTAAAAATTATTTTGGTTTCTCTGGCTGCATAAAAACAAAGGATATAGAAGGAATTACTATCATCCATGGTAGCAATGATGGGTGGAATATCGATTCCATTGTCACTTTTGTGGTAGTTGACAAATATTACTGGGAACTGAGCAGTGCTGATCTAGATGTCAAACAATGGATTGATGGAGACGGAAGTACTTCACATGAAAAGTATTCACTGAGTCTTACTCTGTAGAGAGCTTAATGTGGGACAATTCTATCTGACTATATACATAGTTACACACATGCATTACATATTTTAAGTGAGCACTTTATTGATGACCCCACTACAGGTATTTATATATACATTGAGGACTTAGTATGATGGACATATGTACTGGTATGCAGCTAATGTTTGTTTTGAGTTTCACTCTCCTATGCGGAATTGGGCTTTGTTGGCTATCACTGTACTGATGTCACTGTACCATATGGTATAGTTGTTATGGAGGAAGTGTTACATCCTTACATACACCATAGGCTAATCAATTCTCAGAATTAATATGCATGTGACCCAGTCTGACAAAACAAGTCTAATAGCTATTCCACTTGACAACTCAAAACTTGTGGTGTGAATGAGGTAGGAACTTCAAACTTAGTCATTTTAAATCTGCTGTATAGTTTTAACCATCAAGGAATGGGAAGTTATGGATTATCAAACTTAGATACAGTGGAACCTGTGTTACGGTCACCTGGATTAAGCGGTCACCTCTGCATAACGGCCATGGACACGAGGTCCCAAATATTTTCCCATACAAATGTATGCATTGTTGTCTGCATTAAGCGGTCACCTGTCTAACGCGTATAACGGCCAACCAAGAATTCGCCTATGAATCACTGTATACATAACTTTCTCCTTCATATAGCGGTCGCTACCTTTCATGTCTGGCACTACGGCACCGTTTCAATTAATGCACAATTATCACACTTCCTGCCTTTCAATGAATACTATATAATCTATCAGGCTTCATTGCTTAAACGTATTCAATAGCTATAACCAACATTCTTAACAAGCTCACCTTGTCCTTTCTGTACTAAAATATTACTGCATTGCCGTTGGCGCGAGCCTCTTAATAATAATCACTCATTTATAACGGCCATAGCCACTAAAATGCTGCTGACCACCTTATACAGGTTTTCTCTATAACAGCCACCTGTATATAAAGGCCAGATATATCTGGTCCCAAGGTGACCATTATAGACAGGTTCCACTGTATTTGGAAAGGTTATAAGACAGACCTGGTCATGTATAACTATGGATGCATATTAAAAATTAAACTGTTCAGACACAATGTATTACAAACACTTAAGTTTTAGAGAAGTTGCTTGTCTGCTGTAGCTATCATACACATAGCTAATTATATAACTGAATGTTCTACATACACAAACATACTGTACCATATATGTATCGGTGCACTGCACTGATTATAGCATGCAGTGCACATGCATAGCACACCCACACATATTACAGTAATAGTGTACATATCACAGCCACAACAACCTTTGATATCACTTATCAATTGCATCATCAGTGGTGCCATGTTTGTTTACCAAATCACTCAGATAAAATTTATTTAAAGGCATTAAGAGAAGTGTGCATATGTGTTTACACTCCATCATTACTCATGCATGACCACTACTCATTGGGGTGATGTCAACATCATGATTAGTGACTTAATCAATGCATGTGGTCTCTGCATCACTGTTACAGCTTTATCAGCCACTGTACAATGATACATTTTTGTTCATTTGCTTGCAGCACACAGCAATGACAAATGAGAATACTTATAGCTACTTCTGCTTAACATCTTGTGTATACAAGTAGAGTCCTTCAGGGTCTTCTTTCTTCAGTAGAAACATCCAGCAGGGCAAAGTATGTAGGCCCAGGAGCTTATCCAAAGGAGAGTATGCAACACTTCAGTGTAGACACTGGACTTACTGAAGGCATTTGGCTACAGAACACAAGAGCAACTAAAACATGCATACTTATAGGCTACCACTGGGTTTGAAGTTTTTTTTATTTATTTGGAAAATTTGTATCTTGTCAAGATTCTGATTGCACTTTATTTACAAGGTTTATAACCCCTTGTGGAACTTAGTTAGTGGGATCATAATTGTAATGTACACAGTTCTTTGACCACATGTCAGTGAGTTGCAAACACATACAATAACCATGCAGAAGTGGTGTAGCCATATCTGTAGCAAAAAGACTACAATGTATCGCTTTACATAAAGAAAATAGATGGCTATAGTCAATAGGGGTTGCGAACCAAATATGCAAAACGGATATAGCTACATTTTAAATTTGCAATGAAGGACTGCAGCCAAACCACACAGAGTTACATACACATCATACATAACGATTTAAATTTGTAATCTGTTTACACAATTGGTACTAACAAAGGTTGTATCTGTGACTAAATACAAGTACATAGCGACAAAGCATAATCAAGATCAGCATGTACATTTCTAGTAGCTAGCATTTTAAATATCTACAATTACAGTAAATATTTACAAACTTTCTCAGACCCTTTTCTTTTATGGTTTCATTGATTATATGTGTCAGTGGGTTACAAGTGGACGCAATGACCAGAAGTGGTATGAACATGTGACTGGATTTTGGAAAGACCATCCAAATCGCACATTAGAAGTTTCGAGATAAAACGGTTTTAAAGAATTCAAGCCAGCATAACTCTCCAGGGATAGCAAGCACGTGTATGACATTTACACTAATGATGCATCAATCTGTTACCGTTAAGATCACTTCCAGTACTTGTAGCTGCTTGTAGAGTTTCCCGCCAAATAAGATAGTAGTATCACAAGTGCTCACAAAGGGGTAGAGGGTGGGGGTGGAGGGTAGTGGGGTGGGCAAGGATTAGACCTCAAAATGGAGACAGGCCATGATTGGAGTCCAGAGACAAAATTACAGGGCTGTGCTGGCTCCTTAGTGGTTGATATGTAGCAAAATCTATACAGAAAACGTCTGGCCAACATTGTCAGGCTGTCCACCAGTAAACCATTGATTCTTACCAAGCCAGGTCCTTCACAAGGCTTAAAACTGCCATTCGAGCTCTACACAGCCCCCAGAAAAGACGTCTGTTGAAACCAGCCTTGAGTAGTTTGAGTGGTGCTGAGTGTCAAAACCACTAGTACAATAGTGTAGCTAACTACTGGTGGTGTTAGTTTGATTTTGCCTCATGTGAGATTTGGATCGGTTTTGTGGTCACATATAACATGTGCAAAACTCCAGCATAGAGCTGTACATGCTTGCTACTGCAACCATAGCAAAACTTAATGACAATGACAGTAGGTAATGTTAACCCTAGGAAACATTGCAGTCAAATGATTACCTAAAATATCAACTGCATCTATTCAAAAAGGGAACTTACTAAACCATGGACAAGACATTTTATTGATGATTTGGCAGAAACACAAGGGTCACAACACTAAAATAATACGGTGTACAAACATGCATAGTTCAGGTGCATTTGTTTGCAGCTTAAATCTCTGGAACAAAGTATTTACAGGCTTTTATAGATCTGCACATGCACTAACCTCTGATCTGATTCAGCCAGTGGAAAGCTAAACTTACCGATTTAGTTGGCTACAGTAAAATTTGGGAGTGTTCGGACCAACTGAGTATTCATCTTTATTTATAAAGTTTGCTGTGAGTAAATAGCTATGGAATACGGAATTGCAACAGTAATTGGGTTTGAAGACCCCCTGGCACACCGCGCCCTGAGACCCGCAGCTGTGGCATGCATGCCAACCAATACCTTTTAGCTGGTAACTCTTGTAGTAGCTTTAGTAATGGCAATCATGTATGTGTGTGTGGCCACTTTCCCGCTCACACGCACAAAACTTAATAATAATAAAAAATACAAGTTGGACAGAACAGCTCTAGTGCAGAGTCTTTTCAACTGTATGCCGGGAAGCTTGCCGGTGTGGAAGCTGCCATCCACTCAGTTCGTTCCTACTTTGCTCTTAGTGACTGTGATGCGGTTTTGTTAGTAGATGCTAGCAATGCTTTTAATTCCTTACATCATATTGTGGCCCTTCATAACATTCGTCAGTTATGCCCATCTTTTGCCACACTCCTTATCAATACTTACCGTTCTCCCACTTGTTTGCTTATTTCTGGTGAAATTTTAATGTCAGAAGAAGGTACCATCCAGGGTGACCCTTTGGCCATGCCTATGTATGCTCTTGCTACAGTCCCACTCTTAAAGCGATTTCCAGGGGATATTAAACAAATCTGGTATGCCGATGATACTTGTGCTTGTGGTAAGCTTGGAAGATTGCACCAGTGGTGGCAATGTCTTTGCTCAGTTGGTCCATCTTATGGCCATTTTGTCAATGCTTTAAAGGCCTGGCTAGTTACTAAAGAGAATCTGCTTCCTGATGCGGCCAAACAACTTTTTGCTGATTCTGGGGTAAATGTGATTAGTGATGGATGCCCTTACCTAGGGTTCCTTCCCTTTAATGCTTGTGGTGGTTCCTCCTTCTCCGTAGAACATGCGCTGTCATGTCCAAAGGGTGGACTTCCTACTTTGAGACACAATGATATCAGCGACTTTACAGCTTCTCTATTAACTGAAGTTTGTTTGTAGGTCATAGTTGAACCTGAACTGCAACCTGTCTCAAATCCAGATGAGTACCCCCCCCGTTACTTCGAATACTCAAGATGGCGCTCGTCTGGAATGGCTTTTGGGGTGGTCAATCAGACAAATGCTTTGTCGATGTCAGAGTTTTCAATCCTTATTCTGCTTCAAATAAGTGCTCATCATTGTTTGCTGCCTATAAAAAGCATGAGAACATCAAACAGTGTGCTTATGGCCAACGTATCCGAGAAGTTGAACATGCCTTATTCTCTCCCTTGGTTTTTACTGCTACTGGAGGTCTGGCTCATGAAGCCACTATCTTTTTACAAGCGTCTGGCTTCTCTTTTGTCCAATAAGTGGGGGATAATTACTCGGTTACTCTAGGCTGGCTCTGTTGCTGTCTTTCCTTTTCTTTGCTGCGTTCTGCTATTGCATGTATCCGTGGTGCTCAGTCATCATCGCAGTCATCATCCGGTCACTTTGACAGAACTCCACCTCCAATGGATCTAGTTAGGGTGGAGTCACGTTATTTTACTTACGGTTTTGCTAGTTGTGTGTTGTTATTACAATTTTATACTTTATGGTGAAAAAAAAATCAATTAGAGATTATAAGCGCCCCCTTTCGGTGGCATTTATTTATAATCTCTAATCGATAAGCGCCACCCCGGAGAAGAGGACGAGACTAGTAGATAGAATAAAAGTGAGTAAAAAGAGCCAAACATTGAGCGGAACATTTAATAATGGCAAAGCCAGTGGTGTTCGTGATCGGAGCTAGCGGTAACATAGGGTTGGCTTCTTTACAATCGCTTTCATCCTTATACTCTAATCAACTGGAGATACGTGCTGGTGTCAGAGACCCGGACAAGGCTGAAAAGGTGAAGGCATTACCAGGAGTGATCGTAGTGAAAGCCACCCAAGGAGATAAAGAGCAACTTGTTAAGATTTTCACAGGAGTTAACTGTGTCTTCATTGTCACTCCACCAACTGAAAACCGTGCTGAATTGGCTATCAAGACCGCAGAAGCTGCCAAGGAGGCAGGAGTAGAGCACCTGTTGGTTGTAAGTGTTCCACTTATTGAGCTTACTGATATCATAGTTGGCAAGCAGTTCAGAGAGCTTGAGGAAAGCATTTCTAAGTTGGGAGTACCATACACATTCTTACGTCTTCCGATGTTCACTGAGAGCTACTTTCGTTATAAACAAACAATCCAGAAGATGTCCACTATAATAACACCATTAGACCCCACCAAGCCGTATACAAGTGTAGTGGTTGCTGAAGCAGGGAAAGCTGCAGCGGCAATTTTAGCTGATTGCTCAAAACACATTAATAAAGTTTACACAATTGTAAGTAATCGTCACACATTTAATGATGTAGCAAAAGCATTTTCCGAAGCCCTTGGTAGAGAAGTGACCATCACAACTTCTACATATGAGGATACTGAGAGATCTTTGTCAGGGTTAGGGATATTGCAGCCATGGCTAATACAATCCATTATTGAAATGTACAAAGCTGTTGATACTGGCTTAGCTCCTAGTGAGACCACATCTCATTATAAAGATATTACTGGAGAAGATCCTACCAGTTTGAAAGATTGGGTGAATGCTGTGGCACCTGCTTTTAAGTGATGGTGATCAGCTATTCAATACTGTTGTAGTTACTACATGCAAAATTGTGTTATTTTGTGGTCATAAATGTCTGTGACTCTGTGTGATGCTAGGAGATATAAATTTTGAAAACACCATTTGGACAGATCGGTGTTGTTTATGGATGGGTATGAGAATACTGGTATGAGAATACTGGTATTTCAGGGATGTTTCCAAAGTCAAATTTCAATTGGTTAAAGTGTCTGCAATTTTTCTTTGGTGTAGTAACTTCACCAGTTGGTATCTGTAACAAATTAATAGTTGTATCCTGCTTTTGAGACTTTATGAAGTTCCAAAGGTTTTTCTTTTCTTATCACAATCTGAATTAAGACTGCCAGTAAGGTGTTTCAGTAAGGGCAAGGCATTGTTTAAAGTACTTGGGATTGTATGTCTTTGTATATGCTTTCCAGCCGATAAAATCTTGTAGTTTGATTATACATGCACTGTTTTCTTTTAATCAGTCTTTGAAGTTGAGAGGTCATCCACGATAAGTGATTTGATGTAGTTATTTGCTTCGCTGGAATATGTTTTTCAAAATGTTTTCATATAAAAATTTCCAATTTTGCTCCATAGTTCTAGAGCTATTCTTAGTCAAGACTAAATGCATATTTGAGACTTGCAGAGATCTCTTATAATGATATGACAACAAAAATGTTAAACCGTTAAGGAGCAAAAAAGGAGATTTATTTCAGTGATTTTCACACTGTTTTTCTGTCATTGAGGACTATCTGATGAGTTTGCTTTTGTTGCAATTTTGTGTGAGGTTGACCCAACATTCTTGGTAAAAATGCCTGTACTATTAATAACTCTGCCACACATGCTGGCAACAAGTTATAAGAAAATATACTTCTATAATAAAGCAAACTGGGATACCTCAGCTAGGATACTACTTATATCAAAAGTTAATATAGCTACCATTTAAAAGCTCTAGCAAAGACACATCTTTTGTTAATAAAATTATCAACTTGGAGGACAAAGTAAACAGAAGTTATAATCCTGGATTTGCTTGATGTTCTATTATAAATAGTATAGCTAACCTGCATGTGGTCTAGTCCATGGTTTGTTACTAGTCATCAAATGAAAATCGGCAAAGTCTTACAATGGCTATAGCTACCCACAATTAATTACCTCAGTCTGCAGCCTCAGTAATTAAGCTTGTGGGTACCGTTACCCACATCGTTGTCGGGTCTCTAATAGTGTAGATAACTCATTCTAACTAATACAAACTTTAATTATTATAACTTGCTAGGCAGCCAGTTCAGCTGATTTGCCTACTGAGACGATATTGAAATGTTGTGGATGTTGGAATGACAAGTGGTAGTGGTGGTGGTGGTAAATATATGAAGTATAACTAAGTTGTGTAGACATTTGTACGTATTTGTAAGTCTTGAAATCTGTCTGTGAGAAGATAACGTTGCCCAAACACATTCTTTGCAGATATTGAATTCTCTGCATTCTTTCAATAGTATATTATCTGTCTCTTGACAAATAGCTGAGGATGTGTACTCTAATTTAGGCCAAACTAGACCCAGATAAGGTGCAGATTTTACAGATTCATTATATAATACCTCACAAAGTTTAGTGACTTTATTGTTAATATGTGGAAAGAATAACATGGATGAAAAAGACTTTAAGGTATAGATAGATGTTGAGATAGATGTTGATTTGTACAATTCACTGCTTTGTTGTCAATATAAAACTGAAACTCAGACGTCAAGGTAGATCTTGAGCAGATAAGTATGATACATTTATCGATGTTATGGTCATCAAATAATGCACTGTTAATGATAATGATCCTGTTCAGAATGAATGACTTGGTATAGCATACAGTCATCCGCAAACAATCTGATACATGAAGAGATATTGATAGTAATGTCATTAATGTAATGTTATGCGTGACAAAATAATGGGGCTAAAACCGTTCCTTAAAAAAAAAAAAAAAAAAAAAAACCCTGAATCAACATGACATAAGATGAACTGTGACCCTTGATGACAACCCATTGTGATGTCTTGGTATAAGCCTGCTGAATATTCAGTTATGGACATTACCTTGAATTCCATAATGGTGTAATTTCTTAATCAAGTGTTGGTATGGCAGAGTATCAATGCTTCACAGGGCTGCCCAGAGAAATTAAGGGGCCCAGGGCAAAGAGTTAAAGTGGGGCCCTTCACCCAAGCTGTAAGTTGAAGACCAAAAAAAAAAAAAAAAAAAAAAAAAAGGTCACAACCTGCTGACAATGACAATAACTACCCATCACCAACCCTATCTCCTTATCTATAAGCTTGCTACACTGCTCCTCTGAAGAATACTGTGACTGCTCTATTAGAGTATTTAGATCTGACTGTTCTATTAGAATATATTATTCTTTTAAATAGGTATTCAGGGGGCCCTTCATGGGGCCTCCTGGGGCCCCTTTCAGGCTGGGGCCCGGGGAAAAATGCCCCAGTTGCCCCCCCCCTGTGGGCGGCCCTGATGCTTCATGAGAATAAAATTAACGTTAAATCAATTTTAAAAGGTGATGATGATCTAGTGCTAGTTGAATTTCTTCTGTGATATTAAGTAACTGGGTCTCACATGAGTGATTGGGTATAAAACTGTATTGTTTGTCACTGAATGTTCCATTATACAGTGGTGGAGGATGTGTTCTAGCAGTTTACAACATATTATGCCTATCTTTCTGATGATTGTAGGTATCACTAATCCTTTCACTAGGTCCGAATCTGGCCTCTGCTATGGCACGTGATATATTTCTTGCTGTCTACCTTCGTAACCAAAAGTTGATTAATGCTAGAAAAACTTATCTACTACTATACAAATAACGACAAAGTCACCTTACCATGTTATAATACAACATTCGGCAGGTTGCCTCTAGTCTTTTAGGCCACTCCAAATAAATTCTCTGTTTCCCGTCCACCACCCGCATCCAGTTACTGTCAGCTCTAAATATTCCATTATTCCGTATTCTTCCATTATTTTCCGGTTATTGTTGCATACTGACAGGCTCATTTGAAACTATGTGAGCTCACTTGTTAGCAGTGCTATCAAGTCGGCACAAACTTCACGTTTGTGCTATTTTTGCAACTTCAAAAGCTTAAGCATGCTTTTATACAGCTTTTTAAAGTTGTGCCAGGCAAATAATGGCGTGAAAAGCTGCCAATCGTATAATGAATAATGGAAATGAACCTCCCGCCAGCATGCAAATATGCTTGAGTCTAGGACGGGAAACAGAGAATTTATTTGGAGTGGCCTATTTGAGCGCCATTAAACTTAAATATTTATCACGTGAATACCATTTCATCTTATATTAAGTTGACAAAAAGTTTTCGATTGTGGGTTTGAGTTTTGTTTACAGGCGACAACCTTGAGTATCCTTGAGATCCAGAGTGTGACCTTGAGAAATTATCTCCTGATCGTGAGACCTTGAGAAGAAGCCCAAAAACTTGAGTCTCATGGTGAAACCATGAGAGTTGAGAATTCTGCCAAGATGGTGTTCAAAATTTGAAAAGAAAGGCGTAGGGATGAATTAGGCCAAGTTGTGGGCCATTCGGGTATCAAAACTGGCTAAAATGAAAGGAAGTTTACAGCACAGGTCTTAGTTCAACATCACAGAGCTATACAGCCACATACAGTTAGCCCCAGGCTGACCAGAGCTCCATCAGTTAAAGGCCCCACACCGCATATACGAATCGCCACTAGGCTTGGGAAAAGCAGCCAGCAAAACCAGACCACTCAAGTCTAGCTTATTTTGATTGTGGCTATTCATGTAGCTTTATGTCCTGGGTGAAAAATTGAATCTGTTGACATGGGTGATAAGACTGGTTTTCTCAGACTGGGTCACATTTCTTAATGTTGCCCTACACATGTAGAAACCATGCTTCTTACACAAGAGAAAATTTTGGTATATCACAGAAAAGTTGCTGTGTTTTGAGAAAAACTTGAAGTTTTGGCTTAGCTTCTTCATTTGGAACATGTTTCTAAAGTGTACACTTCAATTTTAAAAGGATAGCATATGTGTCATAAGACATGACATCTTGAAGTTTGTAGTTTTCCTATACATATCTATGTGAGGGGGCAACAGTTGCCCCTTCTGCATTGGCAATCACTTACTTGAGGAATTTCAATATGCAAAAACCAAAAATTCAACAAATTATATCTCAACCGCCGCTTTACATAATTTGTAGGTGTGAATGTCAACAATAATCTCTCTAAGTTTTAAATGGATAGTGTATATTATAGGTCATAAAATATGAAGGGGAAACTGTTGTCCCTCTCATTCAGTGACAATGTATCATGTGTGCATGGAAAATTACACCTTCAAAATATGATAGGTATCTCATGACTTATATATGCTAGCTATCCTTTTAAAATTTGGAGAGGTGACTAGATATTGACACCTAAATACAAGTAATGTAAAGTTGAGGTTGCTAACAACAATGGCCCTAGGGACTTTTAGATGTCCCGCTTTTCAGTTCTTGTCCAGCACGTTTGCCTCTTGTGCTGGGGGTGGTAGGAAAGGGCATTACATCTAGCCGGGGAAAAAAAAAAAAATAAATAAATAAAAGACGGTTAATTTTTTCATCTTATTGAAATTTGTCTATTCGCTCAGGCTGTCTAGTTTTCCGCTGGTCGTTTCCGTTACAGTCCCGTTTTTTGTTTCCGTTTTCCCTAAAATTCCACTTAGCCCCGGGAAAAAAAATTAAAAAAAAAAAAAAAAAAAATCAAATATAGTGTAAAAAAAAAATTTAAAAATTCCACTTAGCTATAATATTAGCAACGTGTGGTCTGGTAATTGGATTGCCCGACTCGGAGAACCGTTCTCAGGAAACAGAAATGATTCATTTGCTGATAATTCCGTTTCTTGTGAAGCTTTCGATAGCACAATCACGCGAAACAGGGTAAGTTATCGCAACTGTGACTTCAGTGTATCATTACATGCGGTATGGCGGAAAGTCTAATTAATGTTTACTCTTCGTGTACCTCACCAATGACGGATCCAGGATGGGGCATTTGGGGCAAATGCCCCCCCCCAGTGACCTTGTGGAGGAGCCATAGCTACTTCTCATACTATTACAACTTTATGTCAGGCCAAGATCAGCTTATATAACTCATGAAAATATGCACATTTATTAGCATTTATTACAAATTCACCTGAAACCAAAGCGAACCAAACTCAAACTAGCTATGAAATTGTCACCCTGCACCTTCGTGCGTACTAAGCGCCTCTAAAATAATTATTGTGTTGCTGTTGTTTAAGACATTCAGAGCTATTTAAACAGTTTTTAAGACTTCACAAAGGTCAAAATGGTAAAAATCAACAGTGAGATACTACTAAGGTGTATTATTTGCTGCACAAAAATGCAGCAACTAACAACAGAATCTGACTCTCCCTAACCACCTACAACTTGGCCTGTTTGTGCCCCTCCCCTTGCCAGGTCCTGGATCCGCCCCTACTCACTACTATATTTATTTACATTAATTAATTTATTAAGGCTTTACAACACAAGTGCTGAAGGTCTGTAGTTAAACTATATCGGTTAGGGTAAAGTGCTGTGTTATATTTTTTAGGTGCCTTATCAGTTGCATGCTTCACAAATTTTTAGTAGTTTATCAGTATTGTTTGACCAAAAAAGTTTAACCACAGTCATATAACCATCTTGTCCACTTTATGAGTGACAAGGTAGTAGCTAAAGGGATTAGCTATATATCAAGATTTGTTGCTTATCATAATTAGTGATGCTGTCACAAGGGACAACAACTGTTCACATGATCTTCTACATACAGTATACTGACATATGCACATAAAATTTACTTAGGATAAGTAATCACATCTAGATTGCCATAGAAATTTAAAATATTTACTAAATTAATAATAACCATATTAATTTTATAAAGTGAAGCCTTTCATAATCACTGGTGATTTAACTTAGGTAGTTACCCTCAATCAATGCGTCTTGTCTCACTTAATATGAACTGTGGTCAACCATACACAACATGGCTAACAGTAAACAACCATGACTCAGCTTACACTTTATAAAGAAAAAAGGTCTTGTCACTTTGTCACTCTACCTCAGTCAGAAGTATGCTAATGCTTCATTGCACTAAACAAGGCTGAAGTGTTTTCTATCTACTTTATAGTTTAAAAGATTATGTGCAAGGCCTTACATGTACAAAAATTTAGATTAAGTAAACGTAGGGTGACTTCAACTCCAAATTTCATGCACTCCAATATAAAAATCAAATAACAATGCATGCAGGTGGGCATTTTTATTGACAAAGTAGCTATATGTATGATTATCTCACATGACTCAGAATGCAATTCTTAAGTCTGCTCTAGTTACGTTGCTAACTTTAAACCTTTAAAATTTGCTTAATGGCTGTATGCAACCCTCATGGTATATATATATCACACTGTGTAACTACTGATATGATAGGGATAAGTTAACATATTAGACAGCAATAAAGGATAATGCAAACTTTTGTACATTGCTTTAGTATGCAGCATATCCATGTGATTGTCCTTCCCTTATACTAAATCAGATGTGCAGCAGTTTAGTATGTGAATATCCTAAACAACAATACGGGAATCTATAATCGTAATTGGTTTTACTCTTTGTAATAATTTGTAATTAAATTATAATTTCAATTCATACACACAAGAGCTAAAATGTGAACTGGCTATTGATTTACGTAGAAACATTGGTTGCAACTTGGACTACTATATCTTGCATTATTATGGGTGCAACCAAAATTATAAAGTATGTATATACTGTGGTTACACCCATGTGCTGCTGCTGCATCATTCTCTATATCTTATGTAGCGCAACTGGATATAAACTTCCAAAAGTTAAAATTTATATTTTTGATCATAACTTCAAATCTACACCAGATATCTTCTTTTTGTACATCATTATCAACAAAGGTTACCATGGTAACAAACACAATTATGTCGCAATGCGGTTTTATGTTTTATTTTGTATCTAGTTTATATGCTTTTGAGTTTGGCAATAATGTTGTAACAGATGAAAGCCCTAGGTGGGCCCGGCATTGTGTAGGGCCAGATTAAAAATGTTTTTAAGGAAAGATACAATCATTTTGTGATTTCCATAGAGTTTCAAAAAATGTATGTGTAGTTCACATACTTTATAATTTATACATTTACTCATTGTTTTCTGGAAGAGAAGAGATATGTCAATAATTTGTAAGTGGGCTCTACTTGTGAAATTTTGGTTTTATGACAATGTGAACTCATGCAGATTATGGATTTTTTAGTAAAATTTGATAAAACCACTATTTATACAATTGTGCTTTGAGACACTGCAAACATGTATAACCACAATAAATCAGTCAATTATGAAATACTAATGAACATAGTGAACATTGTAAAATGTATCTAGTGAAACATAGAATAAATGCTTGGGTGGATAAGAATCAACTTTTGGAAGTTTATGCCTGGTTGTACTATATATAGCTTAGTCCATGTTGGTAATAAAGAATGCCTATATATAATGATATCATCATGTGCCCTATTTCATCCACACAGGTTGTGCTACAAAACTACAGCTGTGTACTCTGCAGCTTCAATGACGTCATACCATGTTGCTTATCAAGTGGAGTATTATTCATACCATTGTTATATTTGGTACTCCAGGACCTGTACAGATAGCCGGTACATTAAAGTGTATAGAAAATAATATTGCATACCTCTGCATGTAGCACAATCAGCTACAGACAAGCTTACACCACTTATTATCCAGCTGTGTCATATTCTCTTGTGATGGAGTGTTGTAACGGCTATACTGGTAATCCATCAGAGTGTCATGGTAAGTGATAAAACTGCAAGGCAAAAATAGGAAGATTAAGGATCATAGAAATCAAAGTAGTGAAACAATTAGAAAGGTTATCTACACGTGAAGATATACTAATCCATACTTCATACAGTCATACAGTATAGCTATAGGGATTAAACGTCCACTAGTACAGTGTATATCTGCAAATGTAGGAAATTGACCTCCCTCATTTAACTCTAGTTATACTTTTAATTTCTATGATCTCTTTAAAATTCCTAATTTTATCTTATATATATTATCTAAACCAAAACAGCCAAGCTGTAAAAAAAGAGTGCAGCCCCCAAAAAGGCCAAGGTGAAAAAAGATGTGAAATCCAAGGTGGCAGCCAAGAAATGGCTGTGATGGTAGGTTAATGGCAAAAATTTAATTATGACAATTCAGGTGAATTCGTGTTGCTTCCTCCACTAGGATTCGGCACCAAATTCACCTGAATTGTCGTAATTAAAATTTTTGCCCTTAACCTACCATCACAGCCATTTCTTGGCCGCCACCTTGGGTTTCACATCTTTTTTCACCTTGACCTTTTTGGGAGCCGCACTCTTTTTTTACATCTTGGCTGTTTTGGTTTAGATATCACTTCTTTTTGTATTGCAAGCCACAAAGCTGGCCACATGACTTTGATGCTTCTTTTTAACTTGTTTTTTTTCTTTACAGCAGGAATTGTGAAGTAATTGTGTGTATAGCTTTGTGTGATGAAATATTTGTATATTTAATGTTGAATGATGATTAACACTTACTGTAGTTAATAAGGTGACTTCTTACATAACTATACTGTAGCTCATTGTTTGTAGCTGAACTCTTTTAAGGGTGATTTGTTTGCAGCTGAATTCTCTACATGGTCATTTATTTGTAGCTGAACTCTCTACAAGGTGACTTGTTCTAGATAAACTCTCTACAGGGTGGCTGAATTATCTACAGGGCGGCTGAATTCTCTACAGGGTGATTTGTTTGCAACTGAACTCTCTACAAGATGATTTGTTTCTAGCTGCTCTCTCTGTAGTGTAACTTGATTGTAGCTGAAATCTCTACAGGATGGTTTCTTTGTAACTGATCTCTCTACAGGGTGACTTGTTTCTAGCTGATTTTTGGATGACTTGTTTCTAGCAGATATATCTACACAGTGACTTGTTTCTAGCTGAACTCTCTATAGGGTTATCTGTTTGTAGTTGAACTCTCTATAGGGTTATCTTTTTGTAATTGAACTCTCTACAGGATGGCTTCTTTGTAGCTGTCAATCTCTCTACAGGGTGACTTGTTCTAGCTGATCTCTCTACAGGGTGACTTGTTTCTAGCTGATCTCTCTACACAGTGACTTGCACTGTTAAAACGAGGTGTTACAGGTACACCCATCGTAAAGGTGTTCATGTACACCCATGGTATTTACAACACCCTAGGGGAGTATTGTAGCACTTGGGGTGTTGTTGAACACCACAAATGTCATTTTACTCCCCAATAATAGCTAAGCCACTGTAAGGGTATTTGCCTACGCCTAGGTATATTGAAACCCACAATTGGATGCTTCTATTGAAAATTAGGTTATAAGTATAGTTTGCTAACTTCTATAAGAGTGACTTGGAAACAACTATGTGGTAAGTATAAGGTGTTGCAAATATATTATTGCGTACTGCTCATGTGCATTGTTGTTGGTAGTCATTGAGTATAAATTGAAATCAACATGAAGGTTACTGGAATGCTATAGCAAGCCTACATTTCTTTTCAACAAAATGCCACCATGGAGAGCACTAGAACATCTTTAAAGTGTACCGTAACACCTTTATAGCTATTCCTAGAACACCCTTAGGGAGTGTTGCAATGCCCTTGTAACACCTTTTAGTTGCTCCTAGAGCACCCCTGGGGAGTACTACAACTCCCTTCAAAGGAGTTTAATTTACACAGCAGTTAGAACTCCCCCAAAGGTGATTGGATTACATCCTATTTTTAACAGTGTGTTTCTAGCTGAACTCTCTATAGGGTTTTCTGTTTGCAATTGAACTCTCTACAGGATGGTTTCTTTGTAACTGATCTCTCTACAGGGTGACTTGTTTCTAGCTGATCTCTCTATGCGGTGACTTGTTTCTAGCTGAACTTTCTATAGGGATATCTGTTTGTAATTGAACTCTCTACAGGATGGTTTCTTTGTAGCTGCTTTCTCTACGGGGTGACTTGTTTCTAGCTGATCTCTCTACAGGGTGAACTTGTTTCTGGCTGAACTCTCAACAGGTGATTTGTTTGCAGCTGAACTCTCTACAAGGTGGTTTCTTTTGTAGCTTAACTCTCCACAAGGTGATTTCTTCTAGCTGACTTCTCTACAGGGTGATCTGTTCATAGCTGAACTCTTTACAGGGTGATTTGTTTGTAGCTGAACTCTTTATATGATGGTTTCTATGTAGTTGAACTCTGTACAAGGTAACTTCTTCTAGCTGATCTCTCTACAGGGTGACTTGTTTCTAGCTGATCTATCTGCAGGGTGATTTGTTATTAGTTGAACTCTCTACAAGGTGATCCTTCTAGCTGATCTCTCTACAGGATAATCTGTTCATAGCTGAACTCTCTACAGGGTGATTTGTTTGCAGCTGAACTCTCTACATGGTGGTTTCTTTGTAACTGAACTCTCTATAAAGTGATGTCTTGTAGCTGATCTCTCTATTGGATGACTAATTGTTTCTAGCTGATCTCTCTATAGTGTTTGTATAGCTGATCTCTTTACAGAGTGGTTTTTTGATTGGTTGCTGAACTCTCCAGCTACACGGTGACTTGTTTGTACTATAGAGTGACTTGTTTGTAGCTGAACTCTCTACAGAGTGACTTACTTGTAGCTGAACATGCATAAAGTAACTTGTTTGTAGCTGATCTTATGAACTCTCTACTGGCCATGGGTACCTTTTTGTAGCTGAACCCTCTATGGAGTGACTTGTTTGTAGCTGAATTCTCTACAGAGTGATTTGTTGTAGCTGAACTCTCTACAAGGTTACTTGTTTATAGCTGAATTCTCTTCAGTGTGACTTACAATGTTCTGAATCTCTACAGCAACATATTTGTAGCTGAACTCTCTACAGGGTGACTTGAAATGTAGCTGAACTATCTATAGGTGACCTCTTCTAGCTGATCTCTCTACAGGGTGATTTGTTTCTAGCTGAACTCTCTACAGGTGATTTGTTTGCAGCTAAACTCTCTACATGGTGGTTTCTTTGTAGCTGAACTCTCTACATGATGGTTTCTTTGTAGCTGAACTCTCTACAAGGTAACTTCTTCTAGCTGATCTCTCTACAGGACGATTTGTTTGTAGCTGAACTCTCTACATGATGGTTTCTTTGTAGCTGAACTCTCTACAAGGTAACTTCTTCTAGCTGAACCCTCTACAGGGCGATTTGTTGTAGTTGAATTCTCTACAGGGTGATTTGTTTGAGGCTGAACTATCTACATGGTAGTTTCTTTGTAACTGAACTCTCTACAAGGTGACTTCTTCTAGCTGATCTTTCTACAGGGTGAATTGTTTGTAGCTGAACTATCTACAAGGTAACTTCTTCTAGCTGATCTCTCTACAGGGTGATTTGTTTGCAGCTGAACTCTTTACATGACGGTTTCTTTGTAGCTGAACTCTCTACAAGGTGACTTCTTCTAGCTGAACTCTCTACAGGGTGATTTCTTTGTAGCTGAACCCTCTATATGATGGTTTCTTTGTAGCTGAACTCTCTACAAGGTGACTTCTTCTAGCTGATCCCTCTACAGGGGTATTTGTTTGTAGCTGAACTCACTACAAGATGACCTCTTCTCTCCAGGGTGATGTGTTTCTAGCTGAACTCTCTACTGGTGATTTGTTGCAGTTAAACTCTCTACATAGTGGTTTCTTTGTAGTTGAACTCTTTACAAGGTGACTTCTTCTAGCTTTACTCTCTACAAGGTGATTTCTTTGTAGCTGAACTCTCTACATGATGGTTTCTTTGTAGCTGAACTCTCTACAAGGTGACCTCTTCTAGCTGATCCTTCTACAGGGCAATTTGTTTGTAGTTGAATTCTCTACACGGTGATTTGTTTGAGGCTGAACTCTCTACATGGCGGTTTCTTTGTAGCTGAACTCTCTACAAGGTAACTTCTTCTAGCTGATCTCTCTACAGGGCAATTTGTTTATAGTTGAATTTTCTACACGGTGATTTGTTTGAGGCTGAACTCTCTACATGGCGGTTTCTTTGTAGCTGAACTCTCTACAAGGTGACCTCTTCTAGCTGATCTCTCTACAGGGTGATTTGTTTCTAGCTGAACTCTCTACAGGTTATTTGTTTGCAGCTAATCTCTCTACATGGTGGTTTCTTTGTAGCTGAACTCTCTACAAAGTGATTTGTTTGCAGCTGAACTCTCTACATCATGGTTTCTTTGTTGCTGGACCCTCTACAAGGTAACCTCTTCCAGCTGATCTCTCTACAGGGTGATCTTTTTTTAGCTGAACGCTCTACAAGGTGATTTGTTTCTAGCTGTGTGAACTCTCTACAGGCGATATGTTTGCAGCTGAACTGTCTACATGGTGGTTTCTTTGTACCTGAACTCTCTACAAGGTGACTTGTTTCTAGCTGATCGCTCTTCAAGGTGACTTCCTCTAGCTGATCTCTCTACAAGTTGATTTGTTTGTAGCTGAACTCTCTACAGGGTGATTTGTTTGTAGCTGAACTCTCTACAGGATGGTTTCTTTGTTACTAAACTTTCTACAAGGCAACTTTTTTCTAGCTGATCTCTCTACAAGGTGACTTCCTCTAGCTGATCTCTCTATAGGGTGACTTGTATCTAGCTGAACTATCTACAGGATGATCTGTTCATAGTTGAACTCTCTACAGGTTAATTTGTTTGTAGCTGAAATCGCTTGTTTCAAACTGATCTCACTGTAGCATAACTTATTTGTAGCTGAACTCTCTACAGAGTAATTTTCTTTTGTAGCTGAACTGTATATAGGGTGATTTGTTTGTACCTGAACTTTCTACAGGGTGATTTGTTTATAGCTGAATGCTCTGCAGGGTGATTTGTTTGTAGTTGATCTCTCTACAGGGTTTCTTTGCAGCTGAGTTCTCTACAGGGTGACTTCTTCTAGCTGAACTCTCTCTTGTTTCTAGCTGATCTCTCTACAGAGTAACTTGTTTGTATAGCTGAAGTCTTTACAGAGTAGTATTTAGGTTGCTGAACTCTCTACACGGTGACTTGTTTGTAGCAAAATTCTTTACAGAGTGACTTGTTGGTAGCTGAATTTTCTACAGAGTGACTTACTTGTAGCTGAACACTCTATAAACTATAAAGTGACTTGTCTGTAGCTGAACTCTCTTCAGGGTTACTTGTTTGCAGGTGATCTCTATAGGGTAACTTGTTTGTATAGATGAACTCTTTACAGGGTAGTTTCTTTGTAGCTGAACTCTCTCCACAGTGATTTGTTTGTAGCTGAATTCTCTAGAGAGTGTAGCCGAACTCTCTACAGGGTGCATGGCTTGTTTATAGCTGAACTCTATTCAGTGTGACTTGTAATGTTCTGAATCACTACAGCGATATATTTGTAGCTGAACTCTCTATAGGGTGACTTGCTTCTTGCTGAACAGTCTATAAAATTAACTGTTTGCAGCTGAACTCCCTACAGAATAACCTGTAATGTAATAGAATTCTATAATGGAGTAAATAAATTAGCTGAATGCTCTATTAGGGTGACTGTTCTATTAGAGTATCTCGATCTCGCATTTGCTACACGGAGTTGGCTTTCGAATCATAACTCAGTGGTTTGTAATCCAATTCTTCTATACTACTGCAAGGACTTTCAATGAAGATTATTCCAGCTATGCACCGATTTTCAGCTCATTGCTCTAAGTGGTTTGCCTAGTAGGCGTGAAAACTAATACTTTTTTATTCCTAAAAATCGATCGCATAATTGTGACACAGGTTGGGTTTTGTGTCATATCTCCGTGGTCTTTGTCTCGATTCCTTTCAAACCACCAAAAGGCACTCCTATGATGGTTACTCCATCTACATAGCAATTTTTAACTCATTCCATGAAGCGGTTTACCCTGTAGGCGCGACAACAAATCGATCTTGTTTTATGCGAATAATCAGTCATAACTCCTGAATCATTCATCGGATTTGCACCAAATTTGATGCTAGGATTCGCCTTTGGACTCCCCTTCTGTGTGCCAAATTTCAAGGCGATCGGAGTACGTGTTTGCGTTTTATAGCAATTTTTGCAAGTGTGCGAAAAGACGAAGAAGAAAAAAAAAACGAAGAAAAAAAAACGAAACTTTGGCCACTCGTATCTCGGAAATGGCTTGAGTGATTTCCTTCAACTTTGGAATGTAGACTCCCCTAGCTGGCAGGCAACTCTGTAGCAAATTTGGTTCCAATTGGATAAGATATCACCGAGATACAAATGTGTGAAAATGACGTTTTCTTTCTTCCTGTCAATATACTCACGGTGTGGCGCGCCGGCTTCTTGGGCCGCATGACACACTATTGTGTGTCTTGATACCAACGTTTGGCTGCTCGTATCTCGGAAATGGCTGGAGCGATTTTCTTCAAATTTGGAATGTGGAGTCTCCTACCTATCTGGCACTTCTGTAGCAATTTTGGTTTCAATTGGATAAGGAATTGTTTTCTTTCTTCCTGTTAATATACTCACGGTGTGGCGCCCCGGCATCTTGGGCCACACGACATACTACTGTGTGTCTTGATACTTGTTTGTTTAACATAATTGTGACTGGTGAACCCATGCATACTGCATCAAAAGAAAGAAAGACACCAGACATATTAATTTTACATTTGAACGTGCACCCGAATTATACATTACTGATCAGTGAATTAAGCTTCATTTTCACCTCAGCCCATTACACAGCATTAAAAGCGAAGGACAGTACAAGAACTACCTCTGCAATTAATTCAGTCAGTATGAAAATATGGACAATTCACAGAGAAGCCATATATGATGCACTCCCTTGAATCTATACTGACTGAGAGTAGTCTCTTACACTGTGAGAAAAAATTTGAAAAGAAATGGTTGGGAGGACATAGGTACAGTAAGTTAATGATGCATGCAATATATGTTCTGTGTTGCCAAAGGCACCTGTCAGGCTGAAGTGACATCTACCAGTAAAATAAGTCTGTAGCATTAGCCATAATTGAGTTGTGCTGCATGATCTGAAGACATCATCATGATCAATCAATCAGTCAGCAGAGAATTCCACTATAGATAATGTATTCCTTACCAGGTTGATTCCACTGAATAAAAATTTAATATGTTCAACTTTTGTAGCAACCTATTGTAAGCATTTCAGGTCGCACTTTTGAGCTTGATTAATTGTGCCAAGTCACATTCTAAAGCTGGTTTCTGGTCAATATTTTCTGTGAGAAAGTGCAAACCTTCTAGTATACAATATAACAGTACCATAGTGTATGATTCATTGTATGTATATAGCTATAAATAAGGTG
This sequence comes from Dysidea avara, assembly GCF_963678975.1. Taxonomy (NCBI): domain Eukaryota; kingdom Metazoa; phylum Porifera; class Demospongiae; order Dictyoceratida; family Dysideidae; genus Dysidea; species Dysidea avara. Next base: position 23,449,040 of record NC_089280.1, read on the forward strand.
ACTTGTGTTGGCTTGTGCATCAGAGTTGAATGTGCAATGAATGACTAGCCATGCAAGACAGTTGATCATTTTGTCTATACTGAGCAGGAGTCAAGGTCTTGTCTAGGTTTTTTTTTGTAGCACACATACATATTATCCCTTTGCAACAAGGTATTTAATAGCTTAATTTATAATACGTAACTCATGTAGGAATAACTGTTAGTGGAGACAGAATTACAGGCATGCATTGCGTGTTAGCATGTAGTCACCACAGATAAGGCCCACAGCAGAGGTGCACACCTTTGCAGGCATATATCCTTGGAATTAGCAAAGAACTATCATTCTAGTAGCTATAGCTACAAGCAAAAGTTCATGCATAATATACTTTTTACAAGCTGTTTGTGCACCTACATGCAGTTGTGGAAGGCTGTTTATATCAATGTGAATCCTGGGTATGACCACATCTGAGAATAGCATTTTTCTTCATGTTAAATGACATCATCCCCATTGGCAACAGTAAGATTAGGTCCAATATTATAAGTATTACAGTTAAAACAACTGTCTGTCAACTAACAATTGAACTACTCTTGAATGACTTGCTCAAATTTTAATGCATAAACATGCACTTTATATGCAATACGGTAGCTGTAGTTGATGAGCATGCACGTATATCAATATTAATGTAGAATTTGCATGTGATTGCTTGTGCATTTGTATTTAAGCTATCTGTTTTGGTGGTTGTCGCAATGGAGGAACATGCAGCTCACCAGAAGTGTGTACATGTGCTCCAGGATGGACTGGTAACAATTGTGAACAAGGTAGGTAAACTGTGTATTTTATGCCTAAAATGTATAACTAAAATACTGACTGAATATATATCAAGACACACATGCACAGTGCAGTCATAGAAGCTGTTTCAGGCACAAGTATACATTATGCAAGTACTAAAAATCATGTTTTTACATATCCATAGTTTAATCACGCGTGAACAAAAATATCACATTAATCTCCTTATTAGTGGGACAACTTTTATCATTTAGATCACTTTCAATTTTCTTTATTACACTGTAATATAATTTTTAAGTTTTTGTACAACCCAGTAATAGTCGTAACTTGTGTATATGCTTTACTTTAACTTGTGAAAGTAGAAAATGCTTTGTACATATTTTAAGCACTGAGAGGTACAGTATAAGCAATATAAGTTTAGCAGTGCAACTGTACAAGCAGTGTATTTACCACAATTGTAAACATTTGTCATGCATATACCTACAGGGTAAACTGCTTTAATAAACTGAAAATCAGTTTGCAGATACAGTAGGTCTTTTTGTTGAAACAGATGCAAAATCTAGTAAAACAAATTTATGCATGGACAGTTGAGCCCTGAGTCTAATGGAGAACAGTCACCCAGTATAAAAGAACATGCCCAAGTTTATTTAAAATTTCAAGAAGGAGTTGAAGTAGATTTGAACTACCTCCACACCTACACTATACCATACCTATATAATATGATGGTATTATACACCATAACTCTGTGGGAAAGTCTCTAAAATTTAATGTCATAATTATTTTCAATGCTAAGATAGCAATTTTCCCACAGAGCTGTGGTGTAATATCATCATTCACATATCTTATTTTGATAATTTTTATTGCTTGGATCCCTACTTCATTTTTAAATCAAGACACACAGTAGTGTGTCGTGGTACCCAAGAAGCCAGCATGCCATGAGTGCATTGACAGGAAGAAAGAAAATGTTATTTTCACTCGTTCATAACTTTATTAGTGGTACATTTACAAAATGAGATAATTTTTGTTGTGGACCGACAATGCAAAATCACTTCAAACATTCCCGAGATATGAGACTTCAAAAATTAGCTTAGTTTCATTCTCATTTTTCTCTTATTCTTATTTGCACACTTTATTAGCTATAAAAGTTGCCAAACATTGCAAACAGATTATCCAATTGATTTGAAATTTGGCACACAAAATGGCAGTTTAAAGGCACATCTTGGTACCAAGTGTGGCTGGAATACAATAAACAGTCAAGGAGTTATTAGTGATTATTCATGTAAAATAGCACGTCACACCTACAGGGTAATCCACTAAGAAGCTGAAAATGAGTATTTGTGGTTTGATAAAATTCAGCTAAAACCATGAAGATACAGTGAAAAAACCAACAGTGGGTAACAATTACATGATTGAAATTTGCTATTTGTCATGCCTACCAGACAAATCGCTCAGGGTAAAGAGTTGAACATATAGATGATTTAATCATCTTAGAAAGGCCCTTCAATGATTTAAAAGAATCAGATTTAAAGCCACAGAGTGAGAGTTCAGCTAGAAACAAGTCATCCTGTAGTAAGTTCAGTTAGAAACATTTCACCCTATAAAGAGATTAGCTAGAAACAAGTCATTGTGTAGAGAGATCAACTACAAATAAGTCACCTTGTAAAGAGTTCAGCTACAAACAAGTCATCTTGTAGATAATTCAGCTCCAAAAAAAATCACTTTGCAGCCCTGTGAAGGGTACAGCTTAGAATAAGTCACCCTTTGGAGAGATCAACTAGAAACAAATCCCCCGTAAAGAGATCAACTACAAACAACTCATCCTGTAGAGAGTTCAGCTACCAACAAATCACCCTGTGGAGAGATTAACTATAGAAGCAAGTCACCCTGTAGAGAGATCAGCTAGAAACAAGTGACTGTAGAGAGCTCAACTACATTTCAAGTCACCCTGCAGAGAGTTCAGCGACAAGCAAAGAGAATTCAGCTACAGTTTAGTTATGTAACAAGTCATACCATATCAATTACCTATGTGATAATCATGTTTAAATATACAAATATTTAATCAGTCACAAAGCTATATACACAAATGATTCTTTATCTTGTTCAATAATTCCTGTATTAAAAAAAGTTAAAAGAGAGCCCCACACAAACCAGTCTACAGCTCGATTTGTGGCTTGCAATACAGAAAGAAGTGATATCTAAGCCAAAACAGCCAAGCTGTAAAAAAAAGGGTGCAGCCCCGAAAAAGACCAGGGTGAAAAAAGTTGTGGAATCCAAAGTAGCAGCCAAGAAATGGCTGTGATGGTAGGTTAATGATAAACTTTTAAATAACAATCAGGTGAATTTCAGCACAAAATCCACCTGCCCAGGCTGAATTTTCATTATTAAAATTTTTGTCATTAACCTACCATTACAGCCATTTCTTGGCTGCCACTTTTGATTTCACAAGTTTTTCACCCTGGTCCTTTGGGGGTTGCACCCTCTTTTACAGTTTGGCTGTTTTTGGTTTAATACAGTATATACTAATTCATTTTATTATTTTTTAAACAGCCAGCTTTTTTGGGCATGCACCTAGTTTAGTGAATTGTTTTCGTAAAAGTGTGTGTGTATTAGGCCTGTGCCTAATATGCCGGCATAATTTTGAGAATAATAGGTCACCAATTTTGTGAGAATAATTCCGGAATAATAGGATGGTTACGGGAATAATTTTAGAATTATCGGACGTCCACAGGCCGAATAATCTATGGAATCAAGGGGCGTGTCAATTCTTGATTAGCTAGAAGAAAGTACTAAACTTCTAAGAATGATATAAAGCTGACAGGAGTGCTGGCTGAAAGGAGCTGAAAAATCTCTAAAAGATCGATATACTCTAATAGAACGCTCAAATACTCTAATAAAGCAGTCAGCTCGTTTCATGTTAACAATCTGCAGACAGTATCAGGGATTTAACTGCATGATTATCTGCAATTCTGAAACCTGTACTCTTATACCAGTGTATCTTCTTTAAGTCTTTCAACAAACATATTGATATCATTATCCACTAAACTTAGCTTGTACTGTAGCTATAGCTACAGCTTTAATACACTGATAATCAAAAACTCTTTTTTTATACTCCTGATAACTATTTTACGTCTGTTGTAATGGCTATAACTATTATGTGTAAGGTGAAATACTTCATTTATGGCTAGCTATTATTAATTCTGGCAATACTACTTATATCAACATCTTGAGAATTAAGTGACTATAGCTACAGAAACTACGTGAGCATTATTATGGAATAATAGGGTAGATAAAAGAATTAAAAAAGAATAATAGGAGAAAATTTTGGGAAATTCTGGAAAGAATAATAGGTAAAATTTTGAGCATATTAGGCTCAGGCCTAGTGTGTATATACTGTACCTATCTACCTATGTTTGTCTGTACGCACCCATGTGAGCAAAATTGCTAAATAATGGTAAAAACAGCTTTTACGTAAGAAGTAAAAGCAAAATGAAGTCTGTATTAAACTTCTGCACAGGTAAACTTTGCTCTAAGGTGGTTTCTTTTCAGCGATCTGAAATACGGGTGTGGAATTACCTTCCCTTTGGGGTTTTACAGGCATTTAACCACTGAAATACAATGATGCAGGCCTCGTAGATTACTAGGAATAGCCTATACCTTTGAGTTGAAAAGGGACATATCCCTTACGTATGCAAACAAAAATGAAGAGCAGCTTTGAAGCTTTGTCGAGAGAATTTGTGAAAAAAACATGTGATAGTCAAACTATAAAAGAGTTTAGAAGATATTTCTGTACGTAATATGTTGGTAAAAGTGGTTTGTGTAACAAGCACTTCCTTAGCAGTGCATAGCAATGTAATTAAAAGAATTATGAAAATTTTATGAATTACAAAATACGAGAATTACACTAATTTAATTTATTTATGTATTATTGCACAACCAAAAACCCTATTGGTTATAACAGTAAAAGTAGTAATACATACTGTAGTTGGTTAATTCCAGTTGAGTTAGCTAGCTGTATGGTGCCTGGTTTTTAGAAGTGGCACAACATCAACTTGTTCTACAGCATGTATATAGCTATGATATACATGTGTGACTCAGTGACTGTTCTACTACTGTACATGACTGTTGTATTAGGGTGACTGCTTTATTAGAGTATCTCGGGAGAACCTCTGGCCTACATGTTATTTCAAAGAGCATGGTCGTCATACCTTGTTTTCACAATGCTACCAGCAAGAGACATTTTCAATGCGATCGATTGAGTGTACATTATTATACAAAACTGTTTCCTAGCAACTTGTTTGGATGTCCTAACTACAGTGCACTTCCTGGCCTTCATGTGTAAGAGTTTCCCACATGTGTACTCTATGTAGGTGGTGGCTTGCAATTGAGTGTAAAGATACTATTAAAACAGTTTTCATGACTTATGATGCTCTTGAAACATGTTTCAGTTTCATGAAATTTGACATACTGCAGGAGAATACATGTCCTTCATTCCTTTTCTCTTCTAGTAGTGCAAATTTGTCAATTTACAGATAGCACATGAATGCCTTTATGTATTAGATGCACATAACTAATTAAATAACTAAACAGGAATTGCTCATATTTACACCATATGCATGCCTCTTGCAGTCAAAATGCAAAGATTGATTGTAGACACACTTTGTGCACTGTTCACCAAACGTCTTGGAGGATCACATTTCCAGTAATGTATTTACCAATGCATATACATTACTTACATCCTTATTGAAGCATTCAAGTGTTCAGGTCATCCCATCCTCAATGGTAACATTTCAAACAATTTCATAAAAGTGTCAAGCTCACTTGAGTCATTAAGTTGTTAAGTTTAATGGTATCCTGTACTATTTATACATGTATATATGTAGCTTTGTGTATCAAGACACATGGTAGTGTGTCATGCAGTCAAGAAAGCCGGCACACCACACCGTGAGTATATTAACAGGAAGAAAGAAAACAGCTTTTTCACGTGTGCATAGCTCCAAGGCCCCTTCTCCAAAGCACACAATTTTTGCATTACCACTGCATGCCACACAGCAAATTTGATTAAATTTACATCAGCCATTTGCAGGATATGAGCGTTCAAAGGTTTGTTTTAATTTCTTCATTTTTTTTCTTCTTATGCCATACAGGGGCTTTGATTTTTCTTTTCGAACACTTTGCAAAAATTGCTATAAAATGCAAACCTGTAACTCGACTGCCTCGATCTTTAGCACAAATGAAGAGCATGTAATGGTGGATTCATGTATCATGCTTGGAATCTGAGGAATATCCAAGGAGTTATGTGCATTTATTCACATAAAAAATATCTAACCTCTGTCTGTATGGTTACAGGGTAAACTGAGTATAGGAATAACTTGAAAATTGGTGTGTAGATAGGCTGATCATCGTAGCAGTGCCTTTTGATAGTTTGAATAGCAATAGAATTACAGCAACAAAGTTATAAAGCAAAATGTAAAATCATGGGATTGAGATACTCTAATAGAGCAGTCACCACGAGGTAAAAAAACGTACAGAAAATGTCGAAAAAAGCATTACCAGAGTTCGAACTAGGGACGTCCATACCTAACACCTGCATCCTTAACCACTGAACCACTGCTACCTTGGCTGATCACCTCATTTAATTTCTGCTTCATAAATGAAATTTCTGGTTGAAATGTGCTCATAATCAAACATTTGTAATTCTACAGATCTACTGTACCAACAGAAGTATTAGATTGTTCTAGAACATTCTATGTATGTTCTATTAGAAGTCCTCAAAAAATGTGCACTCTATTAGAGTATTACAGTAATATTGAATTAAATCATGCAATGAAATACATTTATAAGTCTGTCTTCAATAATCATCATTGTGTCTGCATAGAAATGAAGAAAATGTGATTAAATACAAACCTCAAAGTCAGCAATAGGCTGGTTTTGGGGCCTTATAAAGTACAAAAAGAAGTAAAATCCACACAAAACAACACAGGCATTAGTAAAATTTTTTAGCATTAACATCATTGCAGCTATTTCTTGGCTGCAGCCTTTGATTTCACAACTTTTTCACCCAGGCTTTTTAAGGCCACACCATTTTTTCACAGCTTGGTTGTTTTTGTGTGTATATTACTGTATATACTGTACAGCTAATGAATTAGCATATATGTTCCTTTAAGCTATCTGCTCTGATGGTTGTCTGAATGAAGGAACATGCAATTCACCAGAAGTATGTACATGTACTCCAGGATGGACTGGTAACAATTGTGAGCAAGGTGAATGCAAGTAACAAAGTACGTATACAACTTACTGCTCTGCATAATATGTTCCTTTAAGCTATCTGCTCTGATGGTTGTCTGAATGGAGGAACATGCAATTCACCAGAAGTATGTGCATGTACTCCAGGATGGATTGGTAACAATTGCGAGCAAGGTGAATGCAAGTAACAATATATGTGACCCAGTCTGAGAAAACCGGTCTTATCACCCATGTCAGCAGATTTGATTTTTCACCCAGGACACAAAGCTACATGAATAAACTATCTAATTCCATAATCAAAATCAGCTAGACTTGAGTGGTCTGGTTTTGCTGGCTGCTTTTCCCAAGCCCAGTGGCAATCCGTACATGCGGTGTGGGTCCTTAATGAAGCTCTGGTCAGCCTGGGGATGACTGTATGTGCATGGCTGTACAGCTCTGTGGTATTGAATAATTACGTCTGCTGTGAATTTCCTTTTATTTTAGCTAATTTTGAGACCTCAATGGCCCACAAAATGGTCTAATTCATCCGTACGCCTTCCTTTTCAATTTCTGAACACCATCTTGCCTGCTTCCTGGCCCCCCGCCTCCCACCCTTTTGCAGCTCACCTGATACAGTCAACCTCAGTTTAAAAACTATCTAAAGTGGCGGGAAACTTAGTAGTTGGCTACTTGCACAGTGGATGCTGTGGAAGGTAATGAATTGGTGTAAAACATGTGAAAATTTGGTACGCATAGCTTCAACCATTGGCGAGCTACAACACACCAAATACTTAAAACCGGCATTTCTCGATGCTTTTAAATAGGCGATAAGCCTGGTTTTCCCAGACTGGGTCACATAATATGTATACAACTTACTGCTCTGCATAATATGTTCCTTTAAGCTATCTGCTCTGATAGTTGTCTGAATGGAGGAACATGCAATTCACCAGAAGTATGTACATGTACTCCAGGATGGACTGGTAACAATTGTGAGCAAGGTGAATGCAAGTAACAAAATATGTATACAACTTACTGCTCTGCATAATCTGTTCCTTTAAGCTATCTGCTTTGATGGTTGTCTGAATGGAGGAACATGCAATTCACCAGAAGTATGTACATGTACTCCAGGATGGATTGGTAACAATTGTGAGCAAGGTGACAATATATGTATGTAACTTACTGCTCTGCCACACACTGTTCACCTCCTCTTTGCAAGCATGCAGTGAAGGCACCAATTTTGAAAAATTTAAGTATACATTTTGCATGCACGTATATAAAACTATGGTAGCTTATGCATTTTATTTCAGAATTTGACATTGACGAGTGTGCTGACTCCAATGGAGGATGCCAACATAATTGTACTAACACAATTGGTAGTTACCATTGTTCATGTGCTGCTGGACATGATCTCAATGATGATCATCGTAGTTGTTCAAGAGCTGGTTAGTCACCATAATTTTTTAGGCAATATAATAAGTGCTTGTTTGTTATTTCTGCACAACTATACTTACAGAAGCTTCTACCAGTTCAGAGGTAATGCAATGGATAGTGCATGTGTTGTGTGCAGATGTATGTAGCTAGCTTTATGTATACATGTATATGTTTGTATGCACATACTGGATGTGCTGCATGCATGTATGCAGACGCATGCACGTATGTATGTATGTATAGTGCAACCGGGCATGTACTTCCAAAAAGTTAAATTTCATGTTTCTGGTTATAACTTGAGACATACACCACACATCTTAATTCTGTTTTTTGCACATGGTTATACTCATGTATCTGTATATATTTGTACAAAGGTTACCATGGCAACAGCCACAATTATCTTGCAAATGGTATATTTATGGTTTTGGTTTTTTCGTATCTAGTTTTATACACTTTTGAGTTTTTCAATAATTTTCTAGTAGATGAAAGGTCTCATCAAGCCCGACAGTTTGTAGTGCTAGATTTAAAAAAAATGTTTTAAAAGTAAGTTATGGTGATTTTTACGATTTTCATAGGGTTTCGAAAAAATGTATCTAGTTTCACATACTTCAAAATTTTTACATATACTCATTATTTTCTGAAAGGAGATAGACATGCCTAAAATTTCTAGCTGGGGTTTTGTAAATTTCTTTTTAGTTTTTGTTTTATGACATCGTAAAGTCAAATTACTGATTTTTCTGTGAAATTTGTTGAAAACCACAATTTATAAAAGTACGCTCTGAGACACTGCAAATATGTATAACTACAAAAAAGCAAAAAAATATGAAGTACTAATGAGCAAAGCAACACATGAAAGGATAAAAACATTATAGAATGTATCTAGTGGCATATAGAAATAAATGCGAGGGCGAGGAAGTAAAATAAGTTTGGAGGTTTATGCCCGGTTGCACTATATGTATGTATGTATGTGCACGTATGTATGTATGCACATATGTATGTATGCACGTATGTATGTATTTATGTGTGTATGTATGTATGTATGTATGTACATGCATATGTACTTACGTACGTATGTACTTATGTATGTGATATGCATGAATGATAATAATTATTTATACATAGAGTGAAAACAGTAGTCTACCACTTCCTGCTATAATTGCCATTGCAGTTGGTGAGTATATATAAACATACTGATATAGCCATGGTTTGTAATGTTATTTGCATTAGTTGGAGTGGTGGCATTGGCTTTAATAGTAACAGTAAGAATTCTAGTAGTCCGAAGAAGACACACAAGGAATGCGCAAAGAGAAGAAGTAGTAGGGCTTCCTAGTCGAGATACACTAGAAAACTTTGAAAATGGTGGTGATCAAAATCATAACTCATTAGTACCACAAAATGAAACTAAATTAATGCATTAGAACATGGCGTATTTCAGAGTTTTTACTGTTGTTTCATAAAACTTAACACTGTTTGAATTATGTAATTCTTTACTGCAAGGTGTGTATGAACCATTTGCTTCTCCACACATGTGAATTTGTACATTGAAAAAATCACAATAACATGATGACATTTATGCTTAACGTAGCACTTACATACCTGGCAAGTACAAGTAACTGTGTTACAGGAACATAGACATAATTATCATGAAACTCCTTCTGAAATGTAGGTTAAGCACATGCAAGGTGTTCTAATAGAGCAGTCAATATACTCTGTAATAGAACATTCATTTATTTTGTCATAAATAGCTGTAAGATGTCTAAAACCTGTTAATACAAGATTGATTAGCAAATTAAATGTATTATAGGGAAGAAAGGAACAATATTATGATGATGGGAAATTTATTTATATTAATACAATATCAAAGAGTCTTACACTTACAAATTCCCCTCAAAATCTTCTCTAAGCATCATAAGTGAAAGTAGTATGCCACTTACGTCTGAATGCAGTGTACATACTTACCAGGAAAAACATTGGCAAATTTGAGGAGAGGCAAAAGGGGGTTGACCCTAAAATCTATTGCTCTTCTCCCCTACTCTGGATTTTTGGATAACATCACACCAAACACAAAATTAATAAGGAATTTTTATTCACACTCTATATTGAAGCGCAGAAATACAATGAGTAAATTAAATCTAATCCAAAACAGCCAAGCTGTAAAAAAAGTGTGCGGCCCTCAGAAAGGCTATGGTGAAAAAAGATGTGAAATCCAAGGTGGCGGCCAAGAAATGGCTGTGATGGTAGGTTAATGGTAAAAATTTTAATAATGACAATTCAGGTATATTTTGTGAAGCGGCACAAAAATTCACCTGAATTGTCGTTATTAAAATTTTTACCATTAACCTACCATCACAGCCATTTCTTGGCTGCCACCTTGGATTTCACATCTTTTTTCACCATAGCCTTTCTGAGGGCCACACACTTTTTTTACAGCTTGGCTGTTTTGGATTAGATTTCATTTCTTTTTGTATTTGTATACCCCAAAGCCGGCCTATAGCCAGCTTTGGGACTTTTTTAACCTAAGTTTTTTTTCTTTACTACAGGAAGAAGAAAAGATGAAGTAGATGTACTTTAAATATTTTATCAGTAAATGTACAAATTATATATATAATACATATGTGACCGGATTTGCGAAAAGGGGCCTTCCACACACATCCAATTTGCCAACTTTGACAATTGATAACTTCAGATTGGAAAGAGCTATTGCCTTGAAATTTGGGCAGTGGTGATTTCTTTGCAGCTGAACTCTCTACAAGGTAATTTCTTCTAGCTGATCTCTCTACAGGGAGATTTGTTTGTAGCTGAACTATCTACAAGGTAACTTCTTCTAACTGATCTTTCTACAGGGAGATTTGTTTGTAGCTGAACTATGTACAAGGTAACTTCTTCTAGCTGATCTCTCTACAGGGTGATTTGTTCGTAGCTGAATTCTGTACAGGTGATTTGTTTGCAGCTGAGCTCTTTACAAAATGGTTTCTTTGTAGCTGAACTCTCTACAAGGTAACTTCTTCTAACTGATCTTTCTACAGGGCAATTTGTTTGTGGCAGAATTTTATACAGGGTGATTTCTTTGCAGCTGAACTCTCTACATGGTGGTTTCTTTGTAGCTGAACTCTCTACAAGGTAATTTCTTCTAGCTGATCTCTCTACAGGGAGGTCTGTTTGTAGCTGAACTCTCTAAAAGGTAACTTTTTCTAACTGATCTTTCTACAGGGCAATTTGTTTGTGGCAGAATTTTATACAGGGTGATTTCTTTGCAGCTGAACTCTCTACATGGTGGTTTCTTTGTAGCTGAACTCTCTACAAGGTAATTTCTTCTAGCTGATCTCTCTACAGGGAGGTCTGTTTGTAGCTGAACTATCTACAAGGTAACTTCTTCTAACTGATCTTTCTACAGGGCAATTTGTTTGTGGCAGAATTTTATACAGGGTGATTTCTTTGCAGCTGAACTCTCTACATGGTGGTTTCTTTGTAGCTGAACTCTCTACAAAGTAATTTCTTCTAGCTGATCTCTCTACAGGGTGATTTGGTTGTAGCTGAATTCTGTACAGGTGATTTGTTTGCAGCTGAGCACTTTACAGAATGGTTTCTTTGTAGCTGAACTCTCTACAAGGTAACTTCTTCTATAACTGATCTTTCTACAGGGCAATTTGTTCGTGGCTGCATTTTCTACAGGGTGATTTGTTTGCAGCTGAACTCTCTACATGGTGGTTTCTTTGTAGCTGAACTCTCTGCAAGGTAACTTCTTCTATTGATTTCTCCACAGGGCGATTTGTTTGTAGCTGAACTCTCTACATGGTGGTTTCTTTGTAGCTGAACTCTACAAGGTGATTTTTTCTGGTTGAACTATCACTTTCCATAGTTGCATGAACTCCCTACAAGGTAACTTCTTCTAGCTGATCTCTCTACAGGGTGACTTGTGTGTAGCTGATCTCTATACAGGTTTCTTATTTCTAGCTGATCTCTTGAATTCTCTTCAGGGTGACTGCTCTATTAGGATGACTGCTCTATTAGAGTATCTCGATCTCGCACTTGCTGCACCAAGTTGGATTTCATGTTATAACTCCGTGGCTTTAAGTCTGATTCTTCTACACCATTGATGAGCCTTTCTAAGATGATTACTCCATCTGTACAACGATTTTCAAAGCATTACCCCAAGCAGTTTATCTGGTAGGCGTGGCAAGCAGTCGTTTTTTTTATTAGCTAATCTCGATTGCGTAATTGTTACATACTGTTGGTTTTTTCGTTGTATCTTCCTGTTTTTTAGCTCGATTTCTTTCAAACCACAAAAGGTTTGAGGTTCAATAGTTAACCTATTCACCCACCGATTTCCAGCGTCTTCCCATACGCGGTTTACCCTGTAGGCGTGACAACATATTGGTGTTATTTTTCGTGAATAATCGCTCATAACTCTTTGCCTGTTTATCGTATTCCAGCCAAAGTTGGTACCGAGATGCGCCTTTATATCCCCCTTCTGTGTGCCAAATTTCAAGGCAATCGGATATGGCGGTCGAGTTTTATAGCAGTTTTTGTAAGTGTGCGACAAGAAAAAGAAAAATAAGAAGAAACTGAGCCAATTTTTGAAGTCGCATATCTCGGGAACGCGCGAAGCGATTTCGCTCAAATTTGGAATGTGGAGTGCTGCAGTTGGAGGGAATGTCCACAGCAAAAATCGTCTTGTTTCATCAAGGAAGCACAGAGCTACGGAGGTGCGAAAATTGCGTTTTCTTTCTTCCTGTCAATATACTCACAGGTGTTACGCGCCGGCTTCTTGGGCCGCACGACACACTACCGTGTGTCTTGATAGAAAACAACAAAAAATTATAGCTTCACCATACATTACACAAAAAACAGAAGGCATTGTGGGCAAAGGAGTTAGGGATACTCTACAGAACAGTTATATACTCTAATACAACATTCAGTTCATTATAAATTTTTTGGTGATATTGTCTTTTTACTGAGCATGAACAACCATCAAAAGTTGAAGTTATACTGGGGTTTTCAAGTCCGTTGTCCTATGTATTTTGGCACATGCGCTTAGCAGTGCGAAAGAAATGGCAGATTCAAGTGAGATCAGGTAACTGTGTGTGCCCTATTATGATGGATGATTGTAAATGTGGTAAAACTATTACTCACTGTGTTGTTGTGACTCCTTTATCACCAGTGAATGGCCCTTCGGTTAGTAGGTTTTTAGTGCATGCGCAATTATAATAGGACAACGGACTTGAAAACCCCGGTATTCAGAAAACTGATTCCCCAAGTTAAGACAGCACAAACTGCCCTTAGATTTAATTATAGGATGAGTATTTTTCTCAATAGGTGTCCAACTCAGTAATTCTACTTGTGCTATACTTCTTTCTTATTGTCATAGAAAAGGGGAGACTTGATAGAAGTTTATAAGATATGCATACAATCATTATAATGTTGACTTTCAGAGCCATTTTACTTAAAAGCCATCACCACAAATAGAAGCCACTGCCTTAAATTTTTAAAGCCAAGAGCCAGAGTATCAGTTAGACAGAACTTCTAAAACTATCATGTAATGATCACTGAAATGCTCTACCAATCTGCAAACTCAACACCCACAATAATTCTGATAAGCCCAGGACAATTGTTGGCTAGGATATAAATATTGTGAAAGGCCTCAGGCTTAAATGTGCAAACATCACATGTTAATGATATTATATTCTAAAATCAAGTTGAATTCTGTTTTTTTTTCACACATTTTACAATGGTTATCTCTTTATTTGGATATTGTGATTTATATAATATACAATGGATGAAGTGAAGGGATATACATTGATTACCTTATAGGTGAAACATGTCCAGTTAATGGAGCATTAAATAAACACTGTCAAACCCTACTCTAACTAAATTTCTTTAAGTTAAAGTATGTGTCTGTATATGCATGATGCATCTACTAATAGGCTAGATATGTAGTACAGGTGCTTTACTGTGAGAAGGGAGTGTGGTATTTTACACTGCAGAAATATGATGTTCTTGACAATTTAAGTACTGTAATTTGCTTTATGTTCGTGCAAAAATTTTCGTGTAAAAATATTTTACATGAATGACTGCTCTATTAGAGTAGTTCGATCTTGTATAAAAATTTTCGTGCAAGAAATTTATGTACAAATTTTGCATATGAAAATTATTTTACAACGACAAAAAAAGCAAATTACGGTATGAAATTATGCCCATCAGTACATGTCCTAGCTATAATTGTTATGATTGTGCAAGGGTTAATGCTTAACCGTTTCAGTTTTTAGTTTCATGTGGAGCTGTTTCAAGTTTCACCAGAAATATGTTGTATAAATAAACAGTGGAATTTCAATAATTATATAGAATGTAAGTCAGGCTTCACCTATTATGAGACATGATTGTGGTGATATTGGTAAATGTATTGGGACTCACCACCTGGCTTACAGCAATATGAATAGGGGCCTAAGCACATACCACTAATCTTTTAGGCTCTTAGAACAAAAATTACGTAGGTTGGGTGAATAACCTAGGTGGAATCATAAGGACCCTGTGCTATCACATTCTCAGCTGCACAATACAATTAAGAACCTGTGGAACATCTTTCACCATAACCATAAACTGAACGATGATAGATTAAAAGGAATTAATTTGGAATGTAGCAAAACTGTACAAGTCAGTGATAAATGACCTTTTGTAACATAGTTGTAACGGAATTCCTTCTTGGCCACACCAGATATCAGCTCTTTGGTTGCCATTTACTTTCACTTTTATGAATGCTTCCTTTTTGTACAGCCAAACTGTTTTAAATTCGTATGGGAATAAATGTTATGATCAGAGATGTTAGAGCTGCAGATAAACTGGTTTCCACACACAAATATCCCACCTTAGTTATTACAGTGAGCACACATTGTACTGCTAACACACTATCTGCAAATATGTATTGCATGCATATAGAATTACAATACTGATCATGGTCAACTAATATTCTACCAATACTTAACTGATTTTCAAATATGTAGCTAATTATTGTCTGCTTTAAGAAAGGATTCATTAAGCATTCCAGTTATTTAGCTTGAATCCATGCACAGAAACAAATAATACTGTCAGCAAGTAAAAGACTGCGTCTTTAATCAATTATTAATAATACGTAGAACGGATGCTACTAATATATGTAATTCTAATCTAAATCACCGTTTACAACATATCCATAATTATATAGCTTAATATAAGATAGATTTTAGATTATATATAACAGCTTATAAAGGCAGGAGAACCATAAGTACGTAATAATTTTACTATATACGAAATCAACAGCAGTTCAAACCTGCACGCAGTCAGCTAAGGGTCATCTCTAGGTTCTTCAACAGTTGATAATCGCTCATATCTGCTCTTGCTCTCTTTACGATGCATTAAAGACAAGCTGGATGTACTGGTTTTTTTAACTTTAGGGACATCATACACATGATCATTTCCTTGTTGCAGATTTACATAAGAGTTAGTAGGATGGTCATCAGCAGGCTTATTGTAAGTGTTGATGGTGGAATATTCAGGATTATCGTAAATATTTTCTTGTTTAGCAACTGCTGGTATGGCATAATGTGTATTTTGAACAGTGTCACCTCTCTTCAGTTTCAGTTCTAACTGGTAAGTTTTGTTATCAGTTGCTTGAGCTGCTGCTGCTGCAGTTAGGCTTAAAATACTCCTACTTCTTCGTTTTCTTCTCACCACAACAACTATGATTATTACAATAACCACCAAAACTAAAACTACAGTGTGGAAAAAAACATGTTATGTAATGTTAGCAAAACAACTCCATTAAATCACTCACCAGCAATGCCTGAAATACCACCAGCTATTGGTATGACATTTAATCCACTACTGCTTCCCTGCATCATTTGGAAAATTGATAGATATGCAAATAATAAATGTACCTATTTTACCTGTTCAGATTTAGATGCAGATCCCTTAATGACTATAATTATAAAATAATGCATGAAACAATAACATCAAATAACAGTATATGTATATGCAAGCCAATTATTTGGTCTCGCTAGCTATATACTGCTAGACAAAAATGGTATCAATTAACTACACACACCTATACTGTATGTTAGTAGCAAATTGAGTAGAGGACACTAACCCCTAGCCTTACACTGTGACTGTGAAATTTGACTACCCTGTTAATTACTCTGGTCAATGAGGTTTCTTGCCAACTTATAACGTGTCTGAAGTAACCAGTCACCTATTAATAAAATTTTGAGCAACAGGTAATCGGTTGCTTTGTAGGTATTAGTATTTTATTTACTTTTGAAGGGTTGTACTGTATGTTCAGACCATGTACAGTTAAGTAGAACTTTACTGTCATTACACCACAATTCATGTTTTGCTTCATAATTATAACTGTGTGTGGCCATTTCAATAATACATCTCTCCCTGTTGATATTCACCACAGGTTTGGTAAAAACCAACTATTACATGTATAAGAACATCAATACTTCTTTTGGGTGAGAAAAATTATAGCAGAAGATTGCATGAAGACCAGCCCTTGAGTAAGTCTATGCTACATGGAATAATAGCTGTTGGTTTCATTGTCAGTTTGATTTACAGTACATTTGTTGCTAAAGAAATATCAAAGTTTTAGTATATTAGCTAAGCATTTCAAATGATGGAGGATGAGTGTGTTTTATGAAGTCACACAAAAATACCTGGCAAGCTACGTATATATACTGTAGTGCCAAAATTCTCAGAAACATTAAATAACAAGGTTGCCAAGTCTGTAGAGAAATGTTAGTTTCTACTATTGAAGCAGCTGCCTCAGTAAAGCAAAGGACATCTCAACCGCCAACAGGAAAGCTTAAGGTCTCCAATATATTTGCTCAAGGAATTAATGGTTACATTCCTAGATACATGGAGATTGAAGGTATCACTATCTATACTCCTAGGGCTATAGTTGGTGGTGCAGTGTTTGAGACAGGTTCCAGCCAGAAGTACTCAGTCATGACAGATCTGAATGTAATTCTTTTTACTAACTTTATTGGGCATACTTATACCACCTCTGATAGAAAATTTATTAATGCCGGGGATGCAAGTGATGTGCTAACTGCCTTTGACATTCCCTTAAACAATAACGGCAGAAACAAGATAACTTACCATCTATCTAAATGTGACGCCCAAATAGTGTGGGATGTCAGTAATGCCTCCACTGCAACTGGCCATCAAACATCTAATCCCATACTACTTGAAGCTTTTCTTGTTAACAACACACCATCAAGACAAGCTCATGATGTTACCTTTGATTGTAGAGTTACCGTGTGGGGCTACTACGACAAAGTTAAATCTGATAGACCATTGTCAGTGATATGGAAATGATGATGAGACAGTAACTAAGAGTGGTAAATTGTATGTCGAAGTCTGAAGACAGAATAACCTGGTTTCAGTATTGGGAGTCTCTAGACTCAAAACTATAGAGAGAGAGACAGAGACAGAGAGAGAGACACAGAGAGAGAGAGAGAGAGTAAACTATAGAGCAAGATTTAATATCACAAACAATCAAGATACTTTAATAGAACAGTCAGACATTCCACTAGTAGAGCAGTCACCTAACATGTCTAACTTAATGTGTTTCTGGCCACACCCTCAGTAATAATTTATACATTATAATTTATAATTAATAATTTATACATTTACTCATTGTTTTCTGGAAGAGGAGAGATATGTCTATAATTTGTAAGTGGGCTCTTGTGAAATTTTGGTTTTATGACAATGTGAACTCATGCGATTATGGATTTTTTAGTAAAATTTGATAAAACCACTATTTATACAATTGTGCTTTGAGACACTGCAAACATGTATAACCACAATAAAGCAGTAAATTGTGAAATACTAATGAGCATAGTGAACATTGTAAAATGTATCTAGTGAAACATAGAATAAATGCATGGGTGGATAAGAATCAACTTTTGGAAGTTTATGCCTGGTTGTACTATATATAGCTTAGTCCATGTTGGTAATAAAGAATGCCTATATATAATGATATCATCATGTGCCCTATTTCATCCACACAGGTTGTGCTACAAAACTACAGCTGTGTACTCTGCAGCTTCAATGACTTCATACCAAGTTGTTTATCGAGTGGAGTATTATTCATACCGTTGTTATATTTTGTACGCCTGTACAGATAGCCGGTACGTTAAAGTGTATAGAGAATAATATTATGTACCTCTGCATGTAGCACAATCAGCTACAGACAAGCTTACACCACTTATTATCCAGCTGTGTCATATTCTCTTGTGATGGAGTGTTGTACTGGCTATACTGGTAATCCATCAGAGTGCCATGGTAAGTGATAAAACTGCAAGGCAAAAATAGGAAGATTAAGGATCATAGAAATCAAAGTAGTGAAACAATTAGAAAGGTTGTCTACACGTGAAGATATACTGATCCATACTTCATACAGTCATACAGTATAGCTATAGGGATTAAATGTCCACTAGTACAGTGTATATCTGCAAATGTAGGAAATTGACCTCCCTCATTTCACTCTAGCTAATAATAAGTATACTTTTTATTTCTATGATCTCTTTAAAATTCCTAATTTTATCATATATATATTATCTAAACCAAAACAGCCAAGCTGTAAAAAAAGAGTGCAGCCCCCAAAAAGGCCAAGGTGAAAAAAGATGTGAAATCCAAGGTGGCGGCCAAGAAATGGCTGTGATGGTAGGTTAATGGCAAAAATTTTAATTACGACAATTCAGGTGAATTTGCATTGCCTCCTCCAGTAGGATTTGGCACCAAATTCACCTGAATTGCCGTAATTAAAATTTTTTCCATTAACCTACCATTACAGCCATTTCTTGGCCGCCACCTTGGATTTAACATCTTTTTTCACCCTGGCCTTTTTGGGGGCCGCACTCTTTTTTTACAGCTTGGCTGTTTTGGTTTAGATATCACTTCTTTTTGTATTGCAAGTCACAAAGCCAGGCCATAAGCTGGCTTTGGTGCTTCCTTTTAACTTGTTCTTTTTTCTTTACTGCAGGAATCATGGAACAAAAGAAATAATTCTTTGTATAGCTTTTTTTGTCTGATTTAATATTTGTATATTTAACACTGAATAAGGTGACTTTTTACATAACTGATTTGTAGCTGAAATTCTCATTGTTTGTAGCTGAGCTCTTTTCAGGGTGACTTGTTTCAAGCTGCACTCTCTACATGGTAATTTGTTT
The DNA here is from genome assembly GCF_963678975.1 of Dysidea avara. NCBI lineage: Eukaryota > Metazoa > Porifera > Demospongiae > Dictyoceratida > Dysideidae > Dysidea > Dysidea avara. The sequence continues at coordinate 23,468,659 of NC_089280.1, forward strand.
CTAGAGCATACTTCTACAGGGTGATTTGTTTGTAGCTGATTCTCTATAGGGTTACTAACTTGTTTCTAGCTGATATCTCTACAGGGTGACTTGTTTCCAGCTGATATTTCTACAGGGTGATTTGTTTGTAACTGATCTCTCTACAGGGTGACTTTTTTCTAGCTGAATTCTCTACTGGGCGACTTGCTCTATCTAACTGATCTCTCTGCATGGTGATTTGTTTCCAGCACTTATACTGGGTGAAGCTGATCACTTGTATTCAGCTGATGTCTCTACAGGGTGACTTGTTTTTAGCTGAACTCTCTACAGGGTGATCTTGTTCGTGGCTGAACTCTCTACCGAGTGATTTGTTTACAGTTGAACTCTCTACAGGGTGATTTGTTTGCAGCTGAAATTTCTACATGATGGTTTCTTTGTAACTGAACTCTCTACATAGTGACTTCTTCTAGATGATCTCTCTACAGGGTGACTTGATCTCTCTACAAGGTGATTTGTTTGTAGCTGAACTCTCTACAATTTGATTTGTTTGTAGTTGAACTCTCTACATGGTGGTTTCTTTGTAGCCAAACTCTCTACAAGATAACTTCTTCTAGCTGATCTCTCTACAGGGTGACCTGTTTGGAGCTGAACTATCTGCAGGATGATTTGTTTGTAACTGAACTCTCGACAGGGTGATTTGTGTGTAGCTGAACTCTCTACAGTGTGATTTGCTTGCAGCTGAACTCTCTACATGATAGTTTCTTTGTAGCTGAACTCTCTACAAGATAACTTCTTCTAGCTGATCTCTCTACAGGGTGAATTGTTTGTAGCTGAACACTCTACACAGTGATCTACTCGTAGATAAACTCTATACAGGGTGATTTGTTTGTGGCTGAACTCTCTACAAGGTGATCCTTCTAGCTGAACTCTCTACAGGGTGATCTGTTCGTAGCTGAACTTCCTACAGGGTGGTTTGTTTGCAGCTGAACTCCCTACATGATGGTTTCTTTGTAACTGAACTCTCTACATGTAGGTAATTTCTTCTAACTGATCTCTCTACAGGGTGACTTGTTTCTAGCTGATCTCTGGATGACTTATTTCTAGCTGAACTCTCTATAGGGTTATCTGTTTGTAACTGAACTCTCTACAGAGTGACTTGTTTGTAGCTGAACTCTCTACAAAATGATTTGTCTCTAGCTGATCTCTCTATAGGGTAACTTGTTTGTAGCTGAATTCTCTACAGGATGGTTTCTTTGTAGCTGATCTCTCTACAGGGTGACTTATTTCTAGCTGATCTGTCTACAGGGTGACTTGTTTCTAGCAACTCTCTACAGGTGATTTGTTTGCAGCTGAACTCTCTACATGATGGTTTTTATTTTGTAGCTAAACTCTCTACAGAGTGACTTACTTGTAGCTGAACATTGTATAAAGTAACTTGTTTGTAGCTGATCTCAATACGTTAGCTAACTTGTGTATACAGATGAACTCTCTACTGGGTAGTTTTTTTGGAGCTGAGTAGAAACCAATTGTAAATTTTTAGTTAAATTAATTTTGGTAACAATGCAGTGTAATCATCTTTTATCGTCTCAGTAGTATTGTTTATATTGCAAGCACACATGTACAGCTAGCTGCATGTGATAATGTGAAGCATATAGAAAATGAATGCATAAAAGTGCCTATACTGTAAATGCTTTCTTGGCCAGATTTTGATATCATGTCTTTTGGTTGTAGTTACTCCATGAACATGTACTTGTGCATTCTTGGCCTCGCCTTTTTTTACAGCTGGGCTGTTTTTGGCACAGGATTTATTATACGTAACTCATGTAGGAATAACTGTTAGTGGAGACAGAATTATAGGCATGCATTGCGTGGTAGCATGTAGTCACCACAGATAAGGCCCACAGCAGAGGTGCACACCTTTGTAGGCATATATCCTTGGAATTTAGCAAAGAACTATCATTCTAGTAGCTATAGTTACAAGCAAAAATTCATGCATAATATATTTTTTACAAGCTGTTTGTGCACCTACATGCAGTTGCAGAAGGCTGTTTATATCAATGTGAATCCTGGGTATGACCACATCTGAGAATAGCATTTTTCTTCATGTTAAATGACATCATCCCCATTGGCAACAGTAAGATTAGGTCCAATATTGTAAGTATTACAGTTAAAACAACTGTCTGTCAACTAACAATTGAACTACTCTTGAATGAATGACTTGCTCAATTTTTAATGCATAAACATGCACTTTACATGCAATACGATAGTTGTAGTTGATGAGCATGCACGTATATCAATATTAATGTAGAATTTGCATGTGATTGCTTGTGCATTTGTATTTAAGCTATCTGTTCTGGTGGTTGTCGCAATGGAGGAACATGCAGCTAACCAGAAGTGTGTACATGTGCTCCAGGATGGACTGGTAACAATTGTGAACAAGGTAGGTAAACTGTGTATTTTATGCCTAAAATGTATAACTAAAATACTGACTGAATATATATCAAGACACACATGCACAGTGCAGTCATAGAAGCTGTTTCAGGCACAAGTATACATTATGCAAGTACTAAAAATCATGTTTTTACATATCCATAGTTTAATCACGCTTGAACAAAAATATCACATTAATTTCCTTATTAGTGGGACAACTTTTATCATTTAGATCACTTTCAATTTTCTTTATTACACTATAATATAATTTTTAAGTTTTTGTACAACCCAGTAATAGTCGTAACTTGTGTGTATGCTTTACTTTAACTTGTGAAAGTAGAAAATGCTTTGTACATATTTTAAGCACTGAGAGGTACAGTATAAGCAATATAAGTTTAGCAGTGCAACTGTACAAGCAGTGTATATACCACAATTGTAAACATTTGTCATGCATATGCCTACAGGGTAAACTGCTTTAATAAACTGAAAATCAGTTTGCAGATACAGTAGGTCTTTTTGTTGAAACAGATGCAAACTCTAGTAAAACAAATTTATGCATGGACAGTTGAGCCCTGAGTCTAATGGAGAACAGTCACCCAGTATAAAAGAACATGCACAAGGTTATTTAAAATTTCAAGAAGGAGTTGAAGGAGATTTGAACTACCTCCACACCTACACTATACCATGACCTATACAATATAATGGTATTACACCATAACTCTGTGGGAAAGTCTCTAAATTTTAATGTCATAATTATTTTCAATGCTAAGATAGCAATTTTCCCACAGAGATGTGGTGTAATATCATCATTCACATATCTTCTTTGATAATTTTTATTGCTTGGATCCCTACTTCATTTTTAAATCAAGACACACAGTAGTGTGTCGTGGTACCCAAGAAGCCAGCATGCCATAAGTGTATTGACAGGAAGAAAGAAAATGTTATTTTCACTCGTTCATAACTTAGTGGTACATTTACAAAATGAGATAATTTTTGTTGTGGACCAACAATGCAAAATCACTTCAAACATTCCCGAGATATGAGACTTCAAAAATTAGCTTAGTTTCATTCTCATTTTTCTCTTATTCTTATTTGCACACTTTATTAGCTATAAAAGTTGCCAAACATTGCAAACAGATTATCCGATTGATTTGAAATTTGGCACACAAAATGGCAGTTTAAAGGCACATCTTGGTACCAAGTGTGGCTGGAATACAATAAACAGTCAAGGAGTTATTAGTGATTATTCATGAAAAATAGCACGTAACACCTACAGGGTAATCCACTAAGAAGCTGAAAATGAGTATTTGTGGTTTGATAAAATTCAGCTAAAACTATGAAGATACAGTGAATAAACCAACAGCGGGTAACAATTACATGATTGAAATTTGCTATTTGTCATGCCTACCAGACAAATCGCTCAGGGTAAAGAGTTGAACATATAGATGGTTTAATCATCTTAGAAAGGCCCTTCAATGATTTAAAAGAATCAGATTTAAAGCCACAGAGTGAGAGTTCAGCTAGAAACAAGTCATCCTGTAGAGATACATTTCAAGTCACCCTGTAGAATGTTCAGCTAGAAACAAGCCACACTGCAGAGAGTTCAGCTAGAAACAAGTCATCCTGTAGTAAGTTCAGTTAGAAACATTTCACCCTATAAAGAGATTAGCTAGAAACAAGTCATTGTGTAGAGAGATCAACTACAAATAAGTCACCTTGTAAAGAGTTCAGCTACAAACAAGTCATCTTGTAGATAATTCAGCTCCAAAAAAAATCACTCTGCAGCCCTGTGAAGGGTACAGCTTAGAATAAGTCACCCTTTGGAGAGATCAACTAGAAACAAATCCCCCGTAAAGAGATCAACTACAAACAACTCATCCTGTAGAGAGTTCAGCTACCAACAAATCACCTTGTGGAGAGATCAACTATAGAAGCAAGTCACCCTGTAGAGAGATCAGCTAGAAACAAGTGACTCTGTAGAGAGCTCAACTACATTTCAAGTCACCCTGCAGAGAGTTCAGCGACAAGCAAAGAGAATTCAGCTACAGTTTAGTTATGTAACAAGTCATACCATATCAATTACCTATGTGATAATCATGTTTAAATATACAAATATTTAATCAGTCACAAAGCTATATACACAAATGATTCTTTATCTTGTTCAATAATTCCTGTATTAAAAAAAGTTAAAAGAGAGCCCCACACAAACCAGTCTACAGTTCGATTTGTGGCTTGCAATACAGAAAGAAGTGATATCTAAGCCAAAACAGCCAAGCTGTAAAAAAGGGTGCAGCCCCGAAAAAGACCAGGGTGAAAAAAGTTGTGGAATCCAAAGTAGCAGCCAAGAAATGGCTGTGATGGTAGGTTAATGATAAACTTTTAAATAACAATCAGGTGAATTTCAGCACAAAATCCACCTGCCCAGGCTGAATTTTCATTATTAAAATTTTTGTCATTAACCTACCATCACAGCCATTTCTTGGCTGCCACTTTTGATTTCACAAATTTTTCACCCTGGTCCTTTGGGGGTTGCACCCTTTTTTACAGTTTGGCTGTTTTTGGTTTAATACAGTATATACTAATTCATTTTATTATTTTTTAAACAGCCAGCCTTTTTGGGCATGCACCTGGTTTAGTGAAATTGTTTTCGTAAAAGTGTGTGTGTAATCTGTGTATATACTGTACCTATCTACCTATGTTTGTCTGTACGCACCCATGTGAGCAAAATTGCTAAATAATGGTAAAAACAGCTTTTACGTAAGAAGTAAAAGCAAAATGAAGTCTGTATTAAACTTCTGCACAGGTAAACTTTGCTATAAGGTGGTTTCTTTTCAGCGATCTGAAATACGGGTGTGGAATTACCTTCCCTTTGGGGTTTTACAGGCATTTAACCACTAAAAAACAATGATGCAGGCCTCGTAGATTACTAGGAATAGCCTATACCTTTGAGTTGAAAAGGGGCATATCCCTTACGTATGCAAACAAAAATGAAGAGCAGCTTTGAAGCTTTGTCGAGAGAATTTGTGAAAAAAACATGTGATAGTCAAACTATAAAAGAGTTTAGAAGATATTTCTGTACGTAATATGTTGGTAAAAGTGGTTTGTGTAACAAGCACTTCCTTAGCAGTGCATAGCAATGTAATTAAAAGAATTATGAAAATTTCATGAATTACAAAATACGAGAATTACACTAATTTAATTTATTTATGTATTATTGCACAACCAAAAACCCTATTGGTTATAACAGTAAAAGTAGTAATACATACTGTAGTTGGTTAATTCCAGTTGAGTTAGCTAGCTGCATGGTGCCTGGTTTTTAGAAGTGGCACAACATCAACTTGTTCTACAGCATGTATATAGCTATGATATACATGTGTGACTCAGTGACTGTTCTACTACTGTACATGACTGTTGTATTAGGGTGACTGCTTTATTAGAGTATCTCGGGAGAACCTCTGGCCTACATGTTATTTCAAAGAGCATGGTCGTCATATCTTGTTTTCACAATGCTACCAACAAGAGACATTTTCAATGTGATCGATTGAGTGTACATTACTATACAAAACTGTTTCCTAGCAACTTGTTTGGATGTCCTAACTACAGTGCACTTCCTGGCCTTCATGTGTAAGAGTTTCCCACATGTGTACTCTATGTAGGTGGTGGCTTGCAATTGAGTGTAAAGATACTATTAAAACAGTTTTCATGACTTATGATGCTCTTGAAACATGTTTCAGTTTCATGAAATTTGACATACTGCAGGAGAATACATGTCCTTCATTCCTTTTCTCTTCTAGTAGTGCAAATTTGTCAATTTACAGATAGCACATGAATGCCTTTATGTATTAGATGCACATAACTAATTAAATAACTAAACAGGAATTGCTCAAATTACACCATATGCAGTCAAAATGCAAAGATTGATTGTAGACACACTTTGTGCACTGTTCACCAAATGTCTTGGAGAATCACATTTCCAGTAATGTATTTACCAATGCATATACATTACTTACATCCTTATTGAAGCATTCAAGTGTTCAGGTCATCCCATCCTCAATGGTAACATTTCAAACAATTTCATAAAAGTGTCAAGCTCACTTGAGTCATTAAGTTGTTAAGTTTAATGGTATCCTGTACTATTTATACATGTATATATGTAGCTTTGTGTATCAAGACACATGGTAGTGTGTCATGCAGTCAAGAAAGCCGGCACACCACACCGTGAGTATATTAACAGGAAGAAAGAAAACAGCTTTTTCACGTGTGCATAGCTCCAAGGCCCCTTCTCCAAAGCACACAATTTTTGCATTACCACTGTCCGCCAGGTAGGGCATGCCACACAGCAAATTTGATTAAATTTGCAATAGCCATTTGCGGGATATGAGCGTTCAAAGGTTTGTTTTAATTTCTTCATTTTTTTCTTCTTATGCCATACAGGGGCTTTGATTTTTCTTTTCGAACACTTTGCAAAAATTGCTATAAAATGCAAACCTGTAACTCGACTGCCTCGATCTTTAGCACAAATGAAGAGCATGTAATGGTGGATTCATGTATCATGCTTGGAATCTGAGGAATATCCAAGGAGTTATGTGCATTTATTCACATAAAAATATCTAACCTCTGTCTGTATGGTTACAGGGTAAACTGAGTATAGGAATAACTTGAAAATTGGTGTGTAGATAGGCTGATCATCGTAGCAGTGCCTTTTGATAGTTTGAATAGCAATAGAATTACAGCAACAAAGTTATAAAGCAAAATGTAAAATCATGGGATTGAGATACTCTAATAGAGCAGTCACCACGAGGTAAAAAAACGTACAGAAAATGTCGAAAAAAGCATTACCAGAGTTCGAACTAGGGACGTCCATACCTAACACCTGCATCCTTAACCACTGAACCACTGCTACCTTGGCTGATCACCTCATTTAATTTCTGCTTCATAAATGAAAATTCTGGTTGAAATGTGCTCATAATCAAACATTTGTAATTCCACAGATCTACTGTACCAACAGAAGTATTAGATTGTTCTAGAACATTCTATGTATGTTCTATTAAAAGTCCTCAAAAAATGTGCACTCTATTAGAGTATTACAGTAATATTATCAAATATTGAATTAAATCATGCAATGAAATACATTTATAAGTCTGTCTTCAATAATCATCATTGTGTCTGCATAGAAATGAAGAAAATGTGATTAAAAACAAACCTCAAAGTCAGCAATAGGCTGGTTTTGGGGCCTTATAAAGTACAAAAAGAAGTAAAATCCACACAAAAACAACACAGGCATTAGTAAAATTTTTAGCATTAACATCATTGCAGCCATTTCTTGGCCGCAGCCTTTGATTTCACAACTTTTTCACCCAGGCTTTTTAAGGCCACACCATTTTTTCACAGCTTGGCTGTTTCTGTGTGTATATTACTGTATGTACTCTACAGCTAATGAATTAGCATATATGTTCCTTTAAGCTATCTGCTCTGATGGTTGTCTGAATGGAGGAACATGCAATTCACCAGAAATATGTACATGTACTCCAGGATGGATAGGTAACAATTGTGAGCAAGGTAACAAAATACGTATACAACTTACTGCTCTGCATAATATGTTCCTTTAAGCTATCTGCTCTGATGGTTGTCTGAATGGAGGAACATGCAATTCACCAGAAGTATGTGCATGTACTCCAGGATGGACTGGTAACAATTGTGAGCAAGGTGAATGCAAGTAACAAAATACGTATACAACTTACTGCTCTGCATAATATGTTCCTTTAAGCTATCTGCTCTGATGGTTGTCTGAATGGAGGAACATGCAATTCACCAGAAGTATGTGCATGTACTCCAGGATGGATTGGTAACAATTGCGAGCAAGGTGAATGCAAGTAACAATGTATGTGACCCAGTCTGAGAAAACCGGTCTTATCACCCATCTCAGCAGATTTGATTTTTCACCCAGGACACAAAGCTACATGAATAAACTACCAAATTCCATAATCAAAATCAGCTAGACTTGAGTGGTCTGGTTTTGCTGCCTGCTTTTCCCAAGCCCAGTGGCGATCCGTACGTGCGGTGTGGGTCCTTAATGAAGCTCTGGTCAGCCTGGGGATGACTGTATGTGGCTGTACAGCTCTGTGGTATTGAATAATTACTTCTGCTGTGAATTTCCTTTTATTTTAGCCAATTTTGAGACCTCAATCGCCCAAAACATGGTCTAATTCATCCCTACGCTTTCCTTTTCAATTTCTGAACACCATCTTGCCCGCCTTCCAGGCCCCCGCCTCCCACCCATTTTGCAGCTCACCTGATACAGTCAACCTCAGTTTAAAAACTATCTAAAGTGGCGGGAAACTTAGTAGTTGGCTACTTGCACAGTGGATGCTGTGGAAGGTAATGAATTGGTGTAAAACATGTGAAAATTTGGTACGCATAGCTTCAACCATTGGCGAGCTACAACACACCAAATACTTAAAACCGGCATTTCTCAATACTTTTAAATAGGCGATAAGCCTGGTTTTCCCAGACTGGGTCACATAATATGTATACAACTTACTGCTCTGCATAAAAGGTTCCTTTAAGCTATCTGCTCTGATAGTTGTCTCAATGGAGGAATATGCAATTCACCAGAAGTATGTACATGTACTCCAGGATGGACTGGTAACAATTGTGAGCAAGGTGAATGCAAATAACAAAATATGTATACAACTTACTGCTCTGCATAATCTGTTCCTTTAAGCTATCTGCTCTGATGGTTGTCTGAATGGAGGAACATGCAATTCACCAGAAGTATGTGCATGTACTCCAGGATGGATTGGTAACAATTGTGAGCAAGGTGAATGCAAGTAACAATATATGTATACAACTTACTGCTCTGCCACACACTGTTCACCTCCTCTTTGCAAGCATGCAGTGAAGGTACCAATTTTGAAAAATTTAAGTATACATTTTGCATGCACATATATAAAACTATGGTAGCTTATGCATTTTATTTCAGAATTTGACATTGACGAGTGTGCTGACTCCAATGGAGGATGCCAACATAATTGTACTAACACAATTGGTAGTTACCATTGTTCATGTGCTGCTGGACATGATCTCAATAATGATCATCGTAGTTGCTCAAGAGCTGGTTAGTTGCCATAACTTTGTTGGCAATATAATAATACTTGTTTGTTATTTCTGCACAACTATACGTACAGGAGTTTCTACGAGTTCAAAGGTAATGTAGTGGATAATGCGTGTGTTACGTGATGTATGTAGCTTTAGAAGTATGCCTACATGTGTATTTATATGCACATACATGCATGCATGTATAATATGTGATATACTGTATAATTATGTGTATGTATGTGAATTTATGTATTTATAGAGGGAAAACATTAGTCTACCGCTTCCTGCTATTATTGTCATTGCAGTTGGTGAGTATAATTAATTAGACATCTATTATTGTCATGGTATCTAATGCTATTTGCAGTAGTCGGAGTAGTGGCATTGGCTTTAACTGTAGCAGTAGTAATTCTAATAGTCCAAATAAGCCACACAAGGAATACACAAAGAGAAGTATCAGGGTATCCTAATCACTATGCACTAGAAAACATTGAAAATGGTGGTGATCATAACATTGAAAATGATTGTGATTGTAATGTTGAAAATGGTGGTGATCATAACATTGAAAATGATGGTGATCATAATCATAACTCAATACGACGACAAATGAAACTAAATTAATACAGTAGAACATGATGTCTTTCAGAGTTTTTGTATATACTGTTGTTTCATAAAATTAATACTGATTGAATTGTGTAATTCTTCACTGCAAGGTGTGTATGAATCATTTGCTTCTCCATGCATGCAAATTTGTATATCAAGACACATGATAGTGTGCCTTGCAGCCAAGTACAGCCAGTGCAAGCGTGTGACAGACAAGTGTGTATTTTACAGGAACTAAGAAAATGCCGTTTTCACACATCCATAGCTCAATAATGGCTGAACGGAAATTAACCATTTTTTCTGTGGAAATTCCCTCAGGGTAGGGTACTTCCCATTCCAAAGTTGAAGTGAATCCACCCATCCATTACTGATCATGAGATACGTGCCTTCAAAGTTCATCTTATTTTCTTCGTATTTTTCTTCTCAATCTTTTTCTTCCTCACACACTTTAGTAATGACTCATGTGTGCTTTGGTCGATTCACTTAAAACTTGGATGGTAGTAAGAGTGTAATACTGTACATTAACAGCCCAATTTTGGTACAAATCAGACAAACAACAAAGGAGTTATACACGATTTTTCAAAATTTCCAAAGGTGATTTGTTGTCATGCCTCCAGGGTAGACCTAAACCGCTTGGCACAATAACTTGAAAATCGGTCTGTACATGGAATAACTATCATAGTGCAAGCCTTTTGTGGTTTGAAAGAAATCGCACCAACAGTCATGGAGTTATAGTAAAAATTCCAACCATGTCTATAAAATTGCGGGATCAAGATATTCTAATCTAATCAAAAACAGCCAAGCTGTAAAAAAAGGGTGCTGCCTTCAAAAAGCCAGGGTAAAAAAAGATGTGAAATCCAAGGTGGCGGCCAAGAAATGGCTGTGATGGTAGGTTAATGGCAAAAATTTTAATAACGACAGTTCAGGTGAATTTGTGTTGCCTCTTCCTAGGATTCGGCACCAAATTCGCCTGAATCGTCATTATTAAAATTTTTGCCATTAACCTACCATCGCAGCCATTTCTTGGCCGCCACCTTTGATTTCACATCTTTTTTTACCGAGGCATTTTTGGAGGCCACACCCTTTTACAGCTTGGCTGTTTTTTATTAGATATCACTTCTTTTTGTATATTCATACCTAAAGCCAGCCTATGGCCAGCTTTAGGTATTAATTTTAACTTGTCTTTTCTTCACCATAGAAAGAAGATTATTATGAAGAAGATTTAATGTACATTAATGAAGATTTAAGATTTAAGAAGAAGATTTAATGTACATGTCTCTGTTTAGCTACATGTAAATTTAGGTAATGGTGTTGATTGATCATAAAGATAAGTCACATGCACAGTTCACAGCTGAATACTCTACAGGGAAATGTGTATGTAGCTGAAAGCTCTACAGGGAAGTAACTGTACTCTTTGACTACATGGTGAATGGTTTGTAGTTGAACTCACCACAGGGTGGCTATTTCTAGCTGAAATACTATGAAATGTAGCTGAATTCTCTCTTGTTTCTAACTGATCTCTCTATAGGGTGATTTGTTTCTTTTCTAGCTGACATTTCTACATGGTGATTTGTTTCAAGCTGAGCTCTCTGCAGGGTGATAGCCAATCTTTGATTTGTTTTTAGCCGATCTCTACAGGGTGAATTATAATTGTGCCTAGCTGATCTTTCTACAGCGTGACTTGTTTCTAGCTTATCTCTCTACAGGATAACTTGTTTCTAGCTACACTCTCTACAGAGTGACTTGAAATGTAGTTGAACTCCCTTCTGGGTGACTTGATCAAGCTGATCTCTCACAGGGCAATTTGTTTCTAGCTGATCTCTCTACAGGGCTGCTTGTTTCTACTGAGCTCTCTACAGGGTGACTTGAAAAATAGAATTCTTTGCAGGTAACAGGGTAACTTGCCTAACTGATCTCTTTACAGGGGGATTTATTGTTTCTAACTGAATACTGTACAAGGTGATGTATTTCTAGTTCATCTTTCTACTGAGAGAGTTTTCCGTAGCTGGACTCTCCATGGGGTGACTTGAAAAGTAGTTGGGCTCTTACAGGGTGACTTGATCATGCTGATCTCTCTACAGGGTACTTGTTTCCAGCTGATCTCTCTATAGAGTAATTTTTTCTAGCTGATCTGTCTACAGCGTGATTTGATCTGACTTATTTCTAGCTGAACTCACAGAGAACAGCCGATGAAAATGCAATGGTAAACCATGAAATTTCATGTAGTTTTCATGGACACTGCCTATGAAAATTTGACAGTTCATGGACACTGCCAATGAAAATTGGACAATTCATGGACACTGCCTATGAAAATTTGACAATTAATGACCACTGCAACTATTAAATAATTTATCATTGCTATGAAATTTCCATGAAATCTCCACTTTGTATGATTTCATGTCCATGAAATGACTTTCATGCATGGCACTTTATGGGAATTATTTTACTATTCATGGATAATTCATAGTTGTTTCATGGCACTGTTCTCTGGTAGTACTACATGGTGAGTTCATTCTATCTGATCTCTGTACAGGATGACTTGTTTCTAGTTAATCTTTCAACAGAGTCATTTGTTTCAAGCTGATCTTTCTACAGGGTGATTTGTTCTTAATTATTACTTATTAAATAATTATTACTTATTGCTACATATTCTAATGCAGCTGGATCATCAAACACCCAAAGAATACTATCGAAATTAACATGTCAAAGAGCCATCAATTCCTCTGACAATCAGCACAGACATGGTGGACTTCAGCTGCTCTTCCAACATTTCTACTAACCTGCCAGCTCTGGTAGTGGGTCACACATAACCAAGTAAATTTGACCACTGCAACTACCGGTCACACATAACCGGTGAATATTTGCTACTTAATTATTCTACTAAAAATTTTTCTTGGGAAAAATTTCATTTTGAGTTCTGTCCCCATGCACAGTCCCTGAAATGATGCATGTTGATGCGAATGCTATTCTAGAGTCCAATAAGTATTGTCACTGTTGTCCTTCTCATGCTATGGCTTGTTCCACTGACTTAATGATGGTAGCTGTATTTAATGTATTTGCTTGGAAACATCTTATATTCTTTATGAAATCCATCCTGACGAATTAACATCATAAATGTGACCCAACTTTGGAAAACCAAATAGTAAAAGTGAATATAGAATAGCTATACCATGCATGGCAGAATTTGTAGTGAAGTTCACTATATATATGCCACAGTATTCACTACTTATTTTTAATGTGCATATATGCATCCTTTTTCAGTTTGGCTCATTGGTCAATTTTTCTCTTTTGTAGCTAAAATATAAGGCACTGGATATTTATGTATATTTTGTGTTAAATGTTAACTTGATATCCAGAAATATGGCCAATGTATACATATAGACAATGACACGTGTTATTTTAACTTCAGAAATCTCTTTTATATATAATTATTAGATGATATAAGAATGGAACTCAGTCATGGTAGCTACACCAAGCCAAGAAAGATCATTTTGAGTCATCAGTGTTACAAAACAAGAATTGTCCACAAAAAGCTTATTATATGTAATGTGTTAATAATGAAATTAATACCATAAAAGCAGCATTGAATGATTCACTTACTTCAGACTCTCTTAATAAACGTTTTAAAACTGTAGCAGTCACTTCATCACATCAATCTGCTGACAAGTTTGTAATACCTGCTATTTCAAGTGGTACTAATCCATTCACTTTTGCTAAGATTTTTCTATCTTTGGTCCTGTTTCATCTGAACTCTCTGGATCCTAGGAAGTCCACAGGTCCAGGTGGCTTGTCTGCGAGGTTCCTGAAAGAGATAGACTGCTCCGTTGCACCTTATATTGTTAACGTTCATTGCAGAGTCCAGGTGTTGTACCTTCAGACAGGAAGTCACTGTGAAAAAAGAGGAATATAAGATGGTATATCTAATGGGTTAAACTATACAAATAATCTCAGTATAGTCTTGCATTATACTAACTATCTTATACTTTAGTATAAACCCCATCTTATATTATGGGAAACAGATTATACTTTAGTTTAATACACATTCTTTGTATGGCTTTGTTTACTTAACTAAATGTGATAACTTTTTAGCTTCACCATCAGATCTCATTATTGTCTTATTTTTATAGCTTCACCATCTCATTATCACCATCCCATGTGACTTAAGATTTTTTTTACTGTACCAAACAAAGTCATGATGATTTTACAATAAGTAGCTACACTTCTGTTAATCACTATATCTAGCTAACTAGCTTCAGTTTGTTGTGATAATTTCATACACACACATTTTCATATGGCAAAGCATATAATACCAGAAAAATTAATTATTCAATCTAAGAGTCATACAAATCTAGATTTTCTTGCACAGTTAGCACACCTGCAAAACTTCGTAATAATGCTTGTCTAAAATTGAAGGGGTCAGTGGTGTGCGCATGCGTATTAGATGCAATTGAGTCGCCATCTTTGTCGCTATTGTTGTATCATAGGTTGTAAATGTGAGTGATATGATGGTGTGCTCGGACGGTGTATCTCGCGGAGAGTGTGCGCGATCGGCGCCATCGCCCAATGAGCCACGATGATAGTTATGGACCACAACTGTACATCCCTGCTGGCCTGTCACAGTAGTGGTGAAGTGGCGCGGCCAAGTGGATAATTCCTTCAATGGCAGCCATCAAAAACAGCTCTAGATGAGTAAGTATTAGACTAAAATGATAGCTTGTACGATAGGTTTAACCGTATAAACGAAGTGTATATTTAGCCGGTACCGGTTTGCAAACACTAACGGCTATTGTGCCGGCACTAGTAGGTTGCCCCGAGCATTCAACTTTAGGGCACGCGTCTAGTAGGTTGCCCCGAGCATTCAACTTTAGGGGATGCGAAAAGTAGTTCCTTAGCGTTAGGGTAGAGATTTCCAACTAAATTAAATAATTAACATTCCATACATTCATTGGTATGAAAAATATTTTGCATTTTGTCAGGGTCATTTTAGTGCAAACCCCACCTCAATCAATGGTTCCTATCAAAAGATATAAGGAAAAGAAGTTGACAGTGTGATGATTTTTGTGTACAGCATTTCAATGCTTTTTATGTATATTGCATGGCACCAAACACAATATACAAAGTGTCATAAATCTAGATAGGAAACTAATAACGACATGAAATTTTCACCACATATCTATTTTATGAAGAACAGCATATGAAGTAAGTAAAACCTCTCAAAAGTGACCACTTCTTTGTAGACTGACCACTCAGAATATTACATGAATAAAGCAAGTGATGCATAAATAAAACTGTGTGTTATGTAATACTAAATATATATACACAGGTACTTAATGCATTTTCAAGGATAACTAACTAGAAAAATCGGTAATATTTTATAAATGGCAAGTACTGGCATCACAAGTCGCAATTAACACGTACTTCGGAAACATGACAATCAGATAACACAATGTAAGAGCAACATTATTTTTAAATAGATTTGTTTGGACACTGCTCAGCTTTATTTATCACATTGTAAGCACTAAGGATGATTATTATATAACACAATGACATCACTGTACTACAAAGAGAAATTATAAATAGTTTCTGATCAAAATTACAATCACTGAAGCTGCTATAAAATGGATCAAAACAGCAGTAAACACACCAGAATATAACAACAGGTACGTGTGAAGCCATGTAAGGTTGGTATCACATGCCAGTCTCCACTTTTGAAAAGATTATGCTCAACCTTGAACCTTATTTTGCAATTCCGCGCAAGACAACAAACTGCTCACCTTCAAACTATACTTGCATCGATGCAGGGGGATGCCTTGAAGCCCAGGGTGATAGTAATGCTGAATTCTGAGCAGTGTTAGATGGCGATTTACCTTTAAAAGGGCCATATTTCCATCGTAATCGAACATCAATCGTCCTCCAATCAAAAAACACATGGAAAAATCGAAATCAGCATATACGGTTTGCCCAGAACCACTTTCTTCGTCCTCATCAGCAGCAGATTCACGCGGAAACACTCGGAAACTTCGGCTATCACAGGTGCCACATTCTTCCAATTAGAATTACGTACGCAATTATTTGTATGGGCTTCCTATGGGGATTTTTATTTCTCAAACTTTGATTTGCTGTATTTCAATAAATACCGAATGGATTTTAATCCAGTAAAGTGCAATACAAAGTACGAAGCATTGGCTACCATTTAATGGAACGGCAGCTTGTGAAACGTTTGTTGAAGGTGTATAATTTAAGTAGCAAAAATATGTGTGAAAAATTGGTAGGTTGGAAATCGCTAGTTAGGGGTAGGCTAGGGTTCAGCTTTGGTTTCTTCTTCACTCTTGTTATATATAGAAGTCACTTCAGTCAGATGTTTATAACGTAGAAACTAAATAATAGGCTCTATATAACCTGCCTATTAAATTGTTTATTGTGTATTGTATGACAATGGCCTGCAAATGATTCAACTTTAGTGTTGCTGTGTACATATTACATGTTTTATATCTTGTTATCTCAGCTTATGGCGGATGACGAGTGGACACAGTTCATCAGCCATCAACGGTAAAAGTATGCATGGTCTGCTCTTATGATTTTGTATATTATCTCTTCAGAAGTACAGTTTCTTGTCGAACCTCTTGGTTCTACAGGCTGTCAGTGTACAACATCTGCAGTGTTAGTTTCCTTCAATGGCAGCTGCTTCCGTTAAAGAATCTGGTAGCGACCATGTGTGGACTTTTTGGTTCTTTTTTCACGGAGTTGTTCGACGTCATCTTCTAATTACTTACAGCTGTAAGTGCATTAAACCTGATTGTGTTTTTATTCATTTTCTTTTGAATAGGGTAGGAATTACAGACTTGGTCTCAGTTCTAGGAGATTCTTTGTATTGCTAACATCTGTAAGTAAGTACACTGAGAGTGTCCAGTATACAATTTATATTTACCTTCATTTAGATTTGTGGAAACTGGTCTCATTTCTTCATGTTTTTCACTACTTTTTATCAACAGCTGACGGCTGCTACCTTGTCTGGCACTGTAAATGAGTTGAGTGCTTTCAAGAACCTGTTCCATCTTGTTTGTCCTTATTTCACTGACCATGCTCGTATTGCTAACAAAAGTAAGTTCACTGAGAGTATGCAAATTATATTATATTTAGTCTTGTTTCAGTTGTACTTAGTGATTACAAGATTCTTGGACTTGGTTATCAGTGTATCAGATGTTTCTTGTGAGCTTACGTACACATTAGCCCAACAAAGTCACATACTAAGTGGCTGTTTTATGTCTGGTTAGACTCACTGATAACACCTGTAAGTACACCAAGTAATCCAGAATATGAATTATGTTTGCCTCCTTTTAGGGTTGTGAGACCTGGTCTTATCAGACTTGTCTTAGTTGTACATGGATTGTCGGTCTCAGTTTTAAAAGATTGTTACAAACTGTAAGTACAATGATTGTTCAGTATACGCATTATATTTACCATCTTTAATAGAGTTGTGGGACCTAGCCGCCGTTCTACATGGTAATGCTAGGTTTCCAGACAAGGTCTCGGTTTTATGAGATTCTTATTGTTACAAACTGTAAGTCCAACGATTGTCCAGAATAAACATTATATTTACCATCTTTGTATTAGAGCTGTGGGACAGTTCTACCAGACGGCTAACAGATTGTCATAGAGTTCTACATAGTGATGATAATACAGGTAATTTGTAATGAAACTTGTGAATTGTATTTACTGTCTTACCTGCTGCAGTTGGATAAAGACTGATAAAGGATGAAATTGATTTGATACTGTCATGGCCAAGGAGACATTGATTTACTAGCTGTACCTATTGTGATTTTAACATATTTACAGAATTAAATTCATTACAAATATAATTATAGAAATTATTTAATTAAGGTAGCCACAGATTATAGGAAAGTAAAAAAGTACAGTAGTATAGTAGCCAATATATGGTTGAAATAGGCTTAGTATAGTCTGATAATACACCACACTATACTAGTGATTTAATCTCTAATATATGACCGTCTTAAATGTATTCAATAAGCTTGTTATAGTAAAGTCCTAATCTATTAATATACGCTGTACTATTTCATTCCAATACTAACATAATAAGACTGTTATAGACCTTATTATTCTGAGCTTTTTTCACAGTGAGTGTTCACATAGTTAGCTATTATCTACTCCGAAACAGCCAAGCTATAAAAAAAAGAGTGCGGCCCTCAGAAAGGCTATGGTGAAAAAAGATGTGAAATTCAAAGGTGGCGGCCAAGAAATGGCAGTGATGGTAGGTTAATGGTAAAAATTTTAATAACGACAATTCAGGTGAATTTTTTAAATTTATTTTTTGTGCCAAGACCAAGCGGCACCAAATTCACCTGAATTGTCGTTATAAATTTTTTACCATTAACCTACCATCACGGCCATTTCTTGGCCGCCACCTTGGATTTCACGTCTTTTTTCACCATAGCTAGCCTTTCTGAGGGCCGCACTCTTTTTTTGCAACTTGGCTGTTTTGGATTAGACAATAATTATGTAATTATTATCATAGATAGTATAGTCATATTATACAATAGCATAGGCGGCGGAAAGGGGGGGGGGGGGGGGGGCTTAGCCCCCCTCAGAATGATATCACACTGAAATTATCTTTCTTGGAGTGGGGCTGAAAACCTTGATAAAGATCGAGATACTCTAATAGAGCAGTCACTCTAATAAAGTAGTCAGTGTGTAGCGAGCTATGAAAGGATTTTTATGTAGTTTATCAGCTAGAAATGGTAGCTGGTGAGGTGGAAAGCTCTTGTCAGTTGGTTGCGACCTTTTTTTTTTTTGGTCTCACCTTACCAAACTATAGAAATAAGTCTGGGTCAGCCCAGCCTCCCCCCTCATATCAACTACTTCCTCCGCCGCTGTACAATAGCTATACCATGCGGGCACCTATAGTCTGGCACCGCTCGCCCCTTCGCAAAAAGTAGTTTACTTTTTGCTACTTTTTACTACTTTTTACTTAAGTTTATACTTTTTTTGCGAAGTTTAAATTTTACTTACTTTTGCGAAGGCTTTTAATTTACTTTTTGCGAAAAAGGCGGGCAGCGACTAGTGGGTACTGTGACATGCATGTGCCTATTAGTAAGTTTAGCTCAAAAACGTAATTTTAGCTTGCCTAAAAACTTTAAATAGCCAGTTGACCAAAAATCAGATCCCTCCCCTTCCCCCAAGTCGCTTCTGCATCGCAATTATTCACTCCACCCAGTAGCTAACTATAGCTAGCTGCTCAAAAGATGAAGGCGTACTTTTAAAAAGTTGGCTCAGTAATGGAAATGGAAATCATCCGCATACAAACCACAGCGGTATGCCTGAGCAGAAATATAAATAATGAGGGAGTGGCCTTAAAGTATTGTTCCCTGTTTTGTTGCACTCCTGGATGAACTTGCAGTGAATTTGTACGAAAAGCACCCCTAAGGCCACTCCAAATAAATTCTCTGTTTCCCGTCCACCGCCCGCATCTGGTTACTGTCAGCTCTAAATATTCCATTATTCCGTATTCTTCCATTATTTTCCGATTATTCTTGCATATTATCAAACCCACTAAAAGACAGCGTCAGCAGCAGCAGCGGCACAAACTTCACGTTTGTGTTACTTTGCAACATTACTGTAAAAGGAAGGAAAAAAACATAAGCATGCTTTCATGCAGCTTTGCATGGTTGTGCCATGCAGGCAAATAATGGCTTGAAAAGCTGCCAATCTTATAATGAACTAGCTTATGGAAATGGACCGCCCGCCCGCCCGCATGCAAATATGCCTGAGTCCAGGACGGGAAACAGAGAATTTATTTGGAGTGGCCTAATATGTTGAAAAGCGGAAAGGACACGGTGTTATACTGGCCCTGCAGAATCCATTCTCGTGCTCCAGTCTGAAGCAGTTAATAAGAATTGTGCGATTCGGAGAGTCAGACCTGCTGTAGCGTAGATCGTAAGGCGTTGCCAGGAAAATGATTCGTTTGCTAATCATTCTGTTTCTTGTGACAGTAGCTACAAAGTTTTTGAGAGTGAAATCACATGAAACACGGTAAGACACTTGTCCAGTTTGGAACACAGTAAGATCAAATATTAGCTATGTAGCTACACACAGTATCTAGCTGCTAGCTGTTAACTTGTAATGCATCAGTGATTGATGGTGCGGTCCAGACTTGTGTGGAATAAAGTCTAGCTGATTGGATATATGCAGCCCGAGGATCAATGCAACTGCCAGCTTGAACTTTCTATAACAGAGTTAATAATTGTGTTAGGGAGAACCAAATTTACAGAAGCCATGACAAAAACCTAGCTAGTTGCCCAGTTCCTTTCTCTCAATAACAGAATTCATAGAAACCCTTTGACTTCTTCACTAACTATGAACAGTCAGCACTGAGCACTCATTTTGGACAGACTATACAGGGTTGGATACTCTCCCTGGCTGTACTTGTCTACGTACGTATATTCGCTTAATTCAGTCCACTCAGACCGCGGCTGAAGGGTTGATCATGGCTGTAGCTATAACTATGACAACTCTTGAAGTCGGAAAACAGTCACTCAGCAAATTTTCTAAAATTTCCCCTGTTTTATACAACATGCAGCTACGTAGCTACTCGTACAGCTACCCATGCAGCTACTCATTCAGTAATAGCCTTATCAAACTTGAGACTAATAATTATTATGCATCTGTCACAAATTATTGTCCTTAGTGGGACCCTGCATACTGCAGTTATGCAATGCCATGCTGAGGAGATACTATAACTGCAATGGGGCTGCATAAGAGGGTATGTAATGGCATGTAACAAAACTTGTACTATCTGTAAGAGACAAGTCCTACATTGATTGACTGTCAACACTGAATTTACCATCCCTGTTAGCTATAGGTACAGAGACTATATATACAGACATGGTAACCAAATATTTATTCATAATGGTTAATTTAAGCTGCTGTGCAAGCTTTTTCATTCTTTCTCATATCATGCAAACCAGAGATCGTTTGTTTAAAGTATACTCAATCCCCCTGCTTATCATTTATGTTGAGTAAACTAGCTATGGGTATTTTAATGACTGGAACAATCACACAAATCATTATTGTGGTTATGTAGTCCATAACAGTATTTTACTTATATTCAGGAATACATACCAGTTGGACCAGACACATTGATTGGCCTTGATGGTGGGTATCCACCTAAGCGCTAGCTTTACCACCACAACCACCACAAAGGCTTCCCTTTGAAATAACAAGTGGGTTTAGAAATATCATGTTTTTCATTACACTTTTAAATATTTTTACTTGTTATTGAGAGAATATAAGATCATCAGCTGCAAATATTTTAATGTTGAATGGCTGCAGGTGCATATCCCATATAAGTTCATATGCATGCATATTATTTAGAAGCCCATGTAGAAATCTATTTCTCATAATCAATACAAGACACTGTTTCTGCACCTTGTAGCAGCTATCACTCTGATAAGCCATGCACAAATTTTGGTGAACTTTGTTCCCTTTATCCTCTGACCTTAATATAGCTCTTAATGCACATAAATATAGTATATCTCAAGTGTGTGATGGTAAGGATAATGCTCAATTCTGTACTAATTACTTCAGTTTGAAACATGTGAATCAGCTTTCTATTTAGTAGAGTAGCATAGCTCATAAATGTGGTGATTTTGTGCATACTTGTCTGGGTAGTTATGTAGGGTTTGTGGCAACAGCAATTAATTAGAAGCGTGAACATGTGTTTATTATTATTATTGACTGTCGTGTACATATATGGCTATGTGTATATCCATACTGCTGCACCATAAATTTCATAGTTTAATAAATTTCAGATGTTGTATGGATGCCATTACAATTGCACTATTGTATCCACACAGGTTATGCTATAAAACTACAGCTGTATACTATGCAGCTTCAACAACTTTGTACCACATAGCTTATCGGGTAGAGAATTACACAACAAAATGTTTAGACTTATTGATTATTACTATCTACTGTCCAGCTAGCCGGTATGTTGATGAATGCATTGTGAATAATATATACTCTTTCGTACATATAGTACAGTTAGCTACAAACAAGCTTACACCACTTATTATCCAGCTATGTCATATTCTCTTGTGATGGAGTGTTGTACTGGCTACACTGGTCATCCCCCAGAGTGTCATGGTAATTCATAACTAAGTATATAATTCTATATAAGGGGCTTGTGAGGGCTGTGCATCAGAGTTGAAACCAGACAAATAACTGTCAAAGCCGAAGATTGAATAATACTTGGGACCTGGATTTGTCTTTTGTGACACACTAGGATTGGGTGCCCTTTAAGCATATTTACAAGGATTAGCTGTTCATGGAGCCAGAGTTAATACATTATGACTAATCACATAGCAGTGCCTTTCGATAAAATGGAATTCAGCTACTGAGTTATAAAGCAAAAACCAAAATCACGGAATTGAGGTACTGGCGCACCAGTCTTATCACGCATGACAGCAGATCAAATTACAATTGTGTCATGTAAGATCATATGATCCACCCAATAATACTAACTGTTCTAAGTGGCTAGCACCGCTTCTGGACACATTTTATTGTGCAAATTGTTAAGTTAACTGTTCTGGAGTACCTGGCTATAAATGTGTAGTATGTGATAGCACTGCTTCTGGATGTGTTATATACTGTAGCCCAAATTGGTAAGTTAGTTGTTCTGGAATACATGGCTTTAAATCTGTAGTTGCTTATGACTGTGTTTGAGAAAGTCGGTCTCATCACTTATTTGAAAATATTGAGAACTACCAGTTTAAGTATCTGCATGATGTCAAGGGCTGGATATCACCACACCTAGCTCACCAATGATTAAAGCTACTGTATGTGTACCAAATTTCACATGTTTTACACCATGTAATACTCTCACTTTCCAGAGTGTCCACTGTAAAAGTAGCCAACAAATAAGTTTTCCCCATTTAAGATTGTTTTTACTTCAAGGTTGACTGTATCAGGTGAGCTCCAATAGGGGTGTTATATTAGGTGGGGGTAGATGGGAGGGCAAGAATTTGTTTTTAATATGAGTGCGGAATGTGTAGGGACGAATTAGGCCAGATTATTGGCTAAAGTTGGCTTAATTGAAAGGAAATCTACAACCAAGTTGTTCAACACTGCGGAGCTGTACAGCCACATACAGCCATCCCTGGGTCAGCCCAAGCTCCTTTAAGACCCCAGACTGCTCATATGGCTCACCACTAAGCTTGGGAAAAGCAGCCAGCAAAAACAGACCACTCGAGTCTAGCTGATGTTGATAATGAAATTTGATAGTTTAATAATGTGGCTTTGTGTTCTTGATGAAAAATCAAACCTGCAGTCATGGGCCATAAGATGTAGTATCGCGAGTGCTCACATAGGATGGAGGGCACCAACTAGGTTTCAAAATGAATAGGAATAATGGCTGACGGCTATAGAGGCAAAATCATAGTGCTACAGTGTATGCTGGCTCCTTACTTGTTATAATACCAGTATAATAGCAAATTGACAGAGAAAACATTTGGACAAGGCCATCCACTTTTGTATTACTGTTTTTTGCCAAGTCAGGTCTTTAGCAAGGCCATTTGAGCTTGTCAAAGCACCAAGGGAAGTGTGTAGCTCTTGCAGGCTCTTATAGTTTAGGGAATGCTGAGGCATAAAACTATCAGTCTAGTGTAATGGTGTACCTATTCAATGGCAGTGTTAGTTGATTTCCTACATGATGTGCAACATAGATCAGTTTTGTAAATTTGCTCAATTTTACACGCTAAGTAATAACTGTGTCACTCAATAATATTATGCATAGTTATTGCATAAAGTTGCATATTTATGACACTTGATGAGTGCATATACACACATATGGCTATGGTTAATTATGAAGTGTGTAAGTGATTGTTTATGATTTATATTTTAGCTATCTGTTCTGGAGGTTGTCGCAATGGAGGAACATGCAGTTCACCAGAAGTGTGTACATGTGCTCCAGGATGGACTGGTATCAACTGTGAACAAGGTAGACATAAGCCTTACATTTCATTTTAAAGTGCATGATAGATAGCCACATTATAGGTATAATATCAATGAAGCTATAATATCAATGATTGTAAGTAAACAGTGTTACTGGTTGTAAACATTCCTAAAAAACATATGCTATCCATGCAAAAACAGCTAGCCAAAGTGTGAAAATTATGGTTTTTAGAAGTTGACAATAAAACGTAAGGTGTATCATTACCATTTAATCCCTACTTTAGTCATGCTCTTCTATTGTTTGCACTTCTGGTGACTTTTCCCCTTGTTTATGCACTTTTATTGTAATGATCCATATTAAATAGCCATGAAGATACAAGGCAAAAACCAAACAACTGTAAAGTTGTGAAATGAGATATTCTAGCTATATGAATGATTACCGAGCTTCACGTCTCACAGACCTCTAGCAGGGACAGATTTAGGGGAGCTAAGGGGGCTGTAGCCCCCTCCCCCCCTTTCCTTTCTTAAAGGAAGTACTTGGCCAATAAAACCCTAAATCTTCTATGTGTATCAAAAACAGACTTATTTCAGGAACTATGCATCACTACCAACACAAATAATGTCTGTGTAGTTAACTACCTATTGTTCAACTCTGTTCCAGGAGAATATAGCTTCTTTTCCTCAACAGTTCTTCAAAAAACAGGTTTCAATTGTGGGTTTCATCTCCAGTTAATAGGTTTTAAAAACAAGTTTTAATTGTGGGTTTTAATTGTTTTATTCAGATAATTAGCAGTGTTTTCCACTATGACTATAAGAGGTGATTAGTGTGGTTTTTAAATGAATTATATGATTCAAAAGTTTTAGTTGGTTTGATTGGTTAGAGTTATCAACTTCAGTATAATATATAGCTACCAACTTAGCCATTTAGCAAACTGTAGTCTTTTGGTAATTTGCAATCTCATAAGGCAGCTATAGCATATTCACCCACTTTTGTCTGTGAATGTAAAATCTGTATCAGTTACCTTCTGATATGACCCCATGCTGTGGGTTATGGTGCTGGCATTTGTAGCTAGCTATTCAGTCTTCATAACCCAGCAGATCTAGAAAGTTGACTATCACAACAGCAAATTCAGAAAGCCCATAAATTTACACTTTGCTAAGGATTGCCAGTGGACTAGCTAACAACTACTAGTACTATTCACTGCATTCTGCTTTTCAGTACACTTTTTTGGTGTTATGGCTAACAAAGTGTCACTAGTCTAATAAGACTGAGAACATGCATACTATTGTGACATTCAACACCACTACTACTTAACTATATTATTACATGTTTCTGCTGATTAGAACATGGCTAAGAGGAGCTGATGCATTATGGTATAATAGCTAGCTATATCTAAATGCTTGGTAGCTACAAATGAAAAGATTATCATGCATGCATGATAGCTTTACTCAAATATGAATGCATATTGCAATCAGTCTTGATTTAATGGAAAAGTAAAATTTAATGACATAAATTTTCACTGAAAAACTGCTAGAAACATTCTCAGGTTCACTTTTAGGGGGCTTAATTTTCAAAAATTTCCTGGGGGTATGCCCCCAGACCCCCTAGGTTGGAATGCTTTGAATGCTAGTGTGCTTTGCACACTAATGTAGTCATTATTCCAAATTTGACCATGGATACTATATACATGAATCTTACCTTGTGAGAAGGCTTGGTATCTTAAAATGTCTGGCTAGTTGCATATGTCAATGTCCAGCTTAGCACCCACCCCTCATTTCAAAAAATTCCAGCCCCTGCCTAGAGAGAGTGCTGAGTTACATAATTTTGATTGATATGTTCCAACTCCATTTTACACAGCACTTCACACAACGAATGATATCTGAAGCTAATGTATAACCAATCTGTTTGTGTACGTCAATATTTGGAGACGTGCATAGTATGAAAATTATGGAACTCATTCTTACGACATGATAGTCAACACGAAGCCATAAATGCTGTAACACAAATCAACACCTTGCACTGTTAGCAAAAAGCAAATGTCTAGCAAAGTGAGAAAATCAAATCCATAGCCTTAACTATAATGCTTGTTTAAAGGACTTAGTAAGTATTGTAAGTAATAAGCACCGTGGAATTTCCATCCCAGCAGTATGGCATTATGTGAGTCATAAGTCTGTTTATTCAGCTTATGCTTATCTTTGTGATGATTGTAGATAATTATCACCAATCCTCATATCACTAATCCTTTTTACTACGTTTTGGACAGAATTGCCACATGGCTGTTGTACAAATCTGGTATCTAGTCAGGCACATGATACATTTCCTACCCTCTATCTTCATAACCAAGTTGATCCAAATCTGATCGATACTATCATTACATATGATAGTACTTAATATGTAGGGATTGGTAAGAAATCATATGGCTTCATGAATTTTTGCACTTTAAAAACAGCCTTACAATAAGTTTTACTTGAAAGAAACCACCTGGAATGCATTATTACTGCTGTAATGATGCTGTACCTTGGTTAAATGAAGCGAAAAATCTAATGTTTCAATGTACAGTGAGTTTTTAAAAAAATTGAAATTCACTTGGATTTCGTCTGCCTGACTGCCTGCTGTAAGACTTCGTTGCACTAGGTGTATGGCTCCAGAAATTCCAGACAGTCAAGGTAATGATGGCGGATTCACGAATCTGTTGTTCCAATTATGTTCTGTCCACTGCATCATGCTGTTTGCTTTCATCATCTTTGGTCTCCTCGAAGGATAATTGATAGCTGCGGCACTTAATAGTTTCAGTGCACGTCACAACTCACAACCCAAACACGTGATTGTAATGAAGTGTGAGTACATATGCGTAAGACAAGGGTGAATGGGTGTAGTAGTCAAGGAGTTGTCTCTAGCATTTTTTAATGCTGGGTAGTTGTTTTATAGTCTTACCAGTTTAGTGTTTTGTGAGGTAGCTAGCTAATAATGCCTTTGAGGGGCAGATCCACCTCGGTATCTAGACTTCTAAAAGTGAGGGTTCCACTCTTAATGGTGAACTCTCCAGTGATGTTTTACTGTTAAGGTTACAGGATACTGTAACCCACATGTACACTGTCAATCATTTTTCATGATATTGTTCTTAATCAATTGTTATCAAATATTTATGCATTCTTAACTTCTCATTAATCGACATGAAATTCTAATATTGTTATGGAAACATGAGTTGTCCCCATGCCAATTAGTGAAAACTGTGAACCAAAAATCAGACCAATGAAGAACCATGAGAACTTACTAACAATTCTATAAGGTTTGGAGAACATCACTTGTGAGGGGCTTGTGAATAATGTGTATAGTTGCTGAAATATGGCTACAATATGGCCTAAAGCAAGACACTGTAGTCTCAAAATTAAGTTTTAAATTCATATCACAAGCACTAGGAACATTAGCGCTATAATAAATTTTAATAAATTAATTGGCTTGTTTACTCCGATTCAGCAGCGTGCTATAATGAGGAGCCAAAGATTGTAATTCTGCTTGGCTATTTGTTATTCCACTTGAGTGCCATCATTTCAATTTAACTAGTCAAGAATTCTGAGATGCTCTGGCATTGCAATACAGAAAGCCTCTGTTGAACCTGCCTCCTTACTGCGATGGTTGTGGTGCTACATTTAGTGTGGAGCATGCTTTGGATTGCCGTGTTGGTGGTCTAGTTTCCCAATGCCACAATGAAGTTTGGGACGCTATTGGGAATTTGTCCTCTTTGGTATGGAAACAAGTTCAGAAGGAGCCTATTGTTTGTGAATCTACTATTGATGACTCCACCTCTGAAACTTTGATTGCTGATTTAAGAGTGAGTGGTGTTTAGGAACCCAGAGTTGATGCCATTTTTTATGTGCATGTAGTTGATACTGATGCTCCTTCATATTGCAGTCGTTTGCCTCAAGCTGTTCTTTGGTCTGCTGAAGTTGAGAAAAAAAGGAAGTATTCTCTAGCTTGTCAAGCACACCATGCTAGTTTTACCCCACTTTGCTTTAGAGTTGATTGTCTACTTGACGGTAAAGCAAACTTCTTTTTAAAGTGTCTAGCTGATCATTTGGCTGCGAGGTGGGAAAAGTCATGCAGTGTTGTCATGGGCTGGGTAAAAGCAAGACTCTCCTTTGCAATTCTTCATGCTATATACTATGCTTTGTGTTCGGGGCTCTCGGGCAAGATGGCAGTCATTGGGGGTGGTTGATGGAGCATCTATGTCTGAAGCATTATAACTGAACAATCTATTTATTTGTTTTTCTCTTATTGCTATGTTTTGTCTTTGTTGTAAAAAAATTATTTCTAACAAATGGCTCTGTCAAGCCCTAGACAGGAAGTCAAACTAGTAATCAAGACACACGGTAGTGTGTCGTGCAGCCAAGAAAGCCAGTGACCACACTGAGTATATTGACAGGGAGAAAGAAAACAGCTTTTTCATGCATGCATAACTCCATGGCCCCTTCTCCAAAGCACACCATTTTTGCATTATTATATATATATAGCTATCCTCCAGGTAGGGTGTGCCACACAGCAAATTTGATTAAATTTGCAACAGCCATTTGCAAGATATGGGCATTCAAAGTTTTGTTTTAATTTCTTCGTTTTTTCTTTTTATGCTGTACAGGGGCTTTGATTTATTTTTGCACACTTTGCAAAAATTGCTATAAAATGCAAAAGTGAGTTACAGTGAAAAAGTTATAAAACAAAACCCAAGTAAGTGTAAAATTGGGGGATTGAGATACTCTAATAGAGCATTCACTGCGGGGTAAAAAAAGTGTGCAAAAGATGTCAAAAAAAACTTACCAGAGTTCAAAGCAGGGACCTCCATACCTAACACCTGCATTCTTAACCATTGAAGCACTGCTACCTTGGCTGATCACCCCACTTAATTTCTGCTTTGTAAATGAAATTTCTAGTTGAAATCTGCTTATAATCAAGCATTTGTAATTTTATAGATCTGCCAATAGAAGTACTAGATTGTTCTAGAACATTCTATGTATGTTCTATTAGAAGTCCTCAAAAATGTGCACTCTATTAGAGTATTACAATAATATTTTCAAATATTGAATTAAATCATGCAATGAAATACATTTATAAGTCTGTCTTCAATAATTATCATTGTATCTACATAGAAAAAAAGAAATGTGAGTAAAAACAAATCTCAAAGTAAGCCATAGGCTGGTTTTTGGGCCTCATAAAGTACAAAAAGAAGTGAAATCCACACAAAACAGCCAAGCTGTGAAAATAACAGTGCAGCCTTAAAACTCCTGGGTGAAAATAGTTGTGAAATCAAAGGTGGTGACCAAGAAATGGCTGCAATGATGTTAATGCTAAAAAATTTTAATAAAGGCTTGTGCATTGTTAAAATTTATTAACATTAACATCATTGCAGCCATTTCTTGGCTGCCACCTTTGATTTCACAACTTTTTTCACCCATGCTTTTTAAGGCCGCATCATTTTACATGTGTTTTCTTGTACCTTGTAACTGTTCAGTCAGCATGTTATAGTTCTCCCAACAATTTAAGCTTGTTACCAGCTGACACACCTGTTACCAGCTGATACACAACACAACAACGCCAAGCCCACCTGAATTATGTAATAAAATTTTTGTTTGACAGTCACTCACTATCCCATAACCTTAAATCATCCACATTTAGGCCATTAGAAATGCAGCAGAAGCCTTTAAAAGTTGCTGTAATAGCTTTAAAAGACAAAGCATGATGATTATTTTTAGAGGAGCTTATTGCATATGAAGGTGAAAAATAGCTGCTTCAAGTGATATTTATACTATGTGGAAAACAAAGAGTATAACAGCTACATAGCTAGCTAAGCATAAAAAAGTAAAAAGTAAACAAGCTAGCTATTGAAAAAATTAAAAACTTTAAAAGGAAGTAGGGATTGATATATTATACATGCTACAAAAGTAAGGAAGCAAGCTAAAAAATGTTACAGCTGAAATGAGAAACAATCAATGCAATTAAATGTAAGGAAACAAGATTAGATGACTACTTACTAAAAATGAGACACACTTTAATCGCTACTTTTGGCTAATTTGATGGTCACATTTCAAGATGCTAGCCAAAAGTAGGCATTAAAGTGTGTCTCATTTTAGCAAGTAGTCATCTAATCTTGTTTCCTTACTTTTTATTGCATGGATCATTTCAGCTGTATCATTTTTGAGCTTGTTTCCTTACTTTTTGTAGCATGTATAATTATTATATCAATCCCTACTTCCTTTTAAAATTTAAAATGTTTTTAATACAATGTAGCTAGTTGAAAAACACACTCCGTATTTTTACAAACACAATAAGACCCCTTACCATACTGTAATATGGCATTGGACTATAAGTTGGCTCTATATAATTTTAATCATAATTATGAGTACAATTCTTATTAAGTTAATGATTGTAAGTTTGAGTTTTGTTTTCAGACTAAAACCTTGAGATCTGTAACATAATTTGAGAATTTAGTACCTGACATGAGACCTTGAGAAGAGGCCAAAAAACTTGAGCTGCTACAGTAGAAATTATATGTGCACTATAATGGCTGTAGATGTAGATGACCATCCCTGCTATTGGTATGATTCCTACTTCACCTTCTTTCCTTCCTATACATATGTTCTCCAGTTAAAAAACTTCACTGAATGAATAATATATATGTGACCGGATTTGCGAAAAGGTACCTTTTTCGCACACAAAATTTGACCAATTTTTTGAACTTTAAAGCTTCATAACTTTTCGATCATGACATATAATTACTTGAAATTTTCAATGAAAGTAGCTAAAGTATCTGGCCACATTTTGATAGTAAGAGCAAGTTAATCAGCACAAGGAGTCAAGTGTTACATCATTTTGTTTGTCCGTATGTCAAATGTGTGGAAAAGGTACCTTTTCGCAAATCCGGTCACATATACACATATATGAATTAATCAAAATTAATAATGTTGCAATTTTTTCAGAACATTCATGACTTTTGCCATTTTTTATCAGACTATCTACAGCAACCAAAACAGTACAGAAACAATCCTCATCCAGTTTTTCTCTCATAAAGGTTTATAGAATTCACAATTTATTACATCAGACATGTAATTCAAATAATAATCACGAAGCATCTTGGAGGATCACATTTCCAGCAATTTATTTATTGATACACATGATTATATTCTTTTCATTCCTAACATCAATATTGAAGTATTGAAGTGTTCAAGTCATCTCAGCCTCAATGGTAACATTTCTAAAAAATTTCATCAAAAGTGTTAAGCTCAATGAGTAGTTACATTTAACGGTATCATGCACTATCATACAGTACAGTTATCGGTAGTAACTGTATAATTATTAGGGATCTAAACACTTTCTCACAAAAGGGTCTTAAGTATGACTCGAAATGCTTCCAATAGATTGTGACAAATTTTAAATATTTAGAAATTTTCTATTGCCTGACTGATTTCTTATACAAGTACACGAAAAAATTTGGAATTTTTCAACTAGAGTAGGGACCATAGCACATCGATAGAAAGTACTGAAGCAAGTTGAGTAGTCCATGATATTAAATCACAGTAAAACAATAATAAGTATTATATCCCTACTGTGCATTTCCGTTATGGTATCTTGAGCACAGCAGGGATGTAACACTTCTTATTGTTTTACTGTAATTTAATATCATGGACTACTCAACTTGTTTCAGTACTTTTTATTGATGTGCTATGGTCCCTACTCTAGTTGAAAATTCCAATTTGTTTTGTGTACATGTTTGTTAACTTGTTTTGTAAATAATTTTATTATGACTGGTGAACCCACGCATACTGCATTTGAAATAGCACCACGTGCCCCAGCTATATCAATTATTGTCTGAAAAGTGAAGCATCCATTATGCTTTGTTGTCAGCTATGTTCAACCTGTTACACAGCATTTCAAATCAAGAACTTTTCCGGAAGCACCTCTACAATCTACGCATACCAAAATAAATGGTGAATTTTATTAATTATCATCTGAAAAGTGAAGTATCCATTATGCTTCGCTGTTGGCTATGTTCAACCCGTTACACAGCAGTACGAGTCAAGACTGAACTGTTTGAAAAGTACCTCTGCATTCAAAATAGCCACTATGAAGAATACGGATGATTTCTGTTTCGAAGGGAAGCCATCACATGATTGTTCCAAATCGACAGCTTTCTCTGTCAGCAAAGATGAATGGGACACAAAGGAGGACACTGGTAAGTCCATGAAGAATGCATTGTACATACTGTGGTATGCCAAAAGGCACCTGTCAGGCCGAAACGATGTCGAACAGTGAAAAAATCAAGCCCGTAGCCTTAGCCGTTATCGAGTTACGCTTGTCTGAAGGCATCAGTCAGTTACTTACAGTGTACTTACTTACTTACTTACTCAGTCAGTCAGTAGAAACTTTTGTCAAATTAAAAAATTATTAAAATTCCGTAGCAACTTGTTGAATGCGTTTTGGGTCGATCTGAAAGCTTGTTTGGGCTTAGTTTTACCTCACCGATACTGCCTCATCGTCATCAGGTAAAATTGAGGCTGGTTTTTGGGTGATGTTGTTTCGTGGGCCACGCCTACTCCTTTGTGGTCCCTACTATACAGTTACTATCGTACTGTATGATACTTACTTACTAATGACTTCAGACAAGTAAATGCTGCAGGGTTGATTTTTTCACTGCTCAGCCTGACAAGTGCCTTTTGGCATACTGCAGTACACACAATGTATGCATCATGGACTTACTTTGTGTCCTCCTTTGTGTCCCATTGATCTTTGCTAATAGTACAAGCTAGGCATGAATTGCCGTAGTCTATATTTTTCATATATGTGACTGGATCTGTGAAAAAGGATCTTATATAGTTTTTCCATATCTTATCATGTGTTTAACTCATTGTCTTAAAATTACACTCATGCAGCTATGTTAGGAGTGTAAGGTGACCAAACTTAAGGCTGGTACCATACATACAAGTCAAGTTATAGATTGCCAAGTACATGCAATTGGAAAGACTATAAGACCCCCTTTTGCAGATCCGGTCACATTAGTGATTACAGAATCACTTCTCAAAGTGTTCTTCATAAACACTGTGTAATGGACTAAAACCATAGAAGAAAATGAAGTGTAATTTCCACTTCATTTTCAGCTAGTAATTGTTACTTGGGCATGCATATGATAATAAATCCAGCACCATTCCTTCATAAACAAACAAAGCCAGTTCAAGTTTGAGTAGGGATCATAGCAAAACAATAGGGCTGAGCAATTGTGACAATTTTCTACTTTCACGATTGTATAGGATGTAACATATCACTGTTATGATAACTGTCATGATGTTACAACTCACATTCATCGATAGCATCATATATATATATATATATATGTGTGTGCATGAATCAATGTGCAGTGAAGTTGTGTACAACTGTTCAACACAATTAAGACAGTTACAGACAGCATGGTGATAGAAATTCAATGGTTTCTAACAAGTATGCTTTTTAACTACATAGTAATTATTTACACAGTGAACAGTCTCAGTAGTGTAGGCTTGTTTTTCGGATTGTGTTCTTCGACAGCAGTGTGCACCATCATTTTAGATTTACTAATATACATTTGCATGTGATGTCACAACATCATGATTGATTATTTATAGTGCATATCAACATCACAATGTTTAACCACAATCGATATATGTGATCTTCCAGCCCTAAAAACAGTAGTGAAACAAGGAAGGTCACCTACACCTGCAGATAAATGGGCATTCTGAATTAAGGATTAAATGTCCACTAGTATATCTGCAGGAGTAGGTGGCCTTCCTTGTTTCACAGTTTTTTTGTACCATCCCTATATAGTTGAACTTTAAATTTACACAGTACTTGTAATTATACATGTATGTATGTGTATATTGTATGCTGTACAGCAATAAATAATTGTGTTCCTTTAAGCTATGTGCTCTGATGGTTGTCACAATGGAGGAACATGCAGTTCACCAGATGTGTGTACATGTACTCCAAGATGGAGCGGTAGCAATTGTGAGCAAGGTGGGCAAAATATATGCAAGTGGACTATGGGGGTCCCAATATGTATACAACTTCCCACTGTGCCACACCTTCTTTTTGCATGCAGGAATGCATGGGGCTAAAAGTTTTAATTGTAGTGAACTTTACATTAGCGAAATTACCCATTATGTGTTTTTCTGGCTTTTGTAAAAGTGACAATAAGGTGTATATTTAATGTGAAGACATAACAGTTAAAAGAATGAAGCGCATACATTCTGCATGCATGTGTATAAATCTATGGCAATGCAATTATTTCAGAATCTGATATTGACGAGTGCGCTGACTCCAATGGAGGATGCCAACATAACTGTACTAACACAATTGGTAGTTACCATTGCTCATGTGCTGCTGGACATGATCTCAATGATGATCATCATAGTTGTTCAAGAGCTGGTTAGTCACCATAATTTTGTTGGCAATATAATAAGTGCTTGTTTGTTATTTCTGCACAACTATAGCTACAGAAGTTTCTACAAGTTCAGGGGTAATGCAATAGATAATGCATGTGTTGTGTGCAGATGTATGTAGTTAGCTTTATGTATTCATGTATATGTTTGTATGCACATACTGGATGTGCTTCATGCATGTGTGCAGATGCATGCATGCATGCATGCATGTATGTATGTATGTATGTATGTATGTATGTATGTATGTATGTATGTATGTATGTATGTATGTATGTATGTATGTATGTATGTATGTATGTATGTATGTATGTATGTATGTATGTATGTAGGTATGTATGTATGTATGTATGTATACATGTATGTATGTATGTATGTATGTATGTATGTATGTATGTATGTATGTATGTATGTATGTATGTATGTATGCACGTATGTATGCACGTATGTACGTAGGTATGTATGCACGTACGTATGTATGTAGGTATGTATGTATGTATGCACGTATGTACGTAGGTATGTATGCACTTACGTATGTATGTAGGTATGTATGTACGTATGAATGTATGTATGTATGTATGTGATATGCATGAATAATAATTATTATTTATATATAGAGTGAAAACAGTAGTCTACCACTTCCTACTATAATTGTCATTGCAGTTGGTGAGTATATATAAACATACTGATATAGCCATGGTTTGTAATGCTATTTGCATTAGTTGGAGTGGTGGCATTGGCTTTAACAGTAACAGTAATAATTCTAGTAGTCCAAAGAAGACACAGAGACCAACCAAGGAATGCGCAAAGAGAAGTAGTAGGGTATCCAAATCGTTATGCACTAGAAGGTTTTGAAAATGGTGGTGATCATAATCATAACTCATTAGTACAACAAAATGAAACTAATTTAATGCATTAGAACATGGCATATTTCAGAGTTTTTACTGTTGCTTCATAAAACTTAACACTGATTGAATTATGTAATTCTTTACTGCAAGGTGTGTATGAACCATTTTCTTCTCTGCACATGTGAATTTGTACATTGAGAAAATCACAATAACATGATGGCAATTATGCTTAATGTAGCACTTACATACCTGACAAGTACACGTAACTGTGTTAGCAGTCAATATTCTCTGTAATAGAACATTCATTAATTTTGTCATAAATAGCTGTAAGATGTCTAAAACCTGTTAATACAAGATTAATTAGCAAATTAAATGTATTTCAGGGAAGAAAGGAAACAATATTATGATGAAGGGAAATTTATGGTAAAAGTAGTATATCACCTATGTCTGAATGCAGTGTACATACTTACCAGAGAAAACATTGGCAAATTTGAGGAGAGGCAAAAGGGGGTTGACCCTAAAATCTATTGCTCTTCTCCCCTACCCTGAATTTTTGGATAACATCACACCGAACACAAAATTAATAAGGAATGTTTATTCACACTCTATATTGAAGCGCAGAAATACAACGAGTAAATTAAATAGAAAACAACAAAAAATTATAGCTTCACCATACATTACACAAAAAACAGAAGGCATTGTGGGCAAAGGAGTTAGGGATACTCTACAGAACAGTTATATACTCTAATACAACATTCAGTTCATTATAACTTTTTTGGTGATATTGTCTTTTTACTGAGCATGAACAACCATCAAAAGTTGAAGTTATATTCAGAAAACTGATTCCCCAAGTTAAGACAGCACAAACTGCCCTTAGATTTAATTATAGGATGAGTATTTTTCTCAATAGGTGTCCAACTCAGTAATTCTACTTGTGCTATACTTCTTTCTTATTGTCATAGAAAAGGGGAGACTTGATAGAAGTTTATAAGATATGCATACAATCATTATAATGTTGACTTTCAGAGCCATTTTACTTAAAAGCCATCACCACAAATAGAAGCCACTGCCTTAAATTTTTAAAGCCAAGAGCCAGAGTATCAGTTAGACAGAACTTCTAAAACTATCATGTAATGATCACTGAAATGCTCTACCAATCTGCAAACTCAACACCCACAATAATTCTGATAAGCCCAGGACAATTGTTGGCTAGGATATAGATATTGTGAAAGGCCTCAGGCTTTAATGTGCAAACATCACATGTTAATGATATTATATTCTAAAATCAAGTTGAATTCTGTTTTTTTCACACATTTTACAATGGTTATCTCTTTATTTGGATATTGTGATTTATATAATATACAGTGGATGAAGTGAAGGGATATACATTGATTACCTTATAGGTGAAACATGTCCAGTTAATGGAACATTAAATAAACACTGTCAAACCCTACTCTAACTAAATTTCTTTAAGTTAAAGTATGTGTCTGTATATGCATGATGCATCTACTAATAGGCTAGATATGTAGTACAGGTGCTTTACTGTGAGAAGGGAGTGTGGTATTTTACACTGCAGAAATATGATGTTCTTGACAATTTAAGTACTGTAATTTGCTTTATTTTCGTGCAAAAATTTTCGTGTAAAAATATTTTATGTGAATGACTGCTCTATTAGAGTAGTTCAATCTTGTATAAAACTGTCGTGCAAGAAATTTATGTACAAATCTTGCATATGAAAATTATTTTACAACGACAAAAAAAGCAAATTACGGTATGAAATTATGTCCATCAGTACATATCCTAGCTATAATTGTTATGATTGTGCAAGGGTTAATGCTTAACCGTTTCAGTTTTTAGTTTCATGTGGAGCTGTTTCAAGTTTCACCAGAAATATGTTGTATAAATAAACAGTGGAATTTCAATAATTATATAGAATGTAAGTCAGGCTTCATCCTATTATGAGACATGATTGTGGTGATATGTAATAGTTGTATCATGTACCCGAGTGATTTGCCTGATATGTACACCCAAGCTCGAGGGCCGTTAGGCCCGAGAGCGTGGGTGTACATATCAGGCAAATCACGAGGGCACGTGATACAACTGATATGTACCATGTAGGCTAATAACCTACTGTGGTGGGCGATTAATCACCCAAGCCAATACGAGAAAACCCGCTGGATTTATTATATAGAGAGTCTTGTAAAATTCGATTATGGGTCAGCAGCAAGTAACGTTGCAGTTACGTTTGTTAACATAAACGGGAAAATCCTATGAATATCACGGAAACACTCAATTTTGCGATTTAACAAGTGTTTCAAAGTTGCTACATCGTTTAACCACTGTTTACAATGTTTTCTAAACATCCAGAGGGGTAAGCTTCGCTGTAGAGTGGTTACCTCGTGATATACGAAAAGTGGGCGTGGTACATAATCAAACACGCGGATAGGGACCCGCCGATTATGCTGGAATAATTTTGAGCATAATAGGTACCTAAAAGCATTGAGCATAATGCCAGCATAATAGGTTAAATATTTGTACGATAGTGTAAACTCTTGCTGAAAAAATGACAATTGCAAAATAAGATCGATATACTCTAATAGAGCAGTCAGTAACTCTAATAGAACAATCATCAAACTGACTGTTCTATTAGAGTATATCGATCTTGTCTCTTACATACAGGCATGCAGCAAGAATTTATTACTTGTGTTCCAGCCACTCATTTTTTTCTTTCTATATAGTGTTAAACTAGTAGCAAAGCATATGAACTAAGGCATGAACATTGAGCATAATCGAGCATAATAGGTAAATATTGAGCATTAATTTAAGCATAATAGGTGAATTTTTTAGCAGTGCAGCATAGCATAATAGGTAAAATTATGAGCATAATCGGCGGGTCCCTACACGCGGACACGCGATTGTAAATTAACCATGACACTAGTTCTCACCTTAAACTTCCGTCTGTCAACTCATAGGGTGGTAAGGGTGTCGAATCGCCTTCGTATGAGTGCTGTAGAATGCAAAATCGGGTTCATGGTTTTCATCACGTGAGTAATAATAAACTCCCACAATCGAATACTGCCAGGATTCTTATAAAAACAAACAACGTTACCTCATCAGATATATCAAGGCCATGGTACATTTAAATGTATCATGGCCAGCCATGGTATATTTTAAATGTACCATAGCCAGCCATGGTTTAACTTAAATATACCATGGCCAGCCAGGGTTTATAAGATATGTACCCTGGAATTTGGCTTTGAAGTTAGGTGGTTTCATGGTACATTGGTAAATGTATTGGGACTCACCACCTGGCTTACAGCAATATGAATAGGGGCCTAAGCACATACCACTAATCTTTTAGGCTCTTAGAACAAAAATTACGTAGGTTGGGTGAATAACCTAGGTGGAATCATAAGGACCCTGTGCTATCACATTCTCAGCTGCACAATACAATTAAGAACCTGTGGAACATCTTTCACCATAACCATAAACTGAATGATGATAGATTAAAAGGAATTAATTTGGAATGTAGCAAAACTGTACAAGTCAGTGATAAATGACCTTTTGTAACATAGTTGTAACGGAATTCCTTCTTGGCCACACCAGATATCAGCTCTTTGGTTGCCATTTACTTTCACTTTTATGAATGCATCCTTTTTGTACAGCCAAACTGTTTTAAATTTGTATGGGAATAAATGTTATGATCAGAGATGTTAGAGCTGCAGATAAACTGGTTTCCACACACAAATATCCCACCTTAGTTATTACAGTGAGCACACATTGTACTGCTAACACAGTATCTGCAAATATGTATTGCATGCATATAGAATTACAATGCTGATCATGGTCAACTAATATTCTACCAATACTTAACTGATTTTCAAATATGTAGCTAATCATTGTCTGCTGTAAGAAAGGATTCATAAAGCATTCCAGTTATTTAGCTTGAATCCATGCACAGAAACAAATAATACTGTCAGCAAGTAAAAGACTGCGTCTTTAATCAATTATTAATAATAGAACGGATGCTACTTATGTGTAATTCTAATCTAAATCACCGTTTACAACATATCCATAATTATAGCTTAATATAAGATAGATTTTAGATTATATATATAACAGCTTATAAAGGCAGGAGAACCATAAGTACGTAATAATTTTACTATATACGAAATCAACAGCAGTTCAAACCTGCACGCAGTCAGCTAAGGGTCATCTCTAGGTTCTTCAACAGTTGATAATCGCTCATATCTGCTCTTGCTCTCTTTACGATGCATTAAAGACAAGCTGGATGTACTGGTTTTTTTAACTTTAGGGACATCATACACATGATCATTTCCTTGTTGCAGATTTACATAAGAGTTAGTAGGATGGTCATCAGCAGGCTTATTGTAAGTGTTGATGGTGGAATATTCAGGGTTATCGTAAATATTTTCTTGTTTAGCAACTGCTGGTATGGCATAATTTGTATTTTGAACAGTGTCATCTCTCTTCAGTTTCAGTTCTAACTGGTAAGTTTTGTTATCAGTTGCTCGAGCTGCTGCTGCTGCAGTTAGGCTTAAAATACTCCTACTTCTTCGTTTTCTTCTCACCACAACAATTATGATTATTACAATAACCACCAAAACTAAAACTACAGTGTGGAAAAAAACATGTTATGTAATGTTAGCAAAACAACTCCATTAAATCACTC
The DNA here is from genome assembly GCF_963678975.1 of Dysidea avara. NCBI lineage: Eukaryota > Metazoa > Porifera > Demospongiae > Dictyoceratida > Dysideidae > Dysidea > Dysidea avara. The sequence continues at coordinate 23,508,727 of NC_089280.1, forward strand.
ACCAGCAATTCCTGAAATACCACCAGCTATTGGTACGACATTTAATCCACCACTGCTTCCCTGCATCATTTGGAAAATTGATAGATATGCAAATAATAAATGTACCTATTTTACCTGTTCAGATTTAGATGCAGATCCCTTAATGACTATAATTATAAAATAATACATGAAACAATAACATCAAATAACAGTATATGTATATGCAAGCCAATTATTTGGTCTCGCTAGCTATATACTGCTAGACAAAAATGGTATCAATTAACTACACATACCTATACTGTATGTTAGTAGCAAATTGAGTAGAGGACACTAACCCCTAGCCTTACACTGTGACTGTGAAATTTGACTACCCTGTTAATTACTCTGGTCAATGAGGTTTCTTGCCAACTTATAATGTGTCTGAAGTAACCAGTCACCTATTAATAAAATTTTGAGCAACAGGTAATCAGTTGTTTTGTAGGTATTAGTATTTTATTTACTTTTGAAGGGTTGTACTGTATGTTCAGACCATGTACAGTTAAGTAGAACTTTACTGTCATTACACCACAATTCATGTTTTGCTTCATAATTATAACTGTGTGTGGCCATTTCAATAATACATCTCTCCCTGTTGATATTCACCACAGGTTTGGTAAAAACCAACTATTACATGTATAAGAACATCAATACTTCTTTTGGGTGAGAAAAATTATAGCAGAAGATTGCATGAAGACCAGCCCTTGAGTAAGTCTATGCTACATGGAATAATTGCTGTTGGTTTCATTGTCAGTTTGATTTACAGTACATTTGTTGCTAAAGAAATATCAAAGTTTTAGTATATTAGCTAAGCATTTCAAATGATGGAGGATGAGTGTGTTTTATGAAGTCACACAAAAATACCTGGCAAGCTACGTATATATACTGTAGTGCCAAAATTCTCAGAAACATTAAATAACAAGGTTGCCAAGTCTTTAGAGAAATGTTAGTTTCTACTATTGAAGCAGCTGCCTCAGTAAAGCAAAGGACATCTCAGTCGCCAACAGGAAAGCTTAAGGTCTCCAATATATTTGCTCAAGGAATTAATGGTTACATTCCTAGATACATGGAGATTGAAGGTATCACTATCTATACTCCTAGAGCTATAGTTGGTGGTGCAGTGTTGGAGACAGGTTCCAGCCAGAAGTACTCAGTCATGACAGATCTGAATGTAATTCTTTTTACTAACTTTATTGGGCATACTTATACCACCTCTGATAGAAAACTTATTAATGCCGGGGATGCAAGTGATGTGCTAACTGCCTTTGACATTCCCTTAAACAATAACGGCAGAAACAAGATAACTTACCATCTATCTAAATGTGACGCCCAAATAGTGTGGGATGCCAGTAATGCCTCCACTGCAACTGGCCATCAAACATCTAATCCCATACTACTTGAAGCTTTTCTTGTTAACAACACACCATCAAGACAAGCTCATGTTACCTTTGATCGTAGAGTTACCGTGTGGGGCTACTACGACAAAGTTAAATCTGATAGACCATTGTCAGTGATATGGAAATGATGATGAGACAGTAACTAAGAGTGGTAAATTGTATGTCAAAGTCTGAAGACAGAATAACCTGGTTTCAGTACTGGGAGTCTCTAGACTCAAAACTATAGAGAGAGACACACACAGAGAGACAGAGAGAGAGACACAGAGAGAGAGAGAGAGAAAGAGAGAGAGAGAGAGTAAACTATAGAGCAAGATTTGATATCACAAACAATCAAGATACTTTAATAGAACAGTCAGACATTCCACTAGAGCAGTCACCTAACATGTCTAACTTAATGTGTTTCTGGCCACACCCTCAGATTTCCCTTTGGGTTCCTCAGTATGCAATGTTTACTTGCATGCTGTAAATTTGCTCATCAGTACAGCTGTGTTTATCATCAGTCAACTCAAATCCCTTACTAGAGCACTGATAAGAACCATTAGTATTAACACATGTTTGTACACATTTTCCTTTGTCAGTTTCACATTCATCAATGTTTGAATCACAACAGTAACTATTAGTCTCACACAATGTATCACTCATACCAATACAACTGGAGGTATCATTTCCAATAGCATATCCATCACGACAAGAACAGTAGTAGCTACCATTAGTGTTAGTACAAATGTGATCACATCCTCCATTGGGGAATCTCTCACACTCATTAACATCTGTTAAAGACAAATTTTAAGTGTTCATATCACCCAGCTATATTACTAAACCATGTGCATGCAGGAGCCACAAAACATGCTAATCTTTTGGTGCATGATGAACAATAAAATAGTTTACTCACCAATGCAAGTGTGACCATCACTGGTCAATTCGTATCCATCCCAACAGGAACACTGATAAGATCCATCAATGTTATCACATGTTTGTGTACATCCTCCATTATCAGTTTGACATTCATTAATATCTGAAGAAAACAAATAACTAAAATAATACACTTTACTATTAAGCATTAAACATCATAGCAGTAACTTGTTACAGTATACAGTACTGTAGGATGAGAAGGTAGGATGGAAGGTAGGATGAGAAGGAAATTTGTGACAAATAAATTATGATGAAGGATTGGAGCAGCTTTGTATACTGTTTAACTACTCAGTAAAAAATGATTAATAAGTTACAGAATTAAGGTGCTATTGCCAGGTACAGGTTGGTGGGCTAAAATGACTTCCATACCTACAGTTGGCCATGGGGTTCACGATTCTAAAATATCTTCATTTCCCATTGTTCCAATTACTTACTGCAGATGGTGTGGTCTTATCTTGTAAATTTTTTACATACATACAGTTGTTTAGCTGTCTGTACTTATCTGTAAAAGCTAAGGTAAGTGAAAAGTAGGAACAAGTGAAATGGAGACAAAGGAGGACCTAAAAGAATGTACGTAGTCCAAATATATACACCAAATTTCCTGCAGTATAGTTAAGACATTTCTTGGGTGATTTATATCTGTATAAAAGATCAACCTTGTAACACTATGTAGTTTCAGGTTATGTTTGTAAAAAGGTATTAGTCAATCTGGGTAACTTGCAATCGATCATGAAACACAGTTCCACTTGTAGATTGATCTTTTTAGTATTCGTAGGAAATAATATCTTAGCTAAGCACATAATACAGCTTGCATTTCATTCAATGATAGCATGATTGCTCAGGATTTGTCTGAGCATGCAGACAGGGTTCTATATAGAAGAATACAGTCTTTACATCAGCAGTATATTGCATTAAATTCTGGTAGTTTCCTTGATCCAAGGTGTGAAAGGTAAATCTTATACACCATACAATAATTATCATAGAAAACTATAACTACAATGGATTGCATACCAACACACAAAGTTGCATTATCTCGATGTATCTCATATCCATCATAACATGAACAATTGAAACTTCCGAGAGCATTAATGCAACTTTGACTACATCCTGTTATTCCTAGTGAGCATTCATCAATATCTGCAATAACAGATTTCACATACTAACAGCTGCATAGTGAGGTATATAGTTCTAACCTTCACAGGAAATCCCATCCTCTTGTAGCACATAACCAGGTAAACAGGTACAGTTAAATCCTCCAGGATGTTCCAGACAGATTTGAGAGCAGTTGTTTTTACCAGCAACACAATCCACAATATCTATAACATTAAGTAATAGTGTGAAGTTTGCATACATACGTACTAAATCTATTGTACATGCATGACTGCAGGAATTTGCTGCCAAAATCCCAAAGACTAGAAATATGCATATCCTAAAAGTTTGTTTGCTCAAAATAGAGTGGAGAACCAATTATTCATATTGTCAAAAATGCCAAATGTGATTGTTTTATATTATATGTAGGTTCTGATAATTATCTACACTAAAATAGCCATGCAACCTCTAAAAGAAGGAGTGATCTCCTGAAAAGCTAGGGTTAAAAGTTATTTAATTGAACAATGATGTTAATAATGACAGCAATCCCATGTACAATGATGTTAATAATGACAGCAATCCCATGTACTTTGATTGCTTTATATTAACACCATAGCAGCTACTTCTTGGTCACTGTCTTTGATATTGCAACTCTGGATTTTTTTGAGGGGCCACACCTTTTCACTACTTAGCTGTTTTCATGCTGAGTAGTTTTGAAGTACCGTCTCAGCAAACATCCTCATGCATATTTCACACCATTTCCAAATACCTCTTTATTGCTTCAGTGTTATCTAGAATGTCCAAGGAATGGGTTACCAAGTTTTGGTTTGTGGTTTTGGGTTATACGTACATAGTACTAGACAGTGGAAGAGCATTTGTATACAACAACTAAACTGATATGGGTGCTGATTCACGACCATAACTTGTATGTATATTATTCTAGAGTTAAGATTTGGCTCAATGTGTTCACCACGAATTAATTAAGACACTGTATAGTTTTAGTCCTATACATGCATACAAGTAGAATGGCATTTAAATGAAGAAATGATATCTTTTCTTCTATCACAGCAGTAATAAAAATGTACATAACATGCATGGCCTTTCTGGCTGCAAAAACAGAATGAAGATATTCAAATTCTTCGGTAAGCAGGCAAATAAGATGATATGATTATGTTTTATGGATTTGAGGCTTGTTTCTTTGAGTAATAGAATAATTTTAATGGTATTTAAATGATCATTTAAACAAATTAATGTTGGAGCTAACTGCCAGAGTATCCTGAGTAAGGAACTACGTACTATACAGCCTATAGCATGCTAGCTATGTTGGGTACCAAAACATATGGCTAGGCTCTAATTAGAAGCATAGCGCATGCATTAGTGTGCCCCCTGGATTCAACCATGTGCTTCAGTGAATTGGTACGATATTATGCAGGCTTTTTTTATGATCACTACTTGAATTCAATTACTTCACACAAATTCAAATGCATTATGAGGTCATGCTGTACCCTTTCAGCAAAGCCATGGCTTCTGTCCAACATAAGGCTTGCTGCTTTTGCTGATCTTGTAATTCTTTCCATAATAGTAACCACACTTTATTGCATGGTATGCATTTTAATAACCCCACAAGTTGTTAATAAATGTTGCAGTGGAGAAGAATACATTTATTAATGTGTAATTCTAGGAGAATAGATAAACACCAAGCCTTCTGAGATTAACACATGTATGCATTTTATGACGTTTGACAAGAATGCATGTCTTGCACTGTTTCACTACATGATACTGTGTGTTTGTCTATGCATGTAAGTAACACAATACTGTGAATTACAGTATTGCATTGTGGGTAAACAGTTCCCTAACATGAAATCATTGATGTGATTATGTGTGAAATATAAGTGCAGTATTGTGCATGTACATCATATCACGGGTTTCAGCATTTACAGACAGATACAGATATGCTATTTGATTTCAATGCAGCCATATACTGGGTAACAGATAGTTTAATAATAAACCACAATTATGGGATTTTACATTGAATTTCACAAATAAAACTTTACAGTTTTCATGGTGTTATTTCTTGGTACTAAATACATCCCATAAGCTGGCAAAAAATGGATCACACGATCTCGTGTACTCCCAATTTTACTATCTCCTAAACTAGCATCCAAGTACATTATTGCTTCAGTTTCAGCATTGACTTTGTGCTGAGATTGGCTATCCACATATGTTCCATTATGATTAATGTGATATGATTGTATCAGAAGGTAATTTTGTAAATAAGCAGTGTGTATTGTTTCATCACAATTTGAATGAGATCAGATTGGAAATTGTGGGATAACCAGACGTTTTGACACCAAATTGAACTTGAAACTATTTTTGAACACCTCCAAGCTTTAAGTAGCTACTGGTTTTGACCATCAAGTCATTAAAATTGTGTATCATAATATGATACACAATTTTAATGTAAGCCATACAACATTAATGATATAAATGTATTAATGTTGTATGGCTTACTATTTACTATTGGAAATAGTTATCCCCTGCTTTTGATGCGTGATATGTGATAGAATGCAAACAATGTTGCACTAATAACTGAACTAATAAACAAGTAGCAGAGGGGAAATTGTAGGAAAATCGTTGTGTTAAATCATGCATTACTGAGCTTCCCAAGTATGTCACTTTTACGTACTCACTAAAGTAACTACCACCACTTTGATATGAACTGTTTATCAATGGAAATCACTGGAGCAGAGTTACACACTTACACAACACAAATTAGAAGCATAATAGTCCTTTTGACCAATAAATTAGGTGTATATTTTGTTGACCAGTTGATTTTCAGTAGTTGGATTGCTCCACATCCTGGCAGTAAAGCTACTAACTTATCATGCAACATTTCTTAGTCATTTGAAGTTTACAGATAGCTACAATTTTATGGTGATTTCTATTCCAGGAAGTCTATATAGTTTATTCACTTGTAGATTATTAGCTGTAACATTATCAACACACATAACTGTCATTTCAACTAGTGGTCAGATCATGACTGTTGTGCATATCAAATTCCTTATCTCAACTCATCCGATGACTCATCTACCAATATTAATCCATTACCAGCAAAAGAATCAGATCATTGGCTGTGTTTTTTCTGCTATTAATGTGCTTCTCACAATCACTCTTACCATTTTGGGATGATAAATGATGCTGAAGTCTATTCATTGTACTGTTCAAAATTTTAGTCCATTATCACATAATGATGACAAAATGCAGTTAACAGCATGTAGTATCAGGTGTAAACACTTGTACAGTGAAGACCATACAATTGAATGCATGCAGCCATACTGCACATATAATGGAAAACAATCATGTGCACATACCTATTGACAGCTATATGTATCAGTAAAACTTTACATGTTTTTAGTTGTGGGCAGTGCTCTTCTCTATATATACTTGCTTCTGAGGTAAAGGTTTGTTTATTTTGATGGTATGTATGTAACAGTGTTTGTTTACACATTATGTAGGCTTGTATTTCATTTATATACACAGCTAGTGCTCATATAGTACTACGCTTATTAAAGAGGGTTTATGATTATTTGTATAGCTAGCAGTTAAACATGTACAAGGCACAGTCACCATCACCGGTGCCATCTGCAATGTTGAAGAGTTTTATTGACTCTGATGAGTTAGAAGCATCCAATGTACCACATAGTTCAGTATATGTATCCATATCCAATGGTGTTGAAGCTGTTGCTACTATGCCCCGTCAACCCATACGATCAATTGCACTCAGTTCAGCCAGCAGTTCCCAGGGATCAATGATATCAACCATCTCTGAAGACAAGGAGGATGACGGACAACCATCACTACTCTCAAGTACACCTCTTAAAAGGAAGAAAGCAATTTACAGAAAATCGCAGACACAAACACGATTAGAAGTGGATGATAAACCAAAAGCCAACACCTTATTTCGAGCGTACTCTATGGACAGTGTAGCTGTACCCAATGCATATAGCCCAAATGTACCTCTAACAAATTTCCCAACTAAGAAGCCATTATTCTCACATGGTTTGGTCAGTGCTAAATCCATCAAGACTTGCATTGGCCCACTGACTAAAAAAGTTTGTGAAAAGTTGAACATGTCTTTACAACTGGACCTCTGGCAAACAAAGGTACGTATGTCATAGACTATAAATTATAAATGATAGCTTTTAACATTATATATTTAGTGGGAACACACTCACCTCAATTTTAAAATACCTGATTATACTGGTGGTGAAGAAGTATTCTCATTGGTAGTAAAAGGTTAGTGTGTCCACAGGTGTAGTGATATAAAATTTGTAACCATAGAAGACTCTATGCTTGTCACATTAAAGGAGCAACTAGTTTCTGAATTAAAGTAAGTGTTCTGCTTGTAGAGTTCCATTTTACTTCAATTAACACCTTTTCCCAGACAGACCACTACTTTTTCGTATCTGTGAGAGCACAAAAAAGTGCTTATTCTTACAGCTATAAAACAGCTATAAATTGGAGAAATTTCAGCCATTCTACTTTTGATTTCACAACTTTTTAAACTAAGGTTTTGAAGGTTTAAATGGCCATCACTTATTTTCATAGCTCACAACAATACCTGAAACCTAGTCATATAGACCGGCTTTATGGTTTTTCTACTCACTCTTTTCTTATCTTTGCTGTTGTTGAACTCAAAAAGACCTTACAGTAGTAGTAGTAATAGTAGTATAATTTATTGCATTATTCATTTCACTAGGTGTTTAAAATTTCTTGCACTCCAATAGCCACACATTTATAGACTTCTAATTATTACACATGAAAGGATGTTGTGGAACTTCCATTGGTAGCTAGATAGAACTTTACTCAGGATTCAATTATAGGTTAGAACCAGTGGTGAAGAGTTTGGGTGTTTAAGTGCTAAGCTCCCTAATCCAACATTTTGTTCTAACTTGGTTCTTGTCTCAGTAACTGTCATACAGTATTAGAGCATCTTGACATGCTAAATACATTCCTTTTGCTTTTGTCTTGTAATTCCAGCTGATAGTCAGATCTCTTTTAGATCGATCGCCAAAATGCTAATACAGCCTAAATATAGACCATGTAAAGTCATCATTATTGTCCAGGTAGTTTTCATTATTAATGCCGGAATGTGCTACGTAAAACTCAGAAAAGTTGTTTCACAAGTAGCTGATCTGTTTGATGCACTACTTTGGTAACTATAAGGATCTATAGCTGCATTTAGAGGGAAAATAACTATACAAACAGCTATAAATGAGCAATGCAATTCCTTGCTCAGCATACAAATTCTACTATTGACTGAATGTGACTGCATGGTACAGATTGTATATATGCGATCAAAATATGCAGCGTTTTCACTATGTTTATGATGTAAACAAGATAATAATATATGGTTAAGCCTCAGCATTCATCCTCTTATTTTTGCCACTTCCAAGCCTCAAGCTCCATGAAAACCATACAAAACTGAGTCATATGATTACGAGCCAAGCTGGAAGATATCTGTGTACAGACAAAATATTATGAGAATAATAACTAAACACATATTAGAGTGTGGACCACATGAGAAATAAACCAGTTAACTACTTGCTTTGCTTCCTTGTGTAGCAAGAAACATCCTAACAGATTATGGAGTTTCATTCATGAGTGTCAGTTTGTGTACACACTTGGTGGACGTGATTACCAACTGCTTGATGACTTCCAGTACATGTATCCTCTGTTGTGCATACTTACATGCACTTGGTAGCACACTCATATTATATATGTTTGCTAACAGATGTGTGTAGCTGGTTCTTAACAAATTTATTGTAGCTGTAACACTTTCTTATACCAGCACTTTCTGCACACTAAATCATTTGCTACAATTACAGTCCGAAAGAAGCGTGTCCCTACTGAAGTAGTAAGCTGTAGAATGTTTGTACCAATGTCCATTTAACACTTGTAAATCAAGGAAGTCATGCTCGAGGACAAGATTCATGCTATTACAAAGATGGGCACTGATGGTTACATATCAACACGAGATAGTGGAGTGTTTGATGCTGTTCATTCACTAACTGACGAGACCGATGATGAAATAGCTTGGGCAAAGTTAACCCTTAAAAGGTATTTTAACTTGGAATATTGAGTTTCATATTTCATCAAAGTTAATACAGTTTTGCAGTTGAAATAGCTAGATATCGTGACTCAGCTAAGTACAGCATGATGACTGAACTAGATCTCTCTGCTGTTACTCCACACTTTGCAATTAGGGTTAAGATTTTCATAATAAAGTCCTGTGTATTAGTTTTGTGTGCAATAACAGGTTCCATCCAACCATTTGATTAAAGTGTTTATTCACGTGCGAAAATTTCTTACTCTTGAACGTTTATTAAATGGTAAGAAGCACAATTGGAGTATTTAAGTTACTTTTTGTAAATATAGTAAATTCAACGGCAGCATCAATACTAGCTGAAGTGCTTCCTACTCTTCATTCCATTAATGCAATACATTCCCGGTAAAACTATATGCTATATCTAACCTGTCATCGGATATGTACGTGTACATAGTATGGACAACTGTGTACTACAAATCACTGGAGAGGAAACGTACATTATTGGGGATGTCAGACTGCTTGAATTTAAGGCAATTCGAAGGTAGTTAATGCAGAATCATTATCCACAGCTTTAATGGATATCTGCAGGGCAATTTTTAAGAGAGAAGATTTACATTTTTCTGTTGTATCAAAACCATCGCCTTTTGATGATCAGCTGCTTTCGGCTGATGTAAGTTTAAGGTATACGTTGAAACATTTAATTTTCACCAGTTTGCTCTATGTAGTGGCCTTTGGTTGACCCACTCACTGGTACTGCTCCTACTCATGATCACCTACTCGACTGTATTAATGGTATCTCCCTATGGAACTTGATGTCTCCATTAAAGTAATGTTTAGTGTGGTATGGGTAATTTTGTACCTTTACAAAATTGTTATAGGGTCTGCATCAAAATGATTTCAAACATACCATATCAGATCTATAGAAAAAATTCTTGCAATATTGAACTAGAAATTGGAATGTATGTTGGTGGAAAGTTACTTAGAGAAGCAGAAAAGATTTCAGCCACTGTTTCACACAAAAAAATTGTTTTAGACCAAGCCATCACATTTGATATTAACAAAAGCAATATTCCAAAGGTAAATATACCGACTGTATACAACTAGATGGCAAGTGGATCAGTTTATATATGCACATAGGCCACAAGACTGATGATTGTTATAAAAGAAGATGGGAAGTACAGAAAACCAAGTACTTCAGCAAACAATAACACTAGTTTAGAGCTATTTTGGGCAACCATCTCATTGGTAGATTACAGGTGGCTAATATTCATTGCTATATTGACTGTATCATAACTATTATGTGAATAGGAATTTACTGAAAGTTGGAGTACATGAAGTGAAAATGTGGCCTACATCAAGATTCAATGAAAAAGACATAGGCAATGCTGAAAGGTTTTCCTGTGATCCTAATCCAATTGGACCTGTTGCCAATAATTCTGACTCTGATGCTGTAAAGTTAACAATAGAATTTGAACATTTTGTTCATCCAGTAGTTTTTCCCAATGATGTTCCTACTCACGTGGCTAAAACACGGTGCATTAGTAACTGTTAACTACTGATATATATACAGCTTAAATTTGTAGGACTTCATCCACCAGTAGCTACAAAAGTGGCATCAGTTCCATTTTTAAGGTTATGAGCACTGACAAGAGAATGGTATTGGTTAGTGATTTTTATTCTGTAGATACAGACTTGATAAATTCCTTCCTGCTTAGAATCTGCCATCCTATATTTGGAGAGTTGATTGGTCAGATCCTCAGCAAGTCACTGAGGCATATGATTTTATTAATAGTCTAAAGGAGTCACTGCCACTTGCTGTATGTACATACTGTACAATAATTTGTGACCGAATTTGACAAAACAAGGCTTCCACACACATCCACTTTTGTGACTTTGAAGTACCATAACTCAATGTAGCAGTATTCCATTAGTCTCAATTTTTCACCTGGTATTGTACTATGCTATGGATGGACTTTGTGAAAATTTTGGGCCAATAGCTTGTTGAGTAGTCAAGTTACAGCTGGTTAAAGTCAGAAAATTGGATGTGTGTGGAAGCCTTGTTTTGTCAAATTCGGTCACATTTTATTCTTTAGCATTCATGTATCACTCTTGTTCTGTAGGTAGCATTCAAGTTACTAGACTGTGACTGTCCAGATGAGTTTGTTCGAGCGTTTGCTGTTGAGAGGCTGAGGGAACTAAATGATGATGAATTGATCAGTTATCTATTACAACTAGTGCAGGTACGTAGTACCAACTGATACATTTATCATGGCTGTAATGCTCCTGATATAGGCACTAAAGTTTGAGATCAATCATGACAGTGCTCTGGCTAGATTCCTACTAGAGAGAGCATTACAAAACAAATTAATAGGACACTTTTTCTTTTGGTGAGCATTGTATTTTTTATTTTAAAAGCTGCTGTCTATGTTCTACTCCCAGGCACTCACGGTGTGAAGCTCAAAATCCTCAGTATACAGCAAGATACGACACATTGTTGGAGGCTTATCTTGTAGGCTGTGGAAAAGCCATGCTGGTAAGGAAACATGCAATGAGCATGAGGAGTAAAGAAACATCGATATTAATTTTATGCATTAGGATAGTATTATAAATCAAGTGTCTACATTGGAATATTTTCAGAAAATCACAAACGAGGTAGATGGCCAACAAACAATATGTACACAGTAATTATACCTTGTTCACACAATGTACAGTTGCAGAAGGCTAAGTGTCACACTGCTTCAGACAGTCAGAAAATGCTAAAACAGTTGTTAATGAAGCATGAGTTTTCCAATAAAACAGTGATCCCACCATACAACCCAAGGTACTGATGCAGCACATGTGACCGGATTTGCAAAAAGGTACTTTTCACACACAAAATTTGACCAATTTTTTGAACTTCACAACCTCATAACTTTATAATCGTTGCATATAATCATCTGAAAGTTTCCATGAGTGTAACTACAATATCTGGCTGCATATTGATGCAAACATCAACTTAATCAGTGTAAGACGTCAACAGCTATGACATTTTGTTTGCTGGTATGTAAAATGTGTGGAAAAGGAACCTTTTTGCAAATCTGGTCACGTGTATAGCTACTTGTGTTAAACACATCACACATTACATTGTTTAGGATGAGGTATGGTAACCTCAAGCCAGAAAAATGCAAAGTGATGCAGTCAAAAAAAGTAAGAGCTTTGCTGGTGTTATTAAATTGTATGCATGTATCACATGTAGATGCCAATGTGGTTATGGATGAATAATATTCATCCAAGTGCCACCCAGCCAGTCCCATACAAGATGATTGTGAAGAGTGGAGATGATCTACGTCAGGATATGTTGACTCTACAAATGCTAACTCTCTTTGACAGGGTAGTCTTCATCATGTTGTAGACGTTTGTCCATTACGTTTCTTGCAGATATGGCAAGAAGATGGTCTGGACTTATGCTTGATTCCCTATGGGTGTGTGGCCACTGGACCTAACTCAGGAATCATAGAAGTTGTGAAGGATGCTAAGACTGTGGCTGATGTGAGTTTTCCTTTGATACAATAAAAATTATGTAGTTGCAGACTTTATAGTGTTATTTCAGATATCTGGGATAACAGACAACACCAAGTTGCTCCAGTGGATTGAAGATCACCAAAGAGAGTATGCCATGAAACTACATTTAACTCTAAATTCTGTAACTTGTTTTCTAGTCAGTTTGGTGAGAAGGATCCTGATCTCCTTGAGGCAGCAATTAACAAGTTTGTCAGATCATGTGCTGGGTATTCAGTAGCCACATATGTTTTGGTAAGATCAATGACTTGAGGTAGTGTATGTGTATCACAACTTAATGTGTAGGGTATTGGGGACAGACACAACGACAACATTATGGTGACTACATCAGGTAACCTATTTCATATTGACTTTGGTCACTTCTTAGGAAATGTTAAACACTTTATGGTAAGGTTATATAGTCTAATAGTATAAACTTTACAGACCAGTATTAATAGAAAATTAAACGAGAATGGTGTCCTTTTGTTCTCACACCGGATTTCATTCATGTGATGGGAGGAGAAGTATGTATCAATATTCTTAAAGATTATGAAAGTTTACATGCAGCTTTTTTGTTCAGAAAAGTAAAGATTTCATCAAATTCAAAAATCTTAGCTGCAGAGCATTCCTGTCACTGAGGAAACATGCTGACTTGATAGTCAACTTATTCTCAATGGTAAATGCTCACACACTACATGTATAACTACATGTAGTCACATATTCTCCATTAGATGAGGTACACTGGTATTCCTGAGTTGACATGTGTGGAAGATTTGGAATACCTCAGAGATGCACTGATGGTTACTAGGGATGGCCTAGCTGCTGAGAGAAGCTTTGAAAAGTTAATCAACAAATGCATCAAGTTAGGATGGACTGTTCAATTAAGCTGGTGGGCACATATTAAAAGAACAAGAGCTATGTGATTTAAGTTACATTGTTAACTTGTAACTAGTTTGTGGTGGTAGAGTATGTAGTGCTTTTTATTATTTTTGTACAATATGTGCCAGTGTGTAATTTTATGCTCTTCTTATCCCTGGCAACAATCATAAATGTAAGAGTTATCCAAACACTGTAGACACAAATAGAGTCCATTGTAATACCACTACCTTTCCACTGAACTGCTGTTATAGTCTAGAGTGTGCAATGTTTTGAATGTCAGACTGATTTTTCATGCCTTAGGTTTTTCTATATTAATAATAACAGCCAATCTGTGTTTAAACAAGTACACAAAAATTTGGAATTTTCAACTAGAGTAGGAACCATAGCTCATCAATAAAAAGTTCAGAAATTCAAAACATGTGGTCTAAAAATAAAAGTTGTGCAATGAAAGGTAATGACCAAGAAATAGCTGCAATGATGTTAATGCTAATAATGTAATAATATCATGCATTGCAGCCATTTCTTATCATGTGATTTTTTTACAACTTGTTTTGAAGGCCACACCTTCTTGGCTGTTTTTATACTGTGATTACATACATTGGAATATATTCCTGAAAAGTTATTATACGCTGTCAGTAATTGCACTCCTCGTGCTTTAATTTTCATATAGCACGAGCAAGACAATGCTTTAAATGATTTATGGAACTTTCTAGTCGTAGCTTGTAGCCATACACACTAGGACTCATAATTAACACCCATTGCAAGAATTATTAGCAGAACACAAACTAGTTTTACAAAGTAATTCACATGTAAAGTTCACCATAGTTTGGCATGGTAGATGTTCATCATGTATTCTGGCAGGTTTTGATCACAATCCACAATCGATTCTATTGTGACACATGGTGAAGTATTTCTGTGATATCTACAGGACTTGTCCATTTACATTAACAAACGTAACAGCAACGTTACCTTCTCCCACCCATTATCAAAGTATTTAGATATGTCTATAAAAGCAATCCAGTGGTAGAACTCATGTTGGCTGGGGTGATGGACCACTCAGCACAGCGAGGGCTATCAGCCTTCACCTGCTTGGGTGATTAGTCAGACTGGCATGAGCGCCACGGGCTATTAGCCTGCACTAGAGCACGTGGGCAACTGTGCTTTATTGTACCACAAAGAGTGCTTTATTCGTACAATAAAGAACTCTTTGCAGTGCAATAAAGCACTCTTTGTGGGCAATAAAGCATTGTTTGCCCTACAGTGTACTTCATGAAATTTAAAGTACACTTTTCCTTCGATCTCGCCCATGCAAAGTTCTATAAACATTAAACAACTATGTATAAAATGCAGCTAACTTTGATAATTTACAGTGTATAAAATAGTTTACTTACCGGTGCAAATATGACCATCACTAGTCAACTCATATCCATTCCAACAGGAACACTGGTAAGATCCATCAGTGTTATCACATGTTTGTGTACATCCTCCATTATCAGTTTGACATTCATTGATATCTATACAAAACATAGTCTTAGTACAGTGCACATCATCAATTGCACCTTTACAGTAATACGTATATTATACTGCATGTACTTATTAAAATGTGACCGAATTTGACAAAACAAGTCTTCCACACACATCCAATTCTCTGAATTTAACCAACTGTAACTTGAGTAATCAGCAAGCTATTGACAAAAACTTTTCACACCATTCTTCCATAGCATGGTACAATTCCAGGTCAAAATGTGAAGCTAATGGCATACTTCTACAATGAGTTATGGTGCTTCAAAGTTATAGAAGTGGATGTGTGTGGAAGCCTTGTTTTGTCAAATTCAGTCACATTTATATTTCTGTTCACAACAAACATCCATTTTAGTTGATAATCCACTGGTCAATAAAATAGTCATTCACAGCTGCTTCACTCACCCACAAGGCATCTCTTTTGCTAGGAGCTTAAAAGTACCAAAGGCGTGTTGTGGAATTTATGAACTCCTGCTTTTGCTCATTTACTTATTTACTGAATATCAGAATCCATACATGAGTGATAAGGTTCACACAGATGCAAGTACATGTAGCAATTTCAGAAATGTTTATTGCATTAATCATAGATAGCAAAAAAATGATGGGGGAGGGGAGGGCAGGATACCCCACTATTATTTGTAAAAAAGATCAATATACTCTAATAGAACAGTCAAGCACACTTAAAGATCAGTCACATTTTATATCTTATTAAAACTGTAATAGCAGTAAAAAAAAGAACCTAGACTCTAAATCTATTTAATATACTGTATATATAGCAGTACTGGTAAACAGCAATAGTGTGATGATAGTGTGCCAAATTAAAATACAAGCAAATACAGTATATATAATTGTTAAATTGTTCATGTATAATCAATGGGGCTTGGAAGATCAAGTTCTTAGTTTATCTAAATGTATGTAATGGTGAAAAAATGCTTACCAGAACAACTGTGGCCATTCCCATTAAGAGCGTACCCAGCAGGATCAACACATGTACAATAGTAGCTACCATCTGTATTAGTACAGTTGTGTTGACATCCTCCATTGGAACTGGCACACTCATTGATATCTATATAGATTTTAAAACAGTAACAAGTGATTATATTGATGAGTATGCATACACAAAATAATTCATGAATTGAGACCATCATGAATCTTTTAAAGACTAACAAAAGACTTGTAAGTAATACTGTATGGAGGATTCTTAAATAACTTTTAGCATTATTATAGAAAATGATACCATTTGAAATGTCAACTATATCAGTAAGTATATACAATAAAACTCTTCCACAATTCCGTGTCTATTATTCTAACACATAGTAGTATCTAAATGTAGGCTTACAAAGTCATTTTATCTACACTGTAGCAGAATTTGAATTTTAGGGACCAAAGAACAAAAGTAGTGGAACAAGGGAATAGCTAAAAGCAGTGAAACAAGAAAGGTTGCCTATACCTGCAGATATACAGATATACATTTAATTCCCATAGACTAAAGTGTAGGAATTAAATTCCCATTAGTATATACCCATATATCTGCAGGTATAGACAACCTCTCTTGTTTCACTATATACTAGCTATTCCCTTGTTTAAATTTTCTTTCTAAGTATATAATCTTTATTAAACAGAAATCTAGAGATCAGTGATAGCAAGAGTATATACTGAGGAGAGTATCCTACTCTCATATACCCCTGTAGAAGGGCATATCATGAAGTTATGACATAACGACAAGATGTTGTGGTTTGTGACGTACAAGCAGTCGTAAAGTGCAGAATCATTAGTACCATTCCACACTCTCGACGCTCAGGATAGCCATATTCGCGAATGGCCTGGCAAGAAATGCCTACGCAATTGTCTAAACCCATGAAGACATGCTTGTACTGTAGTTCGATGAGAAATTCTGAAAGCTAGAGTTAGTTCGGTTGCTAGCAACGTTGTTAGGCACGCATTCGATCGATATTATGTTCAATTAATGACATCATTAATTACAAAGAGAAACGGAAGAACTCGGAAGCGTTACGTCATAACTTCACGATATGCCCTTCTACAGGGGTATATGAGAGTAGGATACTCTCCTCAGTATATATATTATGACCTCTTGGTGATAGTAGTGATTTTCATGAATATACCTAGCATGTATGTACAAGTTGAGATGGATCCCAAAAACAGCTAATAATGAAAACTGGATTTTTTCTTAACATTTCAGTCAACCAGATGGTTAAAGAAAATGAAGGTGTTGACAACACACACAGTCATGTGGTTTGGCTCCATTTCAAGTTCAGGAGAGGGTTGAAGATAATTGACACTGCATTTTATGGCTTCCTCACAGGAATTGTATTGTGAAAAGTTAAATTCACCGTGAATATTGTGTCAGGAATTTGAATGGAGTATTTTCAGCAGATCAAGCGTGAGCCACATTTCAAGATCGTGTGTAATTGCAACCATGAATTATTAAATGTTTTTGAGGATCCAGCTCAACACATACATATTATAATTTATCACCCTTCAGTAATTAGTGGTGAAATAATTATGGTGTAAAAAATAGCCACCAATCAGCATAATAAACTCTTTCATTTGCAGTACCATGCCATTTGCCTCTTATAATGTTATAGGAAATTTTATAAACAATTGCAAGGTTACACTTGGATGGTGTTGCATGTGATGACTGTTCTATTAGACTATTTAACTAATCCATTAGACCTTGATTCTATTTTTTGCTATAATAGGTTTGAATTAAAGGGGTGTAATTTCTCTCTATACAACCCCTACTGTCACACCTGTACACATGTCCCTAATATTTAGTGAAAGAAGATGTATACCTAGCCTGCAGCTGAAGTATCACATACGTACTTGGATAGTCTACTAGCAGTACCTTCACAATGGTGATCATTTGATCCAAGTGAATACCCAGTGTGACATGTACATGAATAGCTACCAATAGTGTTCTCACAAATATGTTGACATCCTCCATTGGACTCCACACATTCATCGATATCTTTAAAAAATTGTAAAATATAAAACTGTAGCTGCAATACAAAGAAACATACCAACACACATAGTCAGATCATTATGATGTAACTGATGTCCATCATTACATGTACAAATGAAACTTCCATTAGTGTTCCTACAACCTTGATTACATCCTGCTGTTCCTTGTAAACACTCATCAATATCTATAATACAACTGAGGCTTACAGTAATCACATGTTGATGAATGTCTAACCTGCGCAGGTTATTCCATCCGTCAGTAATTGGTATCCAGTATTACAACTGCATGAAAATCCTCCAGTTAATTCCACACACACTTGGGAACAATTGTGAAGTCCATTACGGCACTCTCCAATATCTGTAACATACAAGTTTAAGTCTGCAAAACATTACATTTTACAGCAAGACAACACAGCCTACAACATTGACTTATGTTACTAGTGGATTTTCTGTATTATTATATCAATAAGCATTCCATTGCATGATAACATGACCATGACCCTTTGAAAACTGTTTGGATCTCAGTACCTAAAACCTATGACCACCAACTGTTCAGTGATAGCTAAGACAAACATAGCTGCTCTTATAAAAAGGCAATGCAAAATCATAAAAGCTTATTCAAGCTAATGTGTTGGCAAATTTAAGACTTTTTGTATGCTACTGGATTTTGAGAAACTGATCCAAATCACTCGTCAGTAGTTTCAAGATAAAATGTTTAAAATTTTTCAAACTGTTAGCTATAACTTACCAAGGGAAGTGAGTATTCATATATATACCAATTATTATTTTTCAGAGCATTCTCAGTACTAGTACCTGCCTGTTGACTTTCTGGCCAATTGGAATATATAATTTGAAGAGAGTATTTTATCACCAGTGCTCACATATGGGTGGAGGGTAGTGTGATAGGCACTTCAAAATGAGATCACGATTAAATCCTGGAGATGAAGTTACAGGGTTGTGCTGGCTCCTCAGTAGTTGAGATGCAGCAGAACCAGCACAGAAAATATTTGACCATCTTTAGCAGGCCATCCACCAGTCCACCACTGATTCTTGTCAAACCAGGTTATCATAATACTTGTCACAATGCTGTGGCTCTCAGAACCAGCTCTGTGTAACTAAGGCTTAAAACCAATGGTCTGGTAGCACATATTCACTGGTGCTATTTGTTTGTTATGCCTGGCATGCAATTTCACTCCAATTCGGATCAGTTTGTAAAATCTGGTCCCATACTCAATGCCATAATACAGAGATACATAACATCATGCATGGCATGGCGACATAATTTATTCAATGGTGTACCTGAACAGTTGCGACCATCATTTGTTAATTCATATCCATTCTGACAGGAACACTGATAAGATCCATCAGTATTACTGCATGTTTGTGCACATCCTCCATTATCAGTTTGACATTCATTGATATCTGAATGAAATATATAGGAGTATTGTACAACATAGAAAGAATCAAGTATACAACAGACATGGATGCCATTTTGGAGGTGCTCCCAAAAAATTTTCAGGTTTTAAAAATTATATTTTAATGTGTTGGTATTGAACCTTAAAAATACACAATGTGACTGTTCTATTAGAGTAGTGATTGCTCTATTAGAGTATTTTGATATGAAGCTTTGATACTTAATGCAAAATTAATTTTAATTGTCTGAATATAATTTACAAGTTTCTGGAAACTGCAGAAAACCCTCTGGATTTCCCCTGAAGATAAGGTGTGTACTTACTCCCCATGCATCCCACTCTGGTATTTTATTATGGGAAAACCTCTAGTTGAGCATTGAACAGATTGCAATAGCATGCCAATGCCAGGATTGTAACAGTTTGCTTCACTGGTTGTGACAAACCAGGATTGTTACAAACTATACCCAGATTTGAGCTTTATTGTTGGTATCTGCAACTTCACAATAGTATTGAGGAAATTTAACTGTGTACGGCTTATACTGAATGCATTATGTATAGAGGTTAGAATCTGCTGTAAATGCATACATTAGCCTTAAGACTGTAGAAATAGGAAATAAGACAGGGGTAGTCACATGTCATACCAACAGATTACTGAATGTGTTGCATAGCTGAGTCAGTAACATTTACCTTCACAAGTCCTTCCATCAACTTGTAACAGATACCCATCATCACATGAACAAATGAAAGATCCATGAGCATTAGTACAGCTTTGATCACACTCATGATCACCATTACATTCATCAATGTCTTGAAAGTGATCATGAGGTAGATATTACTCATACCAACATCTCTTCTCACCTTGTTCACAATTATTACCAGTCCATCCTAGAGCACATGTACACACTTCTGGTGAACTGCATATTCCTCCATTGAGACAACCATCAGAACAAACAGCTAAATAAAATCACAAAATGAAACTTTGTCTTCATTATGCTGTATAGGGACTTGTATGTGTATATGCAAGCCTGATTGCTATCATCTAACTGTATTGCCTAGGTTGCATTAGTTCATGTATAAAAAACTATACTGTATATGCTTACCTTGACATACTGGAGGTACCCCATCATAACCAGGACAACACTGCGACACTGTAGTGTAACTTCTGCGTGAATAGTAGTAAGTTAGAGATACCCGACGGCTGGCTAAACTATGTAATGTAATCCATGTAGATATGAATGTACATAAGTATGTGTATGGACTCACTAGTAGCGATAGCAGGGAAAATGTACCCCACAATAGTAATATGAATAAAAATATGAGCCAGTAGTGTAGTACTGTAGCTGATATGAATATGTTGCAACTGGGTGATATACAGAGGTAACTCTGTAACAAACTCCCCTATAAAAATATAAATACATGTAGTTATTATGCAGTCTTATATTTAGCAAAATGTCATGAACCATGATAGTGGTTCATAATAGAGACCGCCTATGTTTTTTGCCACAGTCCAAATAGAACACACAGCTAAACACCCCCTTAGGAAGCTTCCCAACCACAAAAGAGGCCTTAGAAGTTAATTTGGAAGACGTTTAGGCCCACTGGAAAATATGAAGCCAATGGAACCAAGAAAAGTACTTTTTAAAAATTTTCTGAAATACCATTGTATGCCATTTTGTTCATCTTCTTAATGTTATTATTATTATTTTCCACAGGGCTAGAGCAAAATGTGAGTACTTTTTGGAGACAAAAACTACATAAGTTTCCTTCCTATGTCTTTCTTCACGTCCATGACCTATTTATGCACACATTGCAATGTTAACATTCTCTTTCAAGTAAATTTGCTTCTTGTAGGTTCACTTTGCCATTGATCTTCTGACTCAAGGGTGACCACGGTGTTAATACGTGTTAATAAGTATCCAATCTATTCATGTTAACTTGCTCATTTGGAAACCCTATCATTACCTATATTTAACCACAGTATATTAAGTTCATACCAGTGCTATTATATTGTTGTGTACCACTGTGTACTTGAGTTATTGTGATCATATCACTGCATGCATATATAATATATCAGAAGTCATACTATTGCTGACCACAGAAAGCTATACACTGCCTATAGTCAAAGCTGTATAGTACAAAGTACATTCAATAGTAAGGAAACAATGCACTTATGTTTGCTAACTCTGATAATATTAGCTGACTATATACGTAAGAGCTACTGTACATGATGGTTAACATGATACATGTTTAGTATCCAGCACCTCATATTATCATGTTAGCTACCCATAAATGGATTTATAAAAAGTAAATAAACTAGTGTAAAATTAATTTCAAAATTAAAACATGGGAATAGAGATTGCTTTAAAAAGTGAAGAAACAAGAGTCAAACAAGCCAGCATATAAAATTATGCTAACACACAGAGATCTCTATTTGGACTCAAATAAACATTTAGCTATACAGAAGTATTCTCAGTGTCTGATTTATGGAGAAACTACTGTTTGTTTCTTAGTTTCTATACACCATATCCGTTGTATCCAAATAGAGATCTCTGTGTGTTTAGCATGCTGGCTTGTTTGACACTTGTTTCTTTACTTTTTTTAGGCGATCTCTTTTCCCATGTTTACACTAGTTAATATATACCAAAATTGCAAATGTACACTGTATATATTAGGCAAAGCACTGTCTCATGACTGTAGAGTTGCAGAATCACTGCAAGTGCCATACAAGAAATATCGGTAGCACTCAAAAGAATGGATGAGAGATACTATAGCATGGGCAAAGCCAAGTGCTACATGTAAACTTTATCTTAAGACCATGGCACCTCAAGACCACTCTTTGAGTGCCATATTACTTGTATAGGGGATGCTTTTAAGTGTTAAAGCAAGCTCTGAGGTAAACAACATGCTCAATAAAATTCAACTTATATAATTATAGATTAGTCTTGAATTTCATTATTTTTACAGGGGCAGATCCAGAAGCTCAGTGAATTGATTATGTCCTAACAAGGTAATTAGTTTAGTATTTTAATCAAAAGAAGTACGTATGGCTCTTCTACAAATATGAGGGGAGGAAGGGGAGAGCTATAGCATTTGCCCCAAATGCCACATCCTGGTTCAGCCATTGCTTTAATAAATTCATAATTGCTTTCATACCAGTGTTTATTCTAGGACTGTTAGGGGGAACTCCCCCCCCCTCCAAATCTTAGCCTCCCACCCCTCTAAAATAGTGCATAACTACTGCATTTATATGTGCTTGGATTAAGCTTGCTTTAAAATGGTACACAAAGCTGCATGATCAAAAATGCTCTCAGATTCATCTCAGAGTGTTTAATATTATTACAAGTAAATTTTTCCCAGGTTAGATTGCAAATGCAACCTTAAAATTCTCTCAGATTCCGTTTCAAATCATTAATTTATAAAAATCTCCTGTATAGGGTACATGCAGTATACGACTAACAAAAAAATGTTCCTACATTCAGTAAAGTGATGACTATTCAACATCTGGGAATTGTTTACTTTGCTTCTTGTATAGTTGTGTATGCCTTAACCTCAATCTCAGAGAGTGTGATTGTGTTCAAAACATCTAGCTACATAGTTAATTATATCTTCCAAAAGTAAATACCCCTAGATATAATATCAGAAAGCATGATTTAAAGAAGAAAAAAATTCTTCGGTGTTTTGCTACAGTATGGCCATGGGCTAAAATTCCCTAATATTCAATTTCAAGTTTTAATTTTTTTCTTGGAAGACATCCACCAATGCAGATCTTTTACAGCACTTTGTAGAATCATGCAAGTATGGCCAACACAATACCTTAGTGATTTCACACAAATTGTTTATACATCAATTGAATATACATAGTGCACTACTAATAGAACAATTGTGGACATGATTGACCCAGATGTTACACGATTATGTCATCACTACTAACCATATGATCTGGCATCACTCAATCAAAATCAACACTCATGGCACAGCCTTAAATGACCAGTAACTATTTCAACTGTTTTACATAGTTGTGACCTTGGACCACTATATACATAGATTACACCTGGTCACCTCCCTACTTCTTGATTTCCCCCAAAGAAGAAATCCTAAAATAAACACTGATATATACAAGAATATCACCCCAACAATCTTATGTATTGCATTGAGCAGATTATCATCATGTGCCATTCTATTATTGATGTATAACTGCAGTTACTTAAACTTTTCTACAAAATATAGAACTGATCTATACTTTGATCCTCCCATGCACGGTCCTTGATTTGCACAATTACTTATCTATCATACAGTATGACAGTACTTAAGGATCATGGATGTTTACACATTCTCAACAAATTACCCACAAGAAACCAGACAATATCTTCATGATGCCTTGGCAGTATTGGATAGGTATAATCAAGTCCAAAAGTGCTCCCAACCTGAATGCTTCCAATTTGTTGCACAATAGAATTTTCTGCTGACTGATTGACTGACTGACTGACTGACTGTCTGATGCCTTCAGATCAGGGTAATGGATAAGCCTACAGGCTTGATTTTTTCACTGTTAAGCATTTCTTCAGACAACAGGTGCCTTTTGGCATACTGCATGCACTACTGTATGTACAATGCATGCATCATGGACTTACCTTCGCACTACTTTGTGTCCTATAATAGTTTCACTGTCAACCCAAGGTGTGGATTCATGATAGCACGAAACGCTGATTACTACTGGTATGGGGAACTGTCCATATTGTCTGTAGTGACTGGCCAGAATTTATAAAGTTGGCTGAAAATGGCTACTTCACTTTCAGTAATTGATGGCTGGCCATGGGCTGCACATTCAGATGTATAACCAATTATTATGATTATGTCCAGCACCATTCTTTCTTTTTATGCAGTGCAGGTGCACCAGTCATGATCATAAAGTTAACGAACAAGTACTAGGACTTTTACTTTCAATTAGGAAGTACAGTATAGACAAATAAAACTGTGAAACAAGGGGGTCGCCTACACCTGCGATATACTAGTGGAGGTATAATCTTTCATGGCTATATAAACTGAAGTAGGGAATAAATATCCACTAGTATATCTGCAGGTATAAAGTTTCACTACTTTTTAAAGAATAATTCCTAATCAAACTTAAACTTCCTTGTATGTACATGTAATTATTAATTCATTATGACAATGAGAAATCGAGTCATATACATACATAGTTAATAAGATAATAATCAATTGCGTCCTCTATTTAGTTACATACCAACTTGCATGATTTAATATAGAAAAATTATGTTAATCATCATTAATACATTTATGCAGCTATCTATTGTTACGTACTACTAATTTTTGAATAGCTGTTAATTTATATATCCATACATAGGTGCTGAGATTAGCTAATTCATCCATGCTTTAAAATATGTAAAGAATCAAAACAGCAAATCACATGATGAAACTAAAACATTCCATGTGGTGATTGTTGTTTATACAGAAGTATAAACAGTTGACATATTACTTTGTGTAGGAATGTGTAATATAAGGAATTGTGGTAAGTAACCACAATACTAACAATGAGTACATATTTCTTTACTATGTGTATTCTCAGCCAAGCAGTTTAGCTTGTCAATGAATAATAGTTAATGTCATTATATACTTTACCATCGCTTTCTGAACTTGGAATTTTAGCCACTATAGGATCTCATCTTTCCTGCATGACTAGCTATAGGATAACAGAAAACATGTTGAAAATTGTAGCGATAATTATGTCATAGAAATGAATGAAAACACTGAGTTACTTTTGTTTGAATGGCCTGGAAGGAACAACTAAACGTCATTATAATAGTGACTGTTGAGAGGTAATAGTATAACACAATTAGTCTACCTCGCAACAGTAACTACCTTATTCTGTTAAATGAATAAATAAACAAGGCCTTATACAAAGGCTCGCACAAAGGTTCCAGGGACAAAGTACTATGTACAATAATGCTTTAAATACATAATAATATTATGTATTTACACTTTTGAGTACATAACAGGCATGAACAAAGTAGCCATTAAGAGCCAGAAGCCACTGTGAAGGTAGCAGCATTAATTAGCAATCGTATGTAAACTACTTGTGTACAAACTGATTGGAAATCAGCCAGGATCATAGTCAGGTGAGGAGGTAACTGGCCAAGCTGTTAAGGGAAGTTCTCCACTGTATGTATACAGAGGAAATGACTGACTTGGATGAGAAGCCAGAAATCTGGGTTTAGTGACAGTTACACGTACCAGCATCAAACGTTAATGTGTCTGCCTATACACACACCTGCATGTGTTCTTGTTTGATGATTCACAAAAGGCACCATTTCAGATTGCCTAAATCGCCACCAACAAACAAACAATGCTTTACAAAATAGCACAGAATTCAAAGTACAATTCAGTTAAGTGATTACTACAGCTAGCTAGCTATTTACAGTTTTGAAAAAAAATTCTGTAGACTGAGAATATTTTGGGTGTATGCTTCCAAAAAGGGTGCACCAGTTCAATTAACATTGCCCCATGCTGGTGGATTTGGGCTTGGAACACGAAAGACTAAAGCTTTCACCAGGGTTAGTTATGACTAAGGTACTTAGTTAGCTAGGATTTATATCATGGTTAAAGCTTACAGTATAATAGTTAGCCTACAATAATATTTATTGTGTTTGTGTTAAAATAAACAAAGCTTATAATACACAGGATGTTGGGTTCTGCTGAGGTATATTCGATTTCAATATGTGTGAAATGGTGTTGTGGCATAGCCAGACTAGCTACTAGTGTTGGTCAGAAAAGCTATGTGACATAAGTCTATATATATATATATATATATATATATATATATAGCTAGCATGATCCAGGCATATAGCTATACGGTTGTAAATAATACTGGAGTAGCTAGTTATGCAGGTGTGCAGAGCCTGGGGCGGGCCCACCTAACTATCAGTATCAGTTACAACTCAGTCTCAGTCATACAAGTGCACACGCCACGGCCAGGCTTTTGTATACGGGATTCAGTGCACTGTAACTACAAAATGCAACTGAAAGAGAACCATCACTGGATTAGCAATGAAAATATACAAAATAAGAGGATGGTCAGACTGGCCAGCTGTGTCATTCCTGCTCGTACGTACAGCGTTGCAAAATGGATAATAAATAGCTATATAGCTAGACTACTATTATTTAACCTAGAAAACAACCCGAAAATAATCTGGCATAGTAAGCCAGCTTAGTTGTACTGAGCTAGTATATCGGCATAGACTATTTTATTTATTTTATTTATTAATGCTTTACAGCACAAGTGTTGACTAGTAGCTAATACAGTTAGGCTATACGTAGTGTAGCTACGTGTTATGTTATAGTTACGACACGCAATTCTTACTGTGCTTGTACTGCTACTATTAATCCAAAACACACCACTAATCCTAGAGTTCCCATTTTTCCAACTTTGCTAGCTGAACAGATGAACATAGCTCGAGGCGCCCGCCACCCACGATATGTTTGCGGTGTCACAGGAATTTTAGTGTTTCTCCGTGTTTAACTGCTGCTGCTATGTTGTGCTACTGGTGCTGGTGAATCAGATGCTGTTTTGTTGTGTTAATATGATCTGCAATGCGTCTCTTGGAAAGTATTCGCTCCATTCCAATTGAATAATTGTATTTGGGTGTATTTATTTATTTATTCAGTATTACTGAGCAGGCAGCACTCAGTGCTGGTTAGCTCAGGAAAAATTTAGCAATTACAAACATAGTTACAATGATTACATGCGTACAGAAGGTAGGACTTATAGCTAAATTTGCTGGATTTTATTAGTAAATTGGTCAATGTTATCGTGATCAATTAATCTGGGTGGTGAAGCATTCCAATCACAAATTGATCTGAAACAAAATCTATGCTGGAATATGTTGGTGGATGAAGTAGGAAGAATGTAACGTCTAGGATGATATTGTCTATATAGTGGTTCTTTCCATTTCTAAATAGTAGGATGGGATACTGTAGATAAAGGGTACTTAATGGATGATTTTAATATAGTGTTTGTAACCTACATATCTTACAATGTACTTGGAGACATGGCCAAGAAAGCTGTTGTAACATATTTGTGACTGAACTGTATCTACTAAAATCATTTAAAACTCATCTTGCAGCTCTACGCTGCACTTTCTCTAGGTATTGGATTGATTCAGCTTGATAGTATGGGTCCCATACAACCGCAGCATATTCCATTACAGGACGAATCATGGTGAGATAAGCTGATGCTTTTACTTCTAGCGAGCAACTATACTAAGGTTTTGTTTGAGAAAGTTTAAAGTATTGATGGCTTTAGCAACTGTGTTTTTTATGTGAGATGACCAAGATAGTTTATTATCTAATAAAATTCCAAGGTAGGAGTGTTGACTGGATGTTGTTAAATTGCAATCATTCAGTTTATAATTGAATAGAATAGCTATTAAAAGCAATAAATTTACAGATCTCTAGCTATAACTCTTGATTAATGTAGACCACTTAGAATGAGACTTAGAAAGTATACTTTATTACAGTGAAATGATCTTTTACATCATGCACCGCTTCAGTGACAGTCTAGTTCAGTTTTGAGCCAAATTTCAGGGGCCAAAAAGGGGGGTTAATTGTGGCCGAAAAGGTAGTTGTAAATGACTTTGGCTAGTTGTAAATGATGGTTAGACTAGTTGTAAAACTTAGACAAAAACTGCCAGCTGCACCACAGAAAACTTAGACAAAAACTGCCAGCTGCACCACAGAAAAGTATAGCTAAACTCAATAGTTATAGCCATATTCTTACATGTTGTACATCTACATCCTTTACAAGTTACTGCTAGGATTTGACTAAAATTCAAGATCCAATATTGAGATAGTCATTTTCAAAAATAATTTCCGCCATTTCTTTGATCTTATTTTCTTACTTACAGTCCACTAAATAAAATCCAATTAAACCAAGCTTGCATGCATGTAATGTATAGCTATGTAGTTCTTACATACTTTTAAATTTTGTCCCTTCAGCTTGCTAATTCCAGATCTACCAGCTACTTTCAAGTTCGATTGGCCTTTCACCCCTAATTATAGGTCATCCGAGGTTTTTGTCACAACCACCGGTTCATTCCTCCCCTACATGGACACATAGATTCAAATTACCCATAACTAGATCACTTGATATCGGGATTTTTGACTTTAAATCTCACATTCAATCTCATTACAAATCTCTTTTTGCCAAAAACTTCTTGCAAATCCCTAATACTAAAGGTACGATATCACTATCTGCCAAAACAACAAATTTCATAACTTTTCTTCACTATCGATGACAAAATTAATAAAAAAAATTTCATTCTCCATTACTTTCTTTTTTTATTTTCCAAAACCTCCTTTATACTAAGATGATTCCTTTTTTTAATATTCTAAATGACTCCTTCATCCCAAATAACTTCCAACTTTACAATGTCTAGCTTCTATCCCAAATATTAATTGCAAAAACTTATATCGCATATTAAATTTATATTTAATTTGCAAAATTTAATTTTGCTTAATTTTAGATTATTCTTTATCTCTAGTCTCCATCTGTTGTTCTTTATACTAATTCTAAATTAATAAATTAATGAAACCTGATTCCAAAATTAAATATAAATTTAATTTTGGATTCTGAAGGGCAAATGGATATTATACATTTCTCTTAAAATTACTTCCAGATTCAATCTTGGCACAATTACATTTCAAAATTTCCCTGGGGGAGTATGCCCCAGACCCAACTAGTCAGAAATCTCTACGGTTTTTCTTTTTACTGGCATTTTGTCACACTGACTCACACAAGCCCTCTTTTTACTTCAAGTGTTTGGATATTGGCAATAATTAGGTACTTAACTACAAATATTATGTGGACCACCACCACCACCACCACCACCCCTCCTGGTCTCAGGTTAGGGCTAGTTGTGTTAATAGTCTTTTTTAGCCACTGGAGCCAATTGCCAGAATGGCGTATGAAGGAATGTGCTTTATTTGCAAAATTCTAGCAGGCAAATGTGCCTATGGGATGGTGCTGCAGATGCCAGCTTTCATATAAGTGACCCAATTTTGGAAAATCAGCCTTGATGTCACACATGAAATAATTAGAAACTTACAATTCACTGTGTTACCATTAAGACAGTTTGGCACCTGTTAGATTATTTCTCAGAATTTGTAGTAATTCAAGATACTGACTAACAATTGTAACCAGCTATTTAATTGCTTGGAATACTTAATTTTGGTCATAAATATTTGAGTTGTCAAATGCGATTTTAAGACTGATTTTCCACCTGTTAGATTATTTCTCAGAATTTGTATAGTGTAGTAATTCAAGATACTGACTAACAATTGTAACCAGCTGTTTAATTGCTTGGAATACTTAATTTTGGTCATAAATATTTGAGTTGTCAGATGTGATTTTAAGACTGATTTTCCAAACTTGGGTCACATATGTGACCGAATTTTGGAAAATCACCCATATGGGCGTGCCTGAAATAATTAGAATTTTCATGTTTAGTGAGTTGCTATTAAGAGCAGGATACATTTTAAAAAATATTTCAAGAATTTTCTGGTAACTCAAGGTATTGATAATGGCTTACAATCATCAACAAGTAGATTTGCACTATAAAGCTTGTTATTTGTCATTAAATATATTAGGTGTCAAATGCGCCCATATGGTTGATTTTCCAAAATTCGGTCACATATAGACTACTCAGGAGGGTTCACACTAATATTGCTAAATTAATGACTGTTCTATTAGAGTATTTGATTTTTTGATTGACCTGCTTTATTAAAGTATCTCAATTTTGTTTGTATTTCTCTGGGGTCGGCCCCTCCTCCTCCCCTTGGATCCACCACTGCAGATATATAACATCACTACTGAATAGCTGCATGATTGAAATATTACTATCAAGTCTCAATATTCCTCCATGCATACACAATGCTGGCTTTAAAACTGAGCAACCAATTTTAAAAGTATGATTAGCTACTTGCAGAACCTGGCTTCAACAAATGATAATAATATTTGCATGGCTAAAGATTTGAATTACCCCAAATTTAGTCCTTAAGGAGATAGCACATTCAGAGCAACATTCTATATCTACATTGTCTTTAATTCTAGCTGGTGTACGTGTTTGCTTCATGTGCCCTTCACCTTTAAATTGATGGAAGGATTTGTGATACTGCTATAAATTTGAAAAGTGGAAGATGGCAGCTATTAGTTGTAGTATGGTATCAATGACAATACCTGAGCTTAAAGCACAATTCAAGGAAAGGAACATTGTAAATGTTGCTGCATAAAGTTGGAATTTCAACAGTGCAACCCCTAGAATTTTCCATGCTTAAATCATAAAAATTTAACCAACAATGTTATAGAACAACTTTAAACAGGCCGTAGGACCAGGTGTCCTACAGACCTTCAGTACTTGTGCTGTAAAGTCTTAATAAATAAATAAATAATTGCCATTCCATATTACAACTTTTCTCAGCTCCAAGATTATCAGAGCTTAATTTTCTCCCCAACCTCTTAGAATTGCCTATAGGCATGGTGTCATAGTTACAAATGCAACTGCACAGCCATTATTATAATAATACATGTTTATTGTATAAAATATGCAATATCTTTACAGACACGGAATAAACAGCAACTTAACCCTGGAGTCAGTCAGTTAAGGGTCACCTCCAGGCTCTTCAGCAGTTGAGAGTCGTTCATATTTACTCTTGCTTTCTTTACGACGCATTAAAGACAAGCTGGTTGTACTAGTCTTTTTAACTTTAGGGACATCATACACATGATCATCTCCTGTTTGCATACTTTCATAAATGATGGCAGGAGTTTCATAGGGGCTAGCAGCAGGATTGTCATAAATGCCACTAGTGGGATGCTCAGGATTATCAAATATATTTTCCTGTGTAACAACTGCTGGTACAGCATAATGCATGTTCTGAATAACTTCATCATTTTGAAGCTCCATTTCAAGCTGGAAAGTTGTGTTATCAGCTGCATGAGCTGCTGCTGTAGCTAGTGTTGAAATGCTCCTACTCTTTCGTTGTTTTCTCATCACAATGATTATGATTATCACCAGAATCACCAAAACTACAACTATATGAAAACAAGTCAAATAATATTAACACAATAAGCACATTAAATAGCACTCACCAACAATACCTGAACTACCACCAGCTATTTGTATGACATTTAATCCACTGCCATCCTACAATAATTAGGATAGTTTGAATATACTAATAATAAATGCATGCATATGCTGTTTACCTGTCCAGATGAAGATGGAGCTCCTTTAATGACTATCACTATATGAATGATACACAAACAACAAAAGTATAAAGCAATCATTTCATGCACCAAAATAATCTTAAACAATTTCATATATACTAGACTGTGTAAAGGTGTCAAGTCAATAATCGATTTGTCAAAATATTGTCACCAATATTTATGAAAAAGCAAATGAAAAGGAAGTTAAGGACTAAACCTTGCTATGACACCAGCTGAATCTGATGATCTAGTCCACTCAAAAACAGGCAAGCTGTAAAAGAGGGTTTTCCTATAAAAGCCTGAATGAAATCAAAGGTGATGACCAAGAAATGGCTGCTATGATGTTAATGATTGATAATGCACAGCCATTAATAGCAATAACATCATTGCAGACATTTATTGGCTGCCACCATGATTTCACACCCGGGCTTTTAAATGCCCCACCTTTTTTTACAGCTTGACTGTCTGAGTGAATTTTATTTCTTTTATTTTTATAATACCTAAAGCCAGCCTTACTGCCTAGCTTTGGGATTTGCTGTTACCCCGCATTTCCTCTTGACTTCAAGCAAAGTGATGGTCATTGAAGGTACTGTAATGCACATTTGGTTTGACTATGTGTTCATATTTTTGTAATACTATAATAGAAAATGCAATTTTTTTGAGGATTTTAGTGCAACGCTCATAGAATGTTCTAGAATTTCCATTGTTAGATCCATGAAATTACTATCAAGTATATGTTCCTTCATTTATAAGGTATAAAGAAATAAAGTAAGCTGAACAGCCATGAAAGAAGTGGCTCATTGGTTATAGGTAGTTATGGGCACTAGGTGTGGAGGTCCATGGTTCAAACTCTGTACAACTTTCTTTGACATTTTTGTGCATTTTTTACCCTTAAGTTATTGTTCTATTAGAGTACCTTGGCCCTGAAATCCAACACTTGTTCAATTTTTTCTTTGTAGATCTGTAGCTGCTACTCTGATTTCTTTGAAACCACAAAAGGTTTGCATTCCAATAAGTAATCTATTTACACTTCAATGTTTAAGTTTTATCCATTTTGTTCCGTAGTTGTGACAGAAAATCAATCTTTTATGTAAGTAATCATCAAACTTGGTGCCTAAATACATTCTCTCTTTATACCAAATTTCAAGGTAACCATTAAAGGGTTTTCATTTATAGTGATTTTTGTAAAGTGTACAAAAAGAAGAATTTAATTCTAGCCCACATGAATGCCTTAAGAAACAAATTCAGCTGCTAATATCTCAGGAATGATTGGAGTGATTTCAATCAGATTTGGATTGTAACCTGCTCTACCTAGCGGACAGCTATAATGCAATAACAGTGCACTTTGGAGAAGGAGTCATGGAGCTATGCATGCCTGAAAATTGCATTTTCTTCCTGCCAATATTACACATGGTGAGGAGCATCAGCTTTATTGGCCACATGACACACTACTATGTGTCTTAATTGTTTAAAAGTGTAGGAATTTTATAAGCTATTAAGAATCATTATAATAAAAAGCTTTAAAAGGGGGGATCATCTCATGAAGTGCAAGCTTAGTTCCCATGTAAACCGGCAGGGATTAAATGTGCACTTCAGTGATGATTCTCTTGTTTATGCACCAATGATCCTACTAGCTTCTAATTTCCCTTGCACTTGTTAACCACTTTTGTAACACAATTGATCAGTCAACTTTTGGTGATATCATATCAAAGGAAAAATAGGGCTAGAGCCAGACATATAAGGCTATAATTATTTCCTTACTCCACATATAATAAAATTAAGATAGTACACAGACAGTGATATCAAGACACACGGTAGTGTGTCGTGCGGCCCAAGTAGCCGGCGCGCCACACCGTGAGTATATTTACAGGAAGAAAGTAAACGCGATTTTCACACCTTTGTAGCTCCGTGATTCCTTATCCGATTCAAATCAAAGTTGCTACAGAAATGCCGGCGAGATAGGGGAGTCCACATACCAAATTTGAAGAAAATCGCTCCAGCCATTTCCGAGATACGAGCGGCCAAAGTTTGGGTTTTTTTTCTTCGTTTTTTTCTTCTTCTTCTACTTCTTCTTCTTCTTCTTTTCGCACACTTTGCAAAATCCGCAATAAAACACGAATGCGTGCTTGGATCGGGCTGAAATTTGGCACACTTAAAGGGCTCATTAAGGCGAATCTCAGTACCAAGTTTGGTAGGAATCCGATGAACATTCACGGAGTTATGACCGATTATCTGCGTAAAATAAGGTCGAAGGTCTGTCACGCTCACAGGGTAAACCGCTTGAAGGAATGAGCTGAAAATTGCTATGTAGATGGAGTAACTATCGTAGGAGTGCCTTTTTGTGGTTTGAAAGGAATCCAGTTAAAGGCCATCGAGATATGACACAAAACCCAACCTATGTCACAATTACGCGATCGACTTTTATGAATAAAAAAACTATTAGTTTTCACGCCTACCAGCCAAACCGCTTAGAACAGTGAGCTGAAAATCGGTGTGTAGCTGGAATAATTATCATACAAAGTCCTTGCAGTAGTACAGAAGAATCGGATTACAAATCACTGAATTATGATTCCAAAGCTAACTACGTGTAGCATATGCGAGATCGAGATACTCTAATAGAACAGTCACCCTAATAAAGTATTCAGCTACGTTTATAACTTACTCCATTATAGAATTATATGGCATTGCAAGTTATTCTGTAGGGAGTTCAGCTACAAACAGTTAATCTTATAGACAATTCAGCTACAAGCAAGTCATCCTGTAGAGAGTTCAGCTACAAATATGTTGCTGTAGAGATTCAGAACATTAT
Source organism: Dysidea avara (assembly GCF_963678975.1). NCBI lineage: Eukaryota > Metazoa > Porifera > Demospongiae > Dictyoceratida > Dysideidae > Dysidea > Dysidea avara. The sequence continues at coordinate 23,543,663 of NC_089280.1, forward strand.
AAGTAACACTGAAGAGAATTCAACTATAAACAAGTCACCTTGTAGAGAGTTCAGCTACAACAAGTCACTCTGTAGAGAATTCAGCTACAAACAAGTCACTGCTTAAAGGGTTCAGCTACAAAAAAGCTACCTAGTAGAGAGTTCATCTAGATCAGCTACAAACAAGTTACTTTATGCAATGTTCAGCTACAAGTAAGTCACTCTGTAGAGAGTTCAGCTACAAACAAGTCACTCTGTAGTACAAACAAGTCACCGTGGAGAGAGAGTTCAGCAACCAATCAAAAAACCACCATGTAAAAGAGTTCAGCTATACAAACAAGATATAACTCTATAGAGAGATCAGGTAGAAACTTAACAGATCACACTGTAGAGAGTTCAGCTAGAAACAAGTCATCCAGACTGAGTAGAGAGATCAACTAGAAAACATCACCTTGTAGAGAGTTCAAATCACCCTGCAGATAGTTCAGCTACAAACAAATCACCCTATAGAGAGATCAGCTAGAAGAAGTCACCTTGTAAAGAGTTTAGCTACAAAGAAACTACCATGTAGAGAATTCAGCTATGAACAGATCATCCTGTCGAGAGTTCAGCTAGAAACAAGTCATCCTGTAGAGAGATCAACTAGAAGAAGTTACCTTGTAGAGAGTTCAGCTACAAAGAAACAACCATGTAGAAAGTTCAACTGCAAACAAAGCACCCTGTAGAGAGTTCAGCTACGAAAGGATCACCCTGTAGAGAGTTCAGCTAGAAACAAGTCATCCTGTAGAGAGATCAGCTAGAAGAAGCTACCTTGTAGAGAGTTCAGCTGCAAACAAACCATCATGTAGAGACTTCAGCTGCAAACAAAGCACCCTGTAGAGAGTTCAGCTACGAAAGGATCACCCTGTAGAGAGTTCAGCTAGAAACAAGTCATCCTGTAGAGAGATCAGCTAGAAGAAGCTACCTTGTAGAGAGTTCAGCTACAAAGAAACTACCATGTAGAGAGTTCAGCTGCAAACAAATCGAATTGTAGAGAGTTTAACTACCAACAAATCACCATGTAGACAGTTCAGCTAGAAACAAGTTATCCTGTAAAGAGATAAGCTAGAAGAGGTTACCTTGTAGAGTGTTCAGTTATGAACAAACCATCATGTAGAAAGTTCAGCTGCAAACGAATCACCCTGCAGAGAGTTCAGCTACGAGAAGATCACCCTATAGAGAGTTCAGCTAGAAGAAGTCACCTTGTAGAGAATTCATCTGCAGAGAAACCACCATGTAGATAGTTCAGCTGTAAACAAATCATCCTGTAGAGAGTTCAGCTACGAACAGATCACCCGGTAGAGTTCAGCTAGAAACAAGTCACCCTGTAGAGAGATCAGCTAGAAACAAGTCATCCTGTAGAGAGACCAGCTAGAACAAGTCACTTTGTATGTAGAAAGTTCAGCTACAAAAAAAAAATCACCCTGTAGAGAGGTCAGCTACAAACAAATCTCCCTGTACAGAGATCAGCTAGAAGAAGTTACCTTGTAGAGAGTTCAGCTACAAAGAAACCATCATGTAGAGAGTTCAGCTGCAAACAAATCACCTGTACAGAGTTCAGCTACAAACAAATCACCCTCTAGAAAGATCAGCTAAAAGTAGTCACCCTGTAGAGAGTTCAGTTACAAAGAAACCACCATGTAGAGAGTTAAGCTACAAACTAGTGACCTTCTAGAGACATCAGTTACCTTGTAGAGAGTTCAGCTACAAAGAAACCATCATGTAGAGTGTTCAGCTGCAAACAAATCACCTGTAGAGAGTTCAGCTACAAACAAATCTCCCTGTAGAAAGGTCAGCTAGAAGAAGTCACCTTGTAGAGAGTTCAGCTACAAAGAACCATCATGTAGAGAGTTCAGTTGCAAACAAATCACCTGTAGAGAGTTCAGCTACAAACAAATCTCCCTGTAGAGAGATCAGCTAGGAGAAGTTTCGTTCAGCTACAAACAAATCACCCTGTAGAAAGATCAGCTAGAAGAAGTTACCTTGTGGAGAGTTCAGCTACAAAGAAACCATCATGTAGAGAGTTCAGCTTCAAACAAATCACCTGTAGAGAGTTCAGCTACAAACAAATCTCTCTGTAGAGAGATCAGCTAGAAGAAATTACCTTGTAGAGAGTTCAGCTACAAAGAAACCATCATGTAGAGAGTTCAGCTGCAAACAAATCACCTGTAGAGAGTTCAGCTACAAACAAATCTCCCTGTAGAAAGGTCAGCTAGAAGAAGTCACCTTGTAGAGAGTTCAGCTACAAAGAACCATCATGTAGAGAGTTCAGCTACAAACAAATCTCCCTGTAGAGAGATCAGCTAGGAGAAGTTTCGTTCAGCTACAAACAAATCACCCTGTAGAAAGATCAGCTAGAAGAAGTCACCTTGTAGAGAGTTCAGCTACAAAGAACCATCATGTAGAGAGTTCAGCTGCAAACAAATCACCTGTATAGAGTTCAGCTACAAACAAATCTCTCTGTAGAGAGATCAGCTAGAAGAAGTTACCTTGTAGAGAGTTCAGCTACAAAGAAACCATCATGTAGAGAGTTCAGCTGCAAACAAATCGCCTGTAGAGAGTTCAGCTACAAACAAATCTCTCTGTAGAGAGATCAGCTAGAAGAAGTTACCTTGTAGAGAGTTCAGCTACAAAGAAACCATCATGTAGAGAGTTCAGCTGCAAACAAATCACCTGTATAGAGTTCAGCTACAAACAAATCTCTCTGTAGAGAGATCAGCTAGAAGAAGTTACCTTGTAGAGAGTTCAGCTACAAAGAAACCATCATGTAGAGAGTTCAGCTGCAAACAAATCGCCTGTAGAGAGTTCAGCTACAAACAAATCTCTCTGTAGAGAGATCAGCTAGAAGAAGTTACCTTGTAGAGAGTTCAGCTACAAAGAAACCATCATGTAGAGAGTTCAGCTGCAAACAAATCGCCTGTAGAGAGTTCAGCTACAAACAAATCTCTCTGTAGAGAGATCAGCTAGAAGAAGTTACCTTGTAGAGAGTTCAGCTACAAAGAAACCACCATGTAAAGAGTTCAGCTTCAAACAAATCACCTGTAGAGAGTTCAGCTACAAACAAATCTCCCTGTAGAAAGGTCAGCTAGAAGAAGTCACCTTGTAGTGAGTTCAGCTACAAAGAACCATCATGTAGAGAGTTCAGCTGCAAACAAATTACCTGTATAGAGTTCAGCTACAAACAAATCTCCCTGTAGAAAGATCAGCTAGAAAAAGTTTCCTTGTGGAGAGTTCAGCAACAAAGAAACCATCATGTAAAGAGTTCAGCTGCAAACAAATCACCTGTAGAGAGTTCAGCTACAAACAAATCACCCTGTAGAGAGATCAGCTAGAAGAAATTACCTTGTAGAGAGTTCAGTTACAAAGAAACCACCATGTAGAGAGTTCAGCTGCAAAGAAATTACCCTGTAGAAAATTCAGCCACAAACAAATTGCCCTGTAGAAAGATCAGTTAGAAGAAGTTACCTTGTAGAGAGTTCAGCTACAAAGAAACCGTTCTGTAAAGAGCTCAGCTGCAAACAAATCACCTGCACAGAATTCAGCTACAAACAAACCACCCTGTAGAGAGATCAGCTAGAAGAAGTTACTTGTATATTGTTCAGCTACAAATAATTCACCCTATAGAGAGAGCAGCAAGAAGAAGTCACTTTGTAGAGTGTTCAGTTACAAAGAAACCAACATGGAGAGTTCTGTAATAAATATATGTATTATATATATAATTTGTACATTTACTGATAAAATCAGAAATATTTAAAGTACATCTGCTTCATCTTTCCTTCTTCCTGTGGAAAAGAAAAAAAGACAGGTTAAAAAAGTCCCAAAGCCGGCTTATGGCCGGATAGGCCGGCTTCGGGGTATACAAATACAAAAAGAAGTGAAATCTAATCCAAAACAGCCAGCTGTAAAAAAAGTGTGCGGCCCTCAAAAAGGCTATGGTGAAAAAAAATGTGAAATCCAAGGTGGCGGCCAAGAAATGGCTGTGATGGTAGGTTAATGGTAAAAATTTTAATAACAGCAATTTAGATGAATTTTTTGCCAAGACCAAGCGGCACAAAAATTCACCTGAATTGTTGTTATTAAAATTTTTACCATTAACTTACCATCACAGCCATTTCTTGGCCGCTACCTTGGATTTCATATCTTTTTTCACCATAGCCTTTTTGAGGGCCGCACACTTTTTTTACAGCTGGCTGTTTTGGATTAGATTATTGTAGCTAGTTAGAATAACTACACATAACACAGCAATGGCGGATCCACGATGGGAAATTTGGGGAAAATGCCCCCCCCCCACCTTGTGGAGGAGCCATACTGCTGATGAAATACTAAACTTTATTCCAGGCCAAGATCAACTTATAAAACTCACGAAAATACACACATTTTACTTGTAATTCACCTGAAACTAAGCAAAATAAAGTTGACTAACTATGAAATTGTCACCCAGCACCTCTGTGTGTACTAAGCGCCTCTAAAATAATTATCGTGTTGCTGTTGTTTAAGACATTCAGAGCCTTTTAAACAGTTTTAAAGACTTGACAACCATCTGCAAAGGCCAAAATGGTAAAAATCAACTGTAAGATACTACTAAGAGATGTATTATTTACTGCTTCAAAAATGCAGCAACTAACAAGAGGATCTGGCTCACCCTAACCACCTACAACTTACCTGTTTGTGTTCCTCCCCTTGCCAGGTCCTGGATCCACCCCTGTACAGATACGCATGAAGCAGATGACACATATAGATGGTATATATAGCAAATTACGACAATACTAAATGAGCATGCAACTAAGTGAGCCTGTATGTGTACCAATAGCTGTAAGCAGCAACATACTAAGCAGAGATGAGTACAAAGGAGTGTGCAAATATAGCATGAGTATAAAGGAGTGTGTAAATATAGCATGAATGTATACAGCAGGTCTACCAATGGTTGTATACAAGCGTCAGCTACCTGTATGCAGCAACAACTGTACACACGCATCAGTGAGCATTAAGTGAGTCTGCAAATAGAAACAGCAATTGCTATGCACTGTTTTGTGTAAGCATGTAAGCAGAACATAAACATAAGTACATAAGCAGCAGCAACAGTTGTATTCAGAATTTGAATACAGCAAAGTACTATACATACAGACATTGGTAAGCACGATTAAACTTACAAATGGAGCTAAAGAGGTTACATATGTAGTATAACAGCCTGCATAGCTTTATACCCACTGATGGAAGTACTAGGACATTCACCTTTCTAGAACGTGGTGTGTTATGTGGTGACCTAAGTGAATGCTATGACCTAAGGGTGCGCTATGACCTAAGCATGTGCAGTAATGTTGAAATGGTTTCAAGCGTTATGTAATTGACAAATTGGTTTAACAGGTTTGGGTAGCAATTATGTGTAAGTTCTTATTATACCTACATCTGCAGCATGCATGTTAACTTCAATTTATTGTGATGCAATAAATTATATCTTTCATAAGTCAGCAAAAAGAAATGGGCCACATAGGAGGATATAAAGGTAGGTCCATTATGTGTTCATTGCGGTATGACTAATAGCACCAGTACGTACTTCGGTATGCCTAAGGACATCTATAATTAAAAGACTCTTGAAAATACCAGATACACAAAGCTTTGTAAATTGTTTGGTACCATACCAATGGTCCAGAAAGTGGGAATCAAGATTGAGTAACAAAATTTTGACGTATATTTCAGTTTGGTATTAACTACTGTGTGAAATAATTAATTACTTTTGGTGCATTGTACAAATGGTTAAAACAACTGTCCTATATACCAACTCCTAATATAAACCTATTCCAGAAAGTCAAAACATAACTGTTGCCAATGCATGCTTATCAGGTTTTTTTCTTAAATAGAAAAACATTTGGTAACTGTACTATATACGTCTCTTGGGAGGCTGTTCCAATCATTGACCACTCTTTGAGAAGAGCTTTATTTCTTGACTGTACTGTGTATATAGTTTAAATACATTGTTTCTTATAGATATACAGTTATTAGGGACGCATCGATTTTGGTGCAATTTTTGTGAAGTGGACATAAAAATTGCACAAAAGATCGAGATACTCTAATAGAACAGTCAGACTTGCTAAAATATCAACAATGCATAGCTAATTGTTACAGGAACAACAAGTGACAATCAAGATACCCTAATAAAACAGTCACACATGTTAAGCAATATTAGCTAGCTAGGAGAAAGTGCTGATTGAGATACTCTAATAGAACAGTCACTTTAAGGCGAAACTGTAGCTTTGCACTTGGAAATATTCAATTAACAAAGATCAGTGCTGAGCAAAATTTATAATTCTTGAGCAAAATATGGAGCATAATAGATGAAAAATAAAATAATTGCTGGAAAGAAAAATAGGTGAAAAAAAAAGCAAAATAGACTGGTCCCTAACAGTTATTGATAGCTAGGGATCTGCCTATTATGTTCAAAATTTTATTTAATATGCTATGCTTCACTGTTCAAAATTTTTACCTATTAGGCCACATAAACTTAATTATTAGTTTCTCATCCCCGCCCACACCAATATTATCATAGCCTCATCAGAATAACTTATTAATCACGTGATTGTAGACGTGATCCAAAACCACAAACTACATGTGTCTATTGTTAGAAATAAATGGTGTTCGTAGTTGTACAGATTAAGTGTCAAGGAAAAGTGTTAAAACCTTGGTATGAGTGCTCATTTGCAGAGTCATCAAAGATAGCAGATTTGTATACTCATTATTCTACTGGGCAGCTTGACGATAGTGATCCCCTTGACAGATGATATATTGATGCAGTTGTTAAATGCCGGTCAGGCTAAAGTAAAAGTGACCTTATTCGCGTCTCATGCGATACAAGCATCGGAGAAGTGGCTCGTACTATTGGAAGTTACATTGGATTTAATTTACAAGTAGAGCAAGAACCTCATCAACATACTTCAAACACGGTGAGTACTTTTGATTTATTAATGCAAAGTGCATGTAATAAGACAGCTTTACCCCCTAAGTGGAATGCTATAAATTCAAAGACCCAGTTAAAAAATGATATAGTAGTCTGGCTTTCAAAAAGTGAACTGGGTTGGGAGCCATCTTTATACTTAGCTAAGCAGTTGGGCACTACTTTTGTGAATGTGCTGAGTGATGCCTTGTGGTGTATTGATGGAAATGAAAAGACTTTTAGTGACCATTCACTTTCAATTCCTAGTCAATTTCATTGTTTTCAGGGGTATCGAAAGCCTGAGAAGCACAAGCACAAAAAAGTTGATGCAGACAGTTTAGATTGTGGAATTTTAAGTGACTTGCAGGTAACTTGTACATGAAATCTCAATGTTGGAGTGCTATCAGAGAAGCAGTTTGTTTGTTATTTGAAAATATCAGAAAATATGCTGAGTATTTGGATAGTCAGAATAAGTCAATGAAATTAAGACATTCTCAGTTGGAATCTACCAGTGATGTGGATGTTTTTTGTATCTTAAATGCATCCACTGCAAGTCCTGGTAGTAATCACTATAATGTTCTTCACATATAAAAAGATAGAAAATAGTAACATGTTTGAGCCTATTTTTACCAATGAGTATGCACCATCTAATCCTAGGAGAAGATATGATTACATCAAACCTTTAACTGTTCCAAAAAGGTATGTCTACACTGGGAGTACAAACCATTTAGCATTCCTGTGGAAATTTCTAATTGATGCAACAGAAAGTGAAGTACTTGAATGCAGTATCAAATGTTGAGATAGACTTATACGGTTGACTTTACTCTGTATCATTCAAGAGCAATGCGGTATATGAATCTGTTAACATCTTTAGGAAATTGACAAGTTCTAAGCCAGCTTTTCTTAGAGAAGTTTATCACAGGCTGACAAGGGATCAATCTTGTAGTACCAATGCAGTGGAAAAGGCAGTTGATGAAAGAGTTAGACAAATGGTAGAGTTGAAGATCCTGATTTTATATTTGATCTATGTGCAGAGAATGAAGGACAGCAAGAAAAGTATAGATGTTTTCTAGAACAATGTAAGAAGTTCATAGACAGTAAAGTGGAGACAGCAGTTGATGATTGTCGTCATGATGTAATTACAGACAATGATGTAGTGACACATTTAGCAATAGCCATGAGTGTGTGTGATCTGCACAAACAAGTAGCCGAGTCTTGTCCAGGAGAAGTTGATATACCATCTGTGCAATGGCTTCGCTTGCAGTTTTGGCCAAGGAGAGCAAATATTGCCTTTGCTAAGTGCCAGAAAGGTTCACTGAACTTGAAATTCATGATACAAGCAAGACAATTTAGAAAATGTCATGTTGACTCACATTATGCATCAGCTCTGTTCCGCTATTTGAAGGAATTTGCCATAGTTTATTCAGAACATACCACCCTTGTAAGCATGGATGACAAACATACTATTAAGGCTGGTGAACTTCACTACCCTGTGGCCGGAGTGGAAAGAGGAAAACAAGTATTAGTAAGTCTAATTAGAAAGTTAGTAGTTGCTGATCATTATTTTACTAAGTTTTCAATGACCCCAGGTGTGAATTTCATTATTGACATTCCTACAAGTATTGACGGATCATTTTATTCTGGAAGAGTTTTTATAGGCTTGAAAGAAAATAAATTTCAACCATCTTCTCCAATGCGACATATTACAGAGCTGAATAATGTACTAGATTCAGCTGATTTACCTATACTTCTACTTATACTGATGGGGGACCAGACCACCGCCTTACATATGCATCTGTCAGATATCTTTAATCAAGAGTACATAATATATATATATTTAGGATATATATTATGAACTCTTGCTTTAATTGATTTGTTTCTTGCTCAAGATCTAGATTTTTTTGTGTGCTCTAAGAACTCCACCATATCATAGTTGGAAAAACCCTGCACAGAGAATTATGTCAATTCTCAACATTGGACTACAGTCTGTTGGTATCATGCATAAGGAAACCTGTAACTTTGAGGAAACCTTAAAGAACTGTAATAGTTCGATCTGTGTGAGATAACAATCCTGCAATAGAAAAAGAGGTACTTGATTGTGTAGAACCTACAAAAGCTTTGTTATATGCGATACTTACAAATTCTCCTTCTTCCCCAGAACGATACCAGAATTAAACAGTCTCCAAATCAATAACATTAATAACCTATCCGATCCCTTGCAGATTTAAACTTGTATTAACTAATAACTAACTAAACTTTTGTATTAGCATTTTACCCCTTTAGGGGCTTTGCTAATTAATAAAATGAAATGGTATTTTTACAAGACTTCATCTAAAGAATCACAAGTTCAGCATATTTAAAGCAGCTACTAAAGAGAATATAATCAAAACACAGGAACTACTACATATGGTTGATAAAACCATTCCACTTGAGTGTTCTAAGAAAGCAGAACTAGAAAAAAAGATGGCATTCCAGGAATTTGTTCAAAGCTATTGCAAGGTGCATCACTACATGTTTAGTATCAAGAAATGCAACCAATCTTCTAAATTATCTTCTGAATTGTGTCAAAGTATTCACCTGATCCAACACCTGATCAAAGTGGTAAACATTACAAGGAATTTAACCAGTTATATGACAAAGTGGATACAACAGAAAAATATCATCCATCTCTTGGAAATACCCCCCAAAGCCTCTCTACCATACCTATCCCTACTTCAGCTCAAAATGCAAAAAATACAGGTACAGTTATTCAGTACCAAGAATGTGATATGTGGAGGCTTATTTACACTAAGCATGTTCTAAGTGGCAAAGAAAAATCTGCATTACAAAATATACTTGAGAATGTCCAATATTCATTTGGTTCCATCTTGCAGGATATTGAACATGGATCAGACTCTGTTCTTACCAAGGTTTATGTACATGAGAACTTAACATGCATGTGAGTCACCTATGGAAATCCCCTATTATGGTACAAGTCATGAGCCAGTTTGCTTTTATTGTGGACAAGAAAGTGAGTTATAGAACGTACCAGACAAAATTAATATTCTATTTGTAAGTCGTGTCTTGATAGCAACAAACCAACAGTTAATAAGAGGAAACGAAAGACAGTGGCTATAGTTTCTGCTCCAAAGAAAACAAAGTAATTTTGTATTAAAGTTTTTAACTTTTAAATAGATTTGTATACTTACTACTTTGTCTGTATATGTAGCATAGAAAATATTGAAATAAAAAACAAACTATACATATATATAACTTCAACACCTAATTGAAGTACATAGCAGAGGATAGTGCTGTTTCTTCCTACACAAATTCACAAGTAATTTAAAATATATTTACAGTATAAGATATTTGATTACAAAAAAAAACTTCCTTCCCTCATCAAAATTTTGCAGACAGGTGGATGAGAAAAATAATTAAGTTTATGTGGCCTTATGCTCAAATTATGCTCAAGCTTTATGCCCAATTTCCCATGTTTCGCTAATAAATTTGTAGTTATGAACACATAATAAGTGGCTGAGGCACATCTTTGCTCTTCAAAATGCATGTGACAGAAAAGATCGATATACTCTAATAGAACAGTCAGCTGCCTGATTGTTCTATTAGAGTTGTTGACTGTTCTATTAGAGTATATTGATCTTTTTTATTTTGACTATCAAGGATTTGTAGTATGGCTCAAATATATTTTTCCTATTATGCTAGTATCATGCTCAATGCTTTCAGGCACCTATTATGCTCATAACCATGCCAGCATAATTGGTGGGTCCCTATATTGATAGAAAAAAATTCTCAGAGGGGCATCCATTATCATGTCCATTCTGTGTCTTCTATATAACAAACTTGGTAGAGTAAGAGTGCTAACTCTTTCACTATAAATTATGGGGCCTTATTGAGTTGCAAAACTAGTCATGTTGCTTGTCTCTGTACCGCTAACAGATGTAAATCACCCAACTGGTAAGGGTTCCAAATCACTGAGGCATAGTCTAGGTGAGGAACTAGGTGAGGAGTCTAGGTCACTCAAATAATCTCTTTAAAACTCCAGCATTAGCCTTATGAACAATATTTGAGATATGTTTGTGAAACTTTAAATAAATCAGGTGTAAAGAATTGAAAACACCTAATCTTTTTCCGCATTATGTCCGTGTGATAGGAACAACACTGTCTCCAGTAGTCATTATATAATTGTGTCAGGGGAGTGCCCTGTAGACACATATAACAAAGCATTTCAGAAAACTAAAGAACAACTGCCATCCCCCACCCCAATAATGGTTTGGCAATGGAAAATTACCAGCCAATATTGTCATACTTAATTGAATATGTAAGGAAATAATGTCCTTTCAAAGTGTAACAGAGTTTAGCGTGGTATTAGACTAAGAGGAAGACCAGACAGAATGGTATTGGCATGTCTTTAAGTTAAAAATAACTGGTGACCACAAGCCATGCCTAAGATAAACTCTGAGGTTAACAGTTTACCAACCTACCCTTGTTAGTCAGCTGTTCTGCAGCAGTAAAAGTACTTATGACCTGTTAGCCATTAGTAACTTTTACACTTGCGCATCCAGCTTAAATTTTATATTAGAATGAACAAGATATTTGTGTATCTCTTAACACAGTTAGTGATAGTGACATTGTAAGCTTAGTGGTAGGGTTTCAGTCCATATTAAGTTGTGATCAGGGCCACCGACGGGGGGGGGGGGGGGGGGGGCAACTGGGGAATTTTGCCCTGGGCCCCACTTTGTAAGGGATCTCCAGGGGCCTCATACAGTAGTAGCTACCCCAAAGCTACTTATCCACACATAGCTACAATAAAACAAACTTACAACAGTATAAATCTTCCCTGTAGACTCAAAGATACATATGAAGCCTCAGTGTAACAGATACCATCCAAACTCTGCTCATTGAGATCCATAGCAATCCAGTGCAGCAGTGGCAGCAAACCAAAACTCATGATATATCTTATAAGTCGACTACATAGACAGTGTGACTTCTACATATTAAGATCGAGATACTCTAATAGAACAGTCACCCTATTACAGCAGTCAGGCAAATATTCAGCCACAGTAACTGTTAAAAAATCAGTGTGGCATAGAGTACAAAAATTTCCTACAGTAGGTGGTATGTATTTGGCAGAAAGCTTGTGCCCTAATACAGCTAGCAATTCCCCTAATACAACAATTCAATAAAATTATAATTATACTGTGATAAATTATAATATAAAATCATATTTAATCTCAGAGAGCCTAATTTTCAAAATTTCCTGGGGGGATTCCCTGGCTTGGCATGCTTCGCATATGTCAATATGCTTATCAGTTAGTAGCCTTTAGTTGTAGTCAGTTTGTTCTTGTAAAATCATTGTCATATTCAATCTCAGAGAGTCTAATTTTCAAAATTTCCTGGGGGGTGGAGGGGGGGCATGCCCCAAGATTCCCCTAGGTTTGTGCATGCTTGCATGCAAAAACTGTCAATACGCTTGTCAGTTAGTAGCTTGTAGTCTATTAATTAGTTAGCTAAGCATGTTCTTGTAAAATGGCTCTCACATTCAATCGCAGAGAGTCTAAGTTTCAAAATTTTCCTGGGGGGCATGCTGCCTAGGTTGGCATGCAACTGTCAATAAGCTTATAATTATCAGTTAGTAGTTTGTAGTCTAGTTGCTAGTTAGCTAAGCTTGTTCTAGTAAAATTGCTCTGATATTCAATCTCAGAGTGTCTAATTTTCAAAAATTTCCTGGGGGCATGCCCCTAGCTTGGTTTGCATGCTAAAAACTATTAATAAGCTTATCAGTTAATAGCTAGTTTGCTTTAGTTGTAGTCTAGTAGTTACTTGGCTGAGCTTGTTCTTGTAATGTACTTGTGCTGGTTTTTGTTTATTTAAAATTGGGGCCCCACATTCTAAATTTGCCCTGGGCCCCCTAAATCATGTTGGAGGCCCTGGTTGTGATTATGTACCTACAGTACTTCATAATAATCAAGGCACATTCAATTCACAAAATCCTTATGACTGCTTTCTGACAAAAGCCCCTGTAACAGAATTTATTCCACAGAAGCCCTCTTCCTTATACGTAACCAATACCCTTCTAAAATGCTGTTCTGTCACAGTCTGTGAGTGCATAGATATTAGAGCCTACATAGGCTCTAATATCTATGGTTGGTGGTTGAGTAGTAACCAGTTCTACAGTATATTGGTGACCTCATTACTTGGACCAAACAGCTGAGATGGTAGAAGGCATGTAGGAAACGAGAAATCACAAAAAAAATTAAAATATCAAGGCAAATTTCTTCAACTTTCACACTGTCCTGACTGTGTCAGCATATGTATGAAAAATCTGCACACCGAGTATTATTAACACTGACATGTTATGCTGTGCCTGAGCTTCATTGCAATTCTAACATCTTAAAGCATGTCCCAATATGTAAAACGTCTTGCAAGTTTAGCTTACGGTATAGCCAGAAATTTTTGAGGGATGACACTTTTGCGAAATTGTGTAAAGTATGATTTTTGCAATTTTTTAATTCATGAAAGCTTGGAAAATGTTTCACTTAGGTAATAGTTATGTGCATGCAACCTCAAACATTTCATGATTATATGTTTCATTACTCATCAAATTTGTGAAAGTTTTGACCCTCGGACATTTTTGGCAATACAGTAAGGAATAACAACATAGCATCACCTTTCAATATGTGGAAACACAGCTTCTCAGTCACCTCTGATGCATATAGTCAGGCAATATACCAATCAGTACAGAAGTGTTAAATACAGTCTGTTTTTGTAAGAACTGACATATATAGTGTACCTGAGTGCGATAATTGTAATCCAACTTGTGTTGCAGGTTTTATACCTAGGAAAGGCCAGCTAATTAATTTCCATCACTCTTTTTTAAAGTAAAATTTTATTACTAAATAAGATACTGGTACTCTGTGTATGCTAGTTTAGCTACCTCATCTACCCCTAGTACAGTGACAGAATTATAAGCAGCATAGATATTCAAACCTTTAAGAAGAGTTCTTTGAGTTGCATTAACTTAGTATAGCATTTTAATAAAAGTTTGCTTACCACTACAGCTGTGCCTATCATCAGTCAACTCATATCCATCCCAACAGGAACACTGATAAGATCCATCAGTGTTATCACATGTTTGTGAACATCCTCCATTATCAGTTTGACATTCATTGATATCTGAATCACAACAGTAACTATTAGCCACACACAATGTATCACACATACCAATACAACTGGAGGAATCATTTATAAGAACATATCCATCATGACAAGCTACCAGGAGAATCTCTCTATATACAGTGGAACCTCACTTAGTGGCCATGCACCTCATTATAGCGGCCAGGTCCAGCAAGTCAAAAATTATATTACATTAATTTAATTTTCATTAATAGGGCCACCATATTATAAAGGCCAGTGGCCACACATACTACAGGACCAAACTGGTAAAACTAATACAATGTTCCTTCAATAAAGAGGCCAGCTGAACAAGCAGTCAAGATATCACTGCAAAAGTTGCTGCTCTTAAGTGCATTTGTTAACTACTGAAAGCTGTACCAATTATTCTGGCAGTATACTTCATGCTTTTCCAACCATTATATCTCAAGTAATGCTGGAATAATTGGTACAGTGTATGTATGTTCCTACCTTTCTCTGTGATAAACTCTATACACAGTATGTTTAGATCAATTGTAAATTGCTGTTACAGCAACTAGGTACTTGCTGGCCATGGTTTGCTGAAAGCCTTGATAGTAAGGCCATTTTGTTTTACGGCCACATTAATGAGGTAATTCAGTAATAGGGCCACCTCAATAATAGGGCCACTTATCATAGTTCCCATAGGTGGCAATATTAATGAGGTTTCACTGTATTATTATTTGGTTTCAAAGTTCTAAAACACTATGCTATTATTTTAATAGCAAAGGGATGGTCTTTTAATTACAGATAGCCATGTAAAGCAATGATAAGTCTAAATGAAGTCAATGCTTTAAGCAAAGAACACATAGTAAAGTGGGTCAACACAAAAATTAATGAAGAATGGTAGTACATACTAAATTCACTGGAACTCCTGTATAGCCAGTTTTTTTTCTTGTTAATAACTCTTGTTACATGGACCAGCTGCCCAAAGATTTAGTAGGGTAGTGAAGCCTTTTAAACAATTGAAATAATAGTCAAAAAAAGTGCTTTGATACAGGCAAGAATAAGTGAGTTATGAGGTTTTAAAAATATCCCATACGCATGATATTATAGCTGTATATACAATGTGCATGACACCACACCTGTATGTATACAGGCACAGATATATATTAATGTTGATGCTACTGCTGCATGAGGCTGCTTGCTGTTGTCCATTGTTTGCTGCGATGTTACCCAGTTAGGTGTGTGTGTGTGTGTGTGTGTGTGTGTGTGTGTGTGTGTGTGTGTGTGTGTGTGTGTGTGTGTGTTATTTGCTGCTATTGCAGGATTACAATGAGAGAATGAAAGAACTTCTATACCAATGCAGCTGCATGGAAACCTAGCTACAGTTATGTGTGTGGCTTTTGCTGCTTTTGCAGGATTAACAACGAGAGAATGAAAGAACTTCTGTACCTTTGCAGCTACACAGCAACCTAACTGTAGTTATGCGTATGTGTTAGGCCACATAAACTTAATTATTAGTTTCTCATCCCCACCCACATGGCCATTTTTCTTACCTCATTAAGGAATTTTTACACCACTGGTGACTGAGTGCAGCTATCCAGCACCTTCTAAAGTTGCTACCTTGCTAGAGCAGTCTAAGAAAACTGCATTCTGAGTCATTTTAGCTAGCTAATTCAGCTATCTATAGTCAGTAAAAATAAAATAAAAATCTTCCCTCCCGCACTGCTACTTTGAGTACTGGAGGATGAGAAACTAATAATTAAGTTATTATTATTATATTATTTAATGTACAAACTCAATCAAAGAGTATAATTGTACATATTACATAATTTACTTAAATTTATATGATTATTAAATAAATCAAGTGTTGAGGCTTGGACAATGTGATCATCAAGTTCGTTTCATAATTTAATAGTGAAAGGAAAGGAGTTCTTATAGGCATCTACTCTTGTTGGTAGCTGTAAGAATCTTAGATGGTGTCCTCTAGTTATGATGGTACTTGGTGTTAGCTGGTCTTGTACATTAATATCTATCATATCATTTACTATTTTATACATCAGTTGAATTCTCAAATCGTTCCTTCATTTCTCCAATGTGTGCCATTGCAAACTGTTCAACATTTCTGTAACACTAGCTGTCCTATCATACCTATTCATCACAAATCTTACTGCCTTTTTCTGTACCATTTCTATTTTGTGGATGTTCTGTTCATGGCATGGAGACCACACTGTGCAGGCATATTCTGGAATGGGTCGAACAAAAGTATTGTAGCAGTGTCTGCAGTGACATTTGACTGTTTCAGGACATTTTGCTAAATTTCATTGTAAAAGAACTCTTACTGAATTCGCGTAACCGTATTGACATGCTGTGTCCATTTAAGGTTTTTTTCAATAACAATGCCCAGATATTTTGCATGGCTTACTGATGGTATTAAGGAGATAGAATGATTTCACAGGATTAATTTTGTTGGTAATTCTCAAGAACTCCGTCGATTAAATGACATCTGCCAAACATCTGCCCACTGCGATGAGGTATTCAAGCCATTTTGAAGGGCTACTACATCTTGTTCGGAATGAATACTTCTGTAAAGTAAAGTTTAGGTGGCCTTATTTGCTGCTATTGCAGGATTTACAATGAAAGAATGAAAGAACTTCTATGCCTATACAGCTGCATGGCAACCTAACTGCAGTCATGTGTGTGTGTTATTTGCTGCTATTTATACCCTATCCAATTATGCCAGCATTATTTAAAACATAATAGGTAGCGATTCTGGAATTCCGTAAATTTTGCATAAACTTTTCTCCTTGAATCTTCCATTGGAGAGTTAGCGCAATCAATTCACTGCCATACGAGTAATTGATCAAACAATTGGATCATTTCTAGGGTTTCTGGGGGTAAGGAATCTGATGGTACAGTTAGTTTTCTGCTACAAATATGTTTGTGTGGAGTTTTATACCACTTTAGCGTGGGCATTCAAAGGTGCCGCTCAGGGTTTAACTGGCATGTTGCCCGGGCAATATCATGAGAACGCAGTTTGCTCATGGCTTTGATGCCCAACCAGTTCAAAGATATGATACATTTTGACTCATTATACTGAACAACACAGAGGATTTAATTATGAGTTTTGGTTTAAAAGTCAGTGTAGTTGCTAAGTTTAAATTATTTGACAGTAACTAAACTATATTCTGAGACAAATGATCTGTAAAACGAATGCTTGGGCGATTCGTGGATGCGTATTTCTACCTACTGCGCAAGGAGTGTGTCAGCCATTGAGCAACCACACAACAAGAAGACTATGACAACTAAGTGAGTAGCTTATAGTCCTTAGTACTTAACTTAATGTATTAACTTACTTACTGCCACAATAGCGAAGGTTTAATCTAGTATTAAAAACTTTATACCCCAAAAGTCAACCCCACAATCAAAAGTTCCTGGTGTGTGTTGAAACATTGTGACATAGGAATAACACCGTGAGAGCTATTTGTTCATGCAATTGAAACTACAATCGATCATCAGATGCTAGTGTATAAAACAAATGGGGTTAGTGCTCTGTAATTCTTTCACCTATCAGGTGAGTGTGCCCTGAGTGATATTTATCACTTATACCATGGTTGCTTGGGATTTTGCTGATATATACACCTGCAGCCTTTGGGCCTATGGCCCTCAGGCTTTGAGTGTATATATCAGTAAAATCCCTGGCAGCCGCGGTATAATTATTAAATAAGATTATTTTACAATATAGCTACCACAATGTTATGTTCTATTTGCAAGAAACGTCCCAGCACATGTTAGTTCCACCAAGGTGAGCATTTTTGTCTATGTAGTTTTCAATATTGCTATGCTAAAAGTCAGCAAATTTGCACCACTAATAGCTCATCTCTTTGGTGCACCATTTTGGTAGCTGTCATGGAGTTGTATATTAAGAAAAAAAAAACATAAGCAGCTATAAATCAACAGTACAACTCCTTGTTTTGCATGCACATTGTATTTTTGAGTGGAGGTGACTGGTACAGAGTGGTTGCACTTCACCATGTGTATGCTGTTATGCCATCCGCAAGATGCTAAATGCATACAACTATTTAGTGGCTTTTTATGGAGATGACCTTTATTTAGAGGGTCTTACAAGTAACGTTACACTGTGGTCCATGTATTAAGGTATTTATAACAGAAAACAGAAGTTCAAAATGTTATTGCAAAGCTCAGTTATAAGCATTTATTCAATTGTGCCCTTTTGGGCACTTTTTACAATGGAAAGATATGGAGAAAATTTGCCCATCTTAAAGGCAAAATTGCTTATAACTCCACCATCCTATGACAGATTTTTAAAAACTAAGTGTTTATGAAATCCTCAGGGAGTACTACACAAGGATATGCTAAATAAAAAACATTTCAATTAATTTTAAAATTCTCCCAGAATTGCTATAATTATAATAGGTAACCAAAAGCATCAAGCATAATGTTAGCATAATAAAGATGATATCTTACAATTTAATTATAAAGTGCAATGCGCGTGCTTAAAAGAAAGCCAATGATCACAGTCAGTACATATTATTAGTGCATTTCATATTTAGAAACACGTGATATAACTTAATTAACCATTGCTTGGTTGGTTATTCACACATTTCAGTGAACAGTGCAGTAAAACAAGAATACAGTCACATGGTTATCCATGAGGCTGTAATAGGTCTGCAGCTGCATGGCAACATAGCTGCAAACTCATCCATTCCCTTGTGGAATGTGACAGTACAGGATCCTAACAGGGTCTTACTGCAGCAATCCTCCTACAATCTATTTGTTTGTTTGCAATAGTAAATATGGACAGGTTATCCCCAAGCCATTAGGTTGGTTGGTAACTGAGTCCAGTATGGTACTTAGGTTTGCAGTATTATACCAGTAGAAAGATAGAAAGGACTTTGCGAATACTGGAAGTGTTGCAGTGGGGCTCTGGGAACCTGTACAATTACCAAACCCAATCACCATCCTAGGATGGGGGTTGTATCCAAGGACCATTAGTCCTACCACCAACATTAATTGAACTAATAGTCAAAAAAGTGCTTTGATACAGGAAAGAACAAGTGAGTTATGAGGCTTTAAAAATATCCCATACTTTTAGTGTGGACAATCCAGGTGTGCAAACATGTTTACGACATGAAAACATGCTTGGTCCTGTACAAAACCATTGGGAGTGAACACATGTTCACCACTTTAATATTACTGTTTTTGGCAGGGGCTCAGGTGAATGTGTACTGATTATAGCTATTATTAATGAATTCAATGGCCCAAACATGAAGTATATCAACCCTGTTGCTGTGTAGGAATAAACATTTTTGAACCAGATGGTACAGTATATATTAACCAATAGAAAAATTCATGGAGTTGTGTTTTGGGTAATTTTGATTGGGTGTGATCATGATATCACCAAGCGTTTACAATAATAATTATGTGAAGTTAATTTTGGGTTGATATATACAGAAATTAACCTCTCAATCACAGCCCACATTTAATATGAATATGCTGAGATTTACTTGATGTGTTGGGTGGGATCTACATGAATATAACAGACAATCTACTACCTAACTTTGTGGCATATGCTACATACTTACATTTCTATTTTGTAACAGTTTAACAATTATCACTCACGTGCAATGTAATAATTCTGTCATAGAAAACTATAAGTACAATAAATCACATACCAACACACAAAGTTGCATTATCTTGATGTATCTCATATCCATCGTAACATGAACAATTGTAACCTCCGAGAGTGTTAATACATTTTTGATTACATCCCCCTATTCCTTGAGAGCATTCATCAATATCTGTAATATATCAGAGTTGACATATACATTGGTATAATGAGGTAATGTTTTTAACCTTCACAGGATATTCCATCCTCCTGTATCTCATAACCATATAAGCAGCTACAGTGAAATCCTCCGGATATTCTCACACAGACTTGAGAGCAGTTGTGATCACCAGAAGCACATGGCATAATATCTATAGTAATGGTGATGGTGTGATTTCATATACTATGTACATGTAATGTATGTACTAATGGTAAGGACAAGAAAAACATAAACATTATGCACCATATATGCATGCCAAAAGCCCCAAGGGTTAAGGACAGGAGAGGAGGAGACACCTTTATTTGGGGGGGGGGGGGGGGGGGTGTAGCTAGGCTTATTCAGAGGATGACATGTCTTAGTGTGCAAAGCATGCCCTCTACAGGAAATTTGTAAATTAGGCCCACTGAGATTGAATCTGGGAGTGATTTTATCAGAATACTATTGATAGTAGTTGACTGTTGTATTAGGGTGACTGTTCTATTAGGGTATCTTGATCTTGAGGGGCATTTATATTAGTATTCAGTGAACCATAAAGGGGTATTGGGAATGCCACTCTACCTTTTGAGATTTAGACTCTCAAAAGTGAACCTGAGAGTGATTTTAGCAGTCAATGTTAATGTTATATTTGTTGACTGTTGTATTAGGGTGACTGCTTTATTGGGGTATATCAATTTTTGATTCATATATAGTCTCCATAATCCTTTTGACAGGGGCTACAGCCCCCTATTAACCAGGAGCATCCAGTGTTTAGTTATGATAACATTTCATCTTTCTTTAGCTTTCTTCTTTATCAACTAAATGGTATCTTGTGCTGTGAAAAAGAGGCAAATTTGTGCAGCCTTCAGTATTTTTTTTCATATAAGCTGATGATAAAAGTATAGATTCACTTCTCAACTAGATCAACTAGAGCAGTTCTGCATGTAATAAACAAGACCCATCTTTGCTAAACGCATGAAGTAAACTACAATCTCAATAATACCCATGACTCCTATACTATATATTTTAAAAAATTTTGGAATTTATAACTAGAGTAGGCACCATAGCACATCGATAAAAAGTACTGAAACAAGCTGGAGTAGTGCACGATATTAAATCATAGTAAAACAATAAGAAGTGTTATATCCCTACTGTGCTCAAGATACCATAATGGAAATGCACAGTAGGGATATAACACTTCTTATTGTTTTACTATATGATTTAATATCATGCACTATATACTCCAGCTTGTTTCAGTACTTTTTATCCATGTGCTATGGTGCCTACTCTAGTTATAAATTCCAAATTTTTTGAAACACTTGTTTGTTAACTTTTTTGTATATAATATTATTATGATTGGTGATGCATACTGCATTTGAAATGGTGCCGTGTGCCTCAGCTATATCGTCTGAAAAGTGAAGTATCCATTACGCTTTGTTGTCAGCTATGTTCAACCCAGGACGAATCAAGAGCTGTTCGAAAAGCATCTCTGCAACCCACGCATACCAAAAGAAAGGGTTGGTGCCACGCGCCCCAGTTATATAAATTATCATTTGAAAAATGAAGTATCCATTAAGCTTCGTTGTTGGCTATGTTTAACCCGTTTCACAGCAGTACGAATCAAAAAAACACCTCTGCAATTGAAGTAGCCACTATGAAAAATGCAGACGATTTTTGTTACGAAGGGAAGCCATCACGTGCTACCAACATATCGACACTTTTTGCTGTCAGCAAAGATGAATGGGACACAAAGGAGGACACTGGTAAGTCCATGAAAAATGCATTGTATGTACTGCACTATGCCAAAAGGCACCTGTTAGGCTGAAGTGACTTCAAACAGTGAAAAAATAATCAAGCCTGTATCCTTAGCTGTTGTTGAGTTACGCTTGTCTGAAGGAATCAGTCAGTCAGTCAGGCAGTCAGTAGAAAATTCCGTTTAATAAAAAAAAAATTAAATTACGTAGCAACTTGTTGAAAGCATTTCGGGTTTATCTGAAAGCTTGTTTGGGCTTAGTTTTACCTAACCAATACTGCCTCATCATCGTCTGGGAAAATTTAGACTCTTTTTTTTTGGATGATGCTATTTCGTTGGCCATGCCTACTTCTTTGTGGTCCCTACTATATACTACTATCATAGTGTATGATATGTTGTCAAAATTATAAATAAGTGGCACTTGCCATTATACACTGAACAGCAATGAACAATAGGTGAATGACTCTCTATGAAATACTTGGATTTGGTAACTATAGGAGTAAAATATGGAAACCTCAAGGCTGTTACAACAAGTCTCCAGGGAGTGATAAATTGTATTATACAAAGACTGTTCAATAATTTGTTTTTGAGCAAAGTATGTATTCCTGTTCAATTACTAGAGCAAACAGCTCAATAGCTAGCAGCAGTAAAGGTGTAAGGTAGCTAATTAACTTACCATAACAGCTGTAGCCATCACTATTTAACTCATATCCATCCCAACAGGAACAATGATAAGATCCATCAGTGTTATCACATGTTTGCATACATCTTCCATTATTAACTTGACATTCATTGATATCTAAAGATGTTGTAATTATAGCCTTGGTATACTAAGCACTCTACACCACATTCAGTACAGTATAATATACCAGAAGACAAAATGGTGTCATTAAAATCATCACACAGAAATACAGTATCTCACATGATGAAAAGTACTTTTACAGAAGAGTCTAAGTATCTTACATCAAAATCTATGTAGCATTAAAAACCTATACAGAAGCAACAATATCGAAAAATCTAACTATCGAAAAACCATTTAATGGTATGCCTGCTGCCTGCCAGCCTGACCACAGTCACACATGCAACATAAGAGGCTAATCTATGCCAACCATTTACTTCGCAATAACAAATTCATGTACATGCTGCATGTGCCATTTCAGGTTCTGACGAATGTCTATCCTCTGCACCTTACATTCACCTTTCATCTCCAATCTTAGTAGTTACTTCTTCTTGTTCTTTTGCAAGAAAACCATATCAAGGTGGTATCCACACTTCAGTCATAGGCATACATGTATATAGATGCTAAAAACATAAGTGTGCTTACCTTACTGTAACAGGTAGTCCACAAAATATTTACTCAGATGCATACATAATAAAATAGTTTTAACAGCATCCATATAGAAACAATAAGTTTTGAGTAGCAGCACCTGCAGCTTCTGGGGATTACACCCCAGACCCCCCTGAAATTCTACTTTATATTACAGCCATACAACAATAGTCATGTTGTGCACTAGTTGGCCCCCTTGTAGGTCAAGTCTAGAATCACCACCGGTGGTAACAGACTCAATTGCATTATAATAAAAATCAAAGGAAAGATCAGCCTTTGCCCTAACCTACTTTCATTACCCGAAGAGACAAGAATTGATAGCTATAAATCACCAAACACACAGAACTTGAATGTCTAACATACATACAATTAATCAGACTATAGCCAGCACTATTATGTACCAGAACAGCTGTGACCATCTTCATTAAGAGTATATCCAATAGGATCAAAACATGTACAATAGTAGCTGCCATGAGTATTAATGCAGTTGTGCTGACATCCTCCATTGGAAGTAGCACATTCATTGACATCTAATAAACAAAGCATTTGTTAATCACAAGGAAGCATTAATATTTTGGTGCTTTAGTGTCTTCCAATTATTCACTACAACAATCATATTGGAGACAAGTGCTAGTAACATTAGGAATTTAATTACTAGCCATACAAGCTGTAAGTGGGAAGTACATTTCTTGGCACTACCATGCAGGGTCCCAGTGCAGCCACTTGCACATTAGAATACAGTACTTTGGGGTGGCTAAATGGACCCTAACACTACAGTGGTAGATTTCCATTTTCAAACCATAATACCCATTTCACTCCTTGATTTCAAAGGAATAAATTTCTTACTCTAATAGAGTAGTCATGTACTCTAATAAAACAGTCAACAGTACATATACATAGCATAATCATAAACAACCATTCAACTCTTTATTAGTTTAAACAACCACAATAGATTATTCCTATTCGAAATAGAGTTACCAACTCCACCCAGTCCCTAATTACTGTGACTAGAAATTTTCTAGAGGTGAAAATCATACAGTTGAAGTGTATGATCTCGCAATCCACATAGTTATGTGCAAACAGTTTTTTTTTTCATAATGCATATGCATATCCCATTGTAATAGCTATACTGTAATTTGCTTTTTTTCATTGTAAAATAATTTTCATATGCAAAATGTGTATGAAAAGTTCTTGCACGAAATTTTTTATACAAGATCGAACTACTCTAATAGAACAGTCATTCACATAAATCATACAAAAATATTTTTACATGAAAATTTTTATCACAAAAATTTTTGCATGAAAAAGTGAATTACGGTAAGCATCTGGAGATATGGTTAAGCTGATAGGCTTTAGTGTACATATAGCCTAGGCCTGAAACTGCTGAATAACATTGTCTATCTACAGTAAATTAAGATTTCAGCAAACTGTCTGTATAGCATTTATAAGGTGTTCATGCTAATTTTTAGTTAAAAGTGCCACCAAATTCAATCTCAGTAAGTTTAAATTTTCTTGGGGGCATGCCCAAGAAAGCTTTTGTTTTATATATTCCAGGGTGTGATTTGCACACTGTGCAGTCACTTCTACCCCCCAGGGCAAAATTCTATTGGTAGCCATAGCAATTTTTATTAGCAAAACTCGATCATTTACACGCTGTTGGGTTTCAATCACGGTCTTTACTCAATTTCTTTCAAAGGTTTAAAGTTCAGTACATGTGTAGTTACCCAGGCACATACATGTACATAAGTGGATTACTCCGAGGGGTCTGCAACAAGCTAGAAATCTCGTAGGTCCACAATTGAAATCTTTACTACAAATCTCCGGAATCCTGAAATCTGAAATCTTATAATTTCAAAGTTCCTGGGAATTTTCAGACATGTCCAGATATTACAAGTGTATCAAAGCATGTTTTCCCATTGCCGCCCGGTTTTCAGATGCTACTGAGGTGCTACCAATTCAGATCTTGCAGCAGGTTGAAGACTGAACTCACAGTACTGAGATTGTGCTTGCACTGAGCTGGTTTACATTAGTTGGCTGGGATTCAGCTTCTTGGTAAGTCAGCATGGCATATACACTAGCTACAGTAGCTAGTAGCTACGATTTATATACTCTACTATACATTAGTGCTTATTAGCGTTTCCCACTTGGTGCTCCACCTGCACTCAACTTGGTGTTTAATACCAAAGATAACTGAGCAGGCTGCCAAGCTCAAGTTGAGTGGCTGCAGCTGGAGAAGCAGCTGGCTAGGACATGAACTAGGACAAGCAGCTGGCTGGGACATGCAGCTATAGAAACTTACTGGATATTCTTGGCTGGAGCTAGATTGGGATTCTCCGAGGGATTCTTTGTAAGCCTGAATATAGAAATATGTAGCTGTTAATACTTAGGATAATTATACTTGCACACATTTAGCTCAAAATTTGAATCTGGCTGAGCTGTGGCTGATCGTGATTGTGTGTTTACCACTACATATTGTACTGCACTGGCACATGGGCAAGATCCTGGATCATTAATTTGTGTATAATCAAAGTACTGTATTATGAGAAAACATTTACAGCAATGCTTGTCCAATACGAAGATGACTCCCTTTCCAGTGATCAAGGCAAGAATCGAAGAGGTGGAAATCCAAGGTATGATAAAGTTGATGTCTATTGTCAATGCAGATCAATAGATGATGGAAGCCCAATGGTGTGTTGTGACAAATGCAATGAATGGTTTCACCCAAGTTGTGCAAAAGCTAAGGCGATTACAGAAGACAGGTGGTACTGCCAGACTTGCTCTCTAGCCAATCGAATCATTGTTTTTTAATACTTATGACTAACACAATCATCAAGTATAATTGCTAATTGAAATTTTATTTTTATGCTGTAAACATATAGAAATCAATTTAAAATCTATACCTTTTCTATAAATTTTATAGGTAATCTTGAAATCTTCACTGCAATATTAAGATCTCTAGAAATCTTCACAAGAATCTTGAAATCTTCCCTGGAATCTTGAAATCTTTGCTAAAATGTAGAGATTTCAAAATCCCGTAGGCTATTTAGCTTGGTTTTGGACCCCTCGGATTATTCTGTATATGTGACAACATATTGGCATATTTTTTGTGAATATGTGTGTCAATTTAACCCTTAAACCTGCAGCTGTTTTATAAAATGCAAACACTGAAAATGCATAATCTAGTAAACTGGATCGCATGCATGCCTTGTAAAACTAAAGTCTATAACACAAATACTGTTAAAGCTATCTAAAAACAACACACACCATCTTACTCACCGTTAAAGTTTGGTTTGAATGGTCTCATACTTCGTTGGGTCTTAACCCAGAGATACTCGCTTCACTTTGAAAGAGTTAAAGAACTATATTATATCCCTCCATCTTCCTTCTTCACATACACGATGTACAAAAGGCCATAACTCAGCCGTACTTTGTTGTATCGCCTTTTGCTTGGTGTCATATTACTCCTCACATGATGGTGACTCAGTTGGTATATAGATATCACGTGATATCATCACTGTCGGACGAACACAATGATGATATGATCGTGGAAGGACACAAAATGATTCAGGGTGTCGTAGTGGGTGAGTTGCTTGTTTGTATGCTGAAAGTTTATATAAACTTTCAGCATACAAACAAGCAACTCACCCACTACGACACGCTGAATCATTTTGTGGTAGGGTTTCCACCGTGAAAAGTCAAAGTCACCATTTCTTAGTAATCACTGTGCAAAATTGTTGATAAACAAAAGACAAGTACGAATTCACGAAAAAACCTGGAGTAAAACAGTTCATAGCTACACAACGAGGTCTAATATTTTAGTCACAAAGTGATGAAATATGGTCACTTGTGTTCTTTGTTTACATGAGCTGTAGTAAGCTTGTCAAGCCAGCGATACGTCATATATGCCTCTATAAAAGCGCCATACCAGTGTGTTATTGACAGAAAGAAAAATAACACAATTTTCACACATGCGTAGCCCTGTACTGCCTTTACAAAATGAGATAATTTTTTGTCATGGAGGAAATGTCCTCCACCTTCAATAGTCCACATACTGAATTTGAGTATAATTGCTCAAGGAATTTCTGAGATACTATCCTTCAAAAATTGGCTCAACTTCTTTGCCTTTTTCATTTTTTTTTTTTACACTTACATAATCTGCCATATAATGCAAATGCTTTATCTAATTGCTTTAACCCTTAAACCAGAAAACTGGATTTGATAAAAAACGAATTGAAAACGTACAATACTTTTTGCCAATTTACATAGGCGGTTTCAAACAAGTATATCTCACAAAGCATTCATCTGATCACTTCGAAAAACAGATTTTATTATTGGCAAAGGGTAAGCTGTCTGCCTGTATATAGGGTTCCACCGTGAAAAGTCAAAGTCACCATTTCTTAGTAATCACAGTGCATGATTGTTGATAAACGAAAGACAAGTATGAATTCATGAAAAAATCCGGGAGTAAGGCCATGCAAAGTTAATTATATGTTTCTGGTCCTACCAATTCCCCAAAATTGACCAGGTGACCAGGCTTTTTTAAAATTATTTTTATTATATATATATATATATTTTTGGTGTGGTACACTACATTTGACATGTGTAGCAGTACATAGAATTAGCAGGCTATAGGAGAAAACAAAGTTGATGTATAAAGTTAGTACATCTTAAAAAGTGTTTACAAGACATGAAAACTTATCAACAGATATAAAATATTATAAATTATTGTACGGTGATTGCACAATTCATTCAGCAAAAAAAATGACCAGGAAGGGAACCAGAAACATATAATTAACTTTTTGTGGCCTAAAACGGTTCATAGTTATGCAACAAAGCCTAATATTTTCAGTCGTAAAGTGACAAAATATGGTCACGTGCGTTCTTTTTTTTAATGAAAATGGCAAATTTCAACATTACAAAACATGCTTATTACTTTCTTTTCATCTGATATATTGGTAGTCAGTCAGTCAGTCAGTCAGTCAGTCAGTCAGTCAGTCAGTCAGTCAGTCAGTCAGTCAGTCAGTCAGTCAGTCAGTCAGTCAGTCAGTCAGTCAGTCAGTCAGTCAGTCAGTCAGTCAGTCAGTCAGTCAGTCAGCCAGTCAGTGTCAGTCAGTCAGTCAGTCAGTCAGTCAGTCAGTTAGTCAGTCAGTCAGTGTCAGTCAGTCAGTCAGTCAGTCAGTCAGTCAGTCAGTCAGTCAGTCAGTCAGTCAGTCAGTCAGTCAGTCAGTCAGTCAGTCAGTCAGTCAGTCAGTCAGTCAGTCAGTCAGTCAGTCAGTCAGTCAGTCAGTCAGTCAGTCAGTCAGTCAGTCAGTCAGTCAGTCAGTCAGTCAGTCAGTCCGTCCGTCAGTCAGTCAGTCAGTCAGTCAGTCAGTCAGTCAGTCAGTCAGTACAGTATTCCTATAGAAAATTGTTAAAAGTACATAGAAACTTGATGGAAGTGTTTGGAGTAAACCTGAAGGCACTTTTGAGTTTGATTTTGTCTAACCACTACTGCTAAGCTGTCATAAATGAAAAGTAATGCGGGTTTTGGGTGATATATTTTAGCAGAAAAACCCAAATTTATATAATAATTGTATGCATTATAAAGCACTTAAAATTAAATATGTAACGGTTAAATGCATTTGGTTTCATGTAGTTACTAACAGTTGTATGCTATGAGGTACCTTCACAGTTGTGATCATTTGATTGAAGTGCATATCCATTATAACATGTACACAAGTAGCTACCAATAGTGTTTTCACAAACGTGCTGACATTCTCCATTGGACTCCACACACTCATTTATATCTAGACAAAAACTGATTAAAACTTGTAACTACAAAGTAAAGAAACATACCAACACACATAGTCAGATTACTATGATGTAACTGATATCCATCATTACATGTGCAGGTGAAACTTCCAAGAGTGTTACTACAACCTTGATTACATCCTGTTTTTCCTAGTAAACACTCATCAATATCTAAATGTATAATAGAAGACTACAGACATGGATGTATATGTGTATGCCTAACCTATGCAGGATGTTCTATCGGCTAGCAACAAATACCCAGTGTCACAATCACATTCAAATCCTCCAATGGATTCTATACACACTTGAGAGCAGTTATGAAGGCCATTGCGGCAATTTCCAATATCTGTAACATAATATATAGACATACAGATACATGCTTGCACATCAACATCTAGTGACCAGCAGAATATGCTTTTATAGCCCCTAACAATTTCTGTAGCGAGTTCAGCTACAAACTCACCATCCTGTAGGAAGTTCAGTTCCATTATTTTTAAAGAGTTCAGCTATGTTACAAGTCACCCTGTAGAGGAGAGCTAAGCTACAAGAAATCATCCTAATAAAGCCTTTCACCTTTATACAGTCATCATACTTCATGTGCTTTTACTTTCAATTCTTGGCCATGCAATTCACTACCATAAATCCTGACTAACTATTGATACTAAACTAGTTCCCTAGGGATAGCTGTTTAGCTATCTGAGTGTCTGGCATTTTTTTTAAAAAGGAGCAGAACACCACCTTGTTGGTGGGAAAATGCAAACTTCCCACTATACTAAATACATATTACTGTACTTACATATATATATATATATATAGCTAATAGTATTATATTTTTTTATAGCTATAACACACTTACAAGGAATATGACAAAAATGTACGCACGAGTGCCGCAGGTGCGAGTGCATATATTTTTGTCATAATTATCCCGAGTAATCGTGTTATAACTGTTATATTCTACACCCCAGTAGATGAAACGATTATAGATAGCAAGGTATAGTAAAACAGCACCTTTTGAGTAGACATCCTTGATGGATCAGATGTTTTAGATTCTTTAGCAGTGCCACGCCCATCTACTCGTGATTAGTGAAGGAGACAAGAGTTAGTAAAGGAGACAAGAGTTCATCAAAAATTGCTCAGGTAAATAATTGTTGGTTGATTTAGGTGCTTGTTATTAGAGACTTGTTTCAGTTTAGATAAGGATTTCGCGGAATGTGTGAAGTTACACCATATAATATTATGGTAAGCGTAGCCACAAAGCGTGGCATATCGACCACAGTTTGCCATGCTACTATCAGTTATAAACCACAGCACGGCACTTTTGATCTCAACCACAGGTGTGGTATATATATATATGTACCACTCTGCGTGGGCAGTCCAAAGGCACCACCAGTGCCGTAATTTGTATATTGCACTGCTGCAGACCGCAGCGAGTGCATTATAACTTATAACGCACTGGTTGTGGTTTTGTAGACCACAATGAGTGCATTATAAGTTATAATGCACCGACCACAGTGCAATATACATATATTGCACTGGCTGTGGTTTTGTGCAGCATAGCACAAGTACCGGTGGCGAAGACCACTACGACACCTCACCTAATAGGTGGAAAGAGACTTCACTTGAATTCTTTTATAGCCTGACATGTAAAGGTCGATTGTGGGCCATAACGTCACCAATACGTATAATGTTTACAAGCAGCCAATGGCGATCGAAAAAGCCAACGCGGGTGGCCACAACTTTAGTCTACATATATATATAAACGTACTTATACACCTTACTAGTCTGGTACCATCTTAGCCCAGATTAAACTGTAGTCCACTTCGACAATGACTCAATAAAACAAATATATTCTAAATAATACTAACCTTTACGTTCGATTGTGGGAACCAGTTTTGTCATGCCACCAGACTCAAGTTTAGCCAGTGTGAATAGTAAGAATTAGACTAGTATCGTTTAGTAGTTAGGTTTTGTTTACTTAAACTGTCTATTTAGCTGCTTTTTTCGCTCGAGAGAATCACTATGGTGATTAGTCTGGTGCTTAGTCTATATGGCACACTGGCATGCTGAGCACTACATGATGAGAGTCGAACAACGAATGCAGGTTAGTGATATAACCCATAGCGTACTAGCTTTCAATATCTCAGGTGTCTGCAGTACTGCAGGGGGAACGTCATCGCAACATCTGGCTTGGTTACCCACAATCGATGTTAGAAACCTGGCCTTTATAAGTGTTACAGCTGTCTTGTGAGACTCTCCCCACCTATTAGGTGAGTGGTACATAACAGTTATACAACGTGCACTCGTGCTCTGCCTGTATAAATGCACTTGCCTTTGGGCCTGACGGCCCTCAGGCTCGTGCGTTTATATCAGGCAGAGCACTCGTGGCCGTTGTATAACTATATAATACTCACCTGGGATGTCACATGAAACATTACTGTGTCACGATTACGGGCTGATAGCCCGACGTGGGCGGGCGAATGACGCCCACAATAGCATGACTAATCACCCAGATGACTCAGCTTTGTCACGCTAGGCGATCAATCACCCCAGCCAGTACGAGTCCAGCCAGTACAAGTCCACCCACTGGACTCATTTTATACTCATACCTAGCGACTTCGATGATGGGTGGCAGCAAGTAACGTTGCTCCTACGTTTGTTGATATGAACGGACAAGTCCTGGCGATATACGGAGATATGTTTACTAAGTCCCACAATCAATTTGATTCTTCATTGTGAGAGCTGAATTGTGAGAGGGACGTTTCCAGCCTGTCTACCATGCCAAACTATGGCGAATTAAGTGTAAGTATATACTTTAAGTTGGTTTGTGTGCGTATGGCTTGTTAGTAAGTAATGTAGTGCGTAGAAACATGGTATATATCATGAACCATGGCTCACTTCGGTGTATTGCACTTATATACACCCCTCCTCCTCAGTCATCGGAAGTTTACTGTTGATAAATGCCTCGGCGTTTATCAATAGTAAACTTCCTCTGACTTCGGAGTCGGGGTGTATATAAGTGCAATACACCGAAGTGAGCCATGGTTTATATATTACATATACCTGAACAGTTGTGACCATCACTAGTCAACTCATATCCATTCCAACAGGAACACTGATAAGATCCATCAGTGTTATCACATTTTTGTGTACATCCTCCATTATCAGTTTGACATTCATTGATATCTGCAATAAAATTTGGCATGTTAATATACTGCCAGGTGTTTTAATGCATTTACTTGATCATGGCAATTAAGAATGTACCATTGTAATTAAAAAAAAAATTTTTTTAAATGAAGTAGCAATCCAATGCTAATTATTTTTTTTTTTTGATTTGTAACAATAACTTATTACAATTACAAACAACTATTACAACTACATAAACTACTAACAGCTAGCTACAGGGGAAAACTATTACTAGGGGAAAAGGGGATTGTCATCATCATCTGAGCCCTGAAAGGCCCAGTACCTCAAGATCATCTTAGCATTGTTGGACCACAGTTGCACAGACAGTTGTTGTAGCAAGTTCTTTCTAGCAACTTTCCGAGGGACACCGCTGCGAGGAGTGGTACGGTCAGCTATACTCTGTAAAGTTTTTAGAGCAAAAGGTGTCCAAACTCCAAATGTTTCCACAACTAATGGAATGAAATCTGACCCCACCTTCTCCACAGCTGCCAAATGCTTCTCATCCTTGGCAACTTCTCCAGCAGCAGCAGCCACCCCAGCACATGAAGCACAGGAGGAGATAAAAGCAGGCTGAGTGGTGCAGCGTATGGAGACATCGAAGTAAGCTGGACGACCATACTGGAAGTCAGGATGAAAAACATCGCCAGGGCACAACCCATCATCATAAGAAGCTCTCTGTTCCTTAAGAACCCCAGGGTGATCCTGTGAAAGGGCATTATAAATGATGTGAAAGAGATGCTAAAGAGTTGTGAAAGCTACATTGGCATGTTACTATATATCTACCATCTGTTCAAAACCAAAGTAGGGATTTTTCCACATATATAGCTATGTTATATCACTACTCCATGCAAAAACGGCTTGCATGGTTGAACAAAAAGGGTGTATCTATGAAAGTGAAAGTAACTGGCAGCTAAAAGAGCTGATATCTGTATGGGCATGTCACCATTATGTTATTTTGTAAAACATTTACATTGGTCCTTCATCATTGACTTGTGCATTGTTTGCTGCCACATAATAAGCATAATAAGCAAACACCCATAATGAGTACCAACTAAATACATTTACTTTACTGTGCATTGAGGTGGTCCCATGAAAATTAATTCAGTTTTAGATGCAAGTGAATGGAACAATGTAGTGACTATTTAATTATAGTCTTTTTTGGGTTTACTGACTGTTCTATTAGACTATATTGATTCACATTTTTCTGCAGATTTTTGCTAGTAAAAAGCTGATCATATGTAAAGATAACTTACTGTTAACATATTTGCTGGACCCTAATATTTATTTCTGAAATGTGGCTTTCCAATAGAGGAATTTTGTCATGAATTTTGTACGTACATTCTCAGAAAAGATGCAAAGAAACTTGGAATAACCTTTCCAAGCTAGTTTACTAAATAGAATACACATTTGATTGAACTATCATCACACCAGTAATGAAGTTCAGCCTGTGAAAGTAACTGGTAACTAAAGAGCTGATGTGAGGTGTGACCAAGAATAAACATTAGTACAACTAACCATATTAATGCTACTTATATAACATTGGTCCTTTATCATTGACCTGTGCAGTGTTGCATGCATTCCTAATTAATTCTTCTTGACTCAAATTGGCTAGTTATTTGGCTGCCCTTTTTCTCCACACTAACTATTGAAAATTACTAACCAATTAGATTTAAAAGGAATCAAGTATATAGGAATCGGTGGCTTATTGTTTATTGGTGAGTGGCCATATATTAAGCCCATAGAAATCCTTTTAGCACAATTGCAAGTTAGAAATATAAATTTCCATATAAGGATCTTGCTTTCACAAGCCTACAATACTTAATTGTGCTATTCATATTCCTATTCTTTTCATGTGGCAATAAATAAATCTTATTCTCACGAATCCTTTTTTCTCCCCAATAACTAAATAAGAACATTGGGGTGATCACAGAATTATTTAATTGGAATAGTGGCAAATTTATAACTAAATTAAAGTATTCTCATTAATTTTTACTGTACACTATGAAAGATTTATTTATTAACAACCTTTGGTGTTTTACTAGATAGCTACAAAAGTCATCTACCAGCAGAATTTAAGTAGTGTCAGGGTGATAATTTGTTGTAGGTAAGAGACACCAGGAAATACATTGAATAGTGTAAACTGATACTTTGGAAATAAGGGATAGATTTGATTTTATGGTGAGTTCAAGGCAAGCTAGGGTTTAAGATCCAGATCAACCTTAGCTCGCCTCTAACCAGCATTAGCATTATTCATTGCTTTGCAGCCATGATTCCAGCAGATCCTAAGGTACATCAAGAAGCATCAAGCTGCATGTTTTCCAAAAAAAGAATAAGACTGCCATTCACAATGTATTCACATAATGCAGTCAAACACCCCGTTCACACTACCCTCTAACCCGGGTAGAGCACGGCACGGCTTGAAACAAACTGGAGTGTGAATCAATCGAGCCGTGCCGAACTGGGTCCAGCATGGCACGACAAGGAGAGGTGGGCTGGCACGGGTTGGCCCTGAGTTGACTCAGGATAGCATACAGTCTGA
Source organism: Dysidea avara (assembly GCF_963678975.1). Classification (NCBI taxonomy): domain Eukaryota; kingdom Metazoa; phylum Porifera; class Demospongiae; order Dictyoceratida; family Dysideidae; genus Dysidea; species Dysidea avara. The sequence continues at coordinate 23,578,154 of NC_089280.1, forward strand.
ACGCATTCCGAGCTGGCCAAGTCAGGTTAACAATATAACTTGTTTCTGTTGGCCACACAGCAAGTATATTCTATGTTCTAAAACTGTTCTTCAAAATGGCTATGACGTACCGTAGTTCTAGTAGACTTTGTGACAATTACGCTCGAACGACGTGTTAATAATCCTGGAGAAAGGAGCATCCACTAGCTTAAACATGGTGTCTCTAACATTGTACAGCTTATTTCAGCTGGTTCTACACTTCCTTGCTACAATTCTAGTGTCTTTTTATTAAGCGCCTAAATAATCTAAAGCTCATGCGCTTCTCTTAGCTAATTATTATTCGGCGCTCGCACTATCGAGCTCGTGTCAGATGCAGTAGTGTGAACAAGTGCCAACCCGAGTTCAATAACCCGAGTTGAAAACACTCTGGCTAACCCGGGATAGTGTGAACGGGGTGTAAGATACATGTTGCAGAAGCCTTACTCTGACACTAATGTCATGGTGTAGGCAACATGTAACATAGCCTTCTTTGGGTTGGAGAATTCACCATCCCTAGAAAAGTAGCTATGGAGAATCTTTTTATCTACATTTTAGTTGACAGGTGGGACAATCCTCACCTTCTGCAAGTGATTATCTGCTGCTCTCCACAGAGTAGAGAATGTCTACCTTGATGCCACTGACAGACCTATTTCCCAGTCTTATTAAACACATGATTACCAGTAACAAAAACCTCTATCCATACATTCTTCATCACCCAAAATATTAGTGGCCTATCGCATCAAACCTTTGCAGCACTGCTACACCCCTGCTATCTAAGCATCATGCACCTAGGCAGCAGTATCTGGATTGAACTACTTCTGGAGCACAGGCCCATATCCCTGATGCCTTATGAAAATGCTGTGTCACTGGTACACAGGAATTTTATCATACTGTACGATAGTAACTGTATATTAGGGACAACAAAGGAGTAGGCGTGGCCCACAAAATAATATCACCCTAAAAACAGCCTCAATTTTCCCTGACGACGATGAGGCAGTATTGGTTAGGTAAAACTAAGCCCGAACAAGCTTTCAGATCTACCCGAAACGCTTCAACAAGTTGCTACGGAATTTTAAAAATTATTTATTTAACGAAATTTTCTAGTGACTTACTGACTGACCGAGTAACTGACTGACTGATGCCTTCAGAGAAGTGTAACTTGATAACGGCTAAGGCAATGGGCTTGATTTTTTCACTGTTCAACATCACTTCAGCCCGACAGGTGCCTTTTGGTATACCGTAGTATGTACAATGCATTCTTCATGGACTTTCCAGTGTCCTCCATTGTGTCCCATTTGTTTCGGTATGCGTGAATTGCAGAGGTGCTTTTCAAACAGTTCTTGATTCGAAATGCTGCGTAACGGGTTGAAGAAAGCTGACAATGAAGCGTAATGGATACTTCACGATAATTGGGGCACGCAGCACCAGATACGGTATACGTGGGTTCACCAGTCATAATAATTATTTACAAAAAAGTTAACAAACAAAAGTTTGAAATTTTCAACTAGAGTAGGGACCATAGCACATCAAAGAAAAAAGTACTGAAACAAGTTGGAGTAGTGCACGATATTAAATCACAGTAAAACAATAAGAAGTGTTATATCCCTACTGTGCATTTCCATTATGGTATCATGAGCACAGTAGGGATATAACATGTCTTATTGTTTTACTGTGATTTAATATCATGCACTACTCCAACTTGTTTCAGTACTTTTTGTCGATGTGCTATGGTCCCTACTCTAGTTAAAAATTCCAAATATTTCTGTGTACTTGCTAGCTGAAAAGGTTTCAGATATTTGATCCCATTGCAGTCAAATGCAATGAGGCCTTGTACATTTTTACCAAACTGCCTCCACCATCAGCAGCTGCAGAGTACTTGAAGAAATGGTCCAGTCAGATAGAGCAGTCTCAACAGAACATTGACTGATGAGTGACATTAACTAAGGAAGTAGTTTTAGCCAAAAGCAATTCTCAATTAAGGGAAAGTTAGCACAAGCAGGTTGTTCTGAAATGAAGATGATTGTTTACAGTGTGCATTGAGCAAAATTATGGACAATCATAATATATTATAAAGTGATTCATGGTGTTAAAAGCCAGTACCTGGGAATACATGTACAGTAGGTGACAAGACGGGCTTTTCCAGCAGTCACATATGACACACTATCAATGTAACTGAGTTGATGGTAGTCACACTTACCTTTACAAGTCCTTTCATCAGTTTGTAACAGATACCCACCATCACATGAACACACAAAAGATCCATCAGTGTTAGTACAGTCATGATCACATTTATGATCACCATTACATTCATCAATGTCTTGAAAATGATCATGAGGTACGTAGTTATCACTCATACCAACATCTCTACTCACCTTGTTCACAATTGTTACCAGTCCATCCTGGAGCACATGTACACACTTCTGGTGAACTGCATGTTCCTCCATTGTGACAACCGCCAGAACAGTTAGCTTTATTAAACAAACTGTAATCACTCTATTGTGAACTCTGGCTAATATATATATATGTGTGTATAGTAACATGTAAATATGCATGTACGTATAATAGTTATAAAGTACCATATGGTTATATAATACCTTGACAATTTGGAGGCTCTCCAACATACCCAGAACAACAATATGGTACTGTAGAATTGGTTGCAGTTACATGGTATGATATTTGAGATACCATTTCACTGACTTGACTATATGCATAACAAAAACAGCAAATAACATGTATGTACGTGTACAGTGTAATAACTCACTAGGTTTGTGAACAGCGTGTCAACCCAAAAACTTTACAAGTATAATAGAAATAAGCCATTCGATATTGCACTACATATGTGGTGCTTGCGATTGAACGGTATGAAGTTGAAGTAATGTAACAAATTTCCCTGTAATTTTAAATACAAAAGTAAATAATACACAATTTCTCACATCACATCACAAGTAGCTATCAGAATTTACTATAAATACATTAATAATTATTACAGGAGTGTTAAACTAAAACAGCCCAACAGTAAAGAAATGGTCAAAGGCTATAGAGATTTAAAGATTTGCACAACACATGACATGACAAATCTGAATCACCCTATGTGGCTAGTATTATTAAAGTGTAACAGTTGACATAACACTTTGTGTAGGGATGTTGAAAAATGTAACAGTTGACATAACACCTTGTGTAGGGATGTTGACTGTAAGGCATATGTGGTATTGTGGTGAGTAACTACAGTGTAATGTGTAGGTGGAACTGGGTATTTTTCTTCAAAATTCTCAGCCAAAATTCCAGTATGAGTACTTCAATGCTCAATTGTAATAACTAATAAGATATAAACCTTGGAGTCTTTATATCCTATATAATTATGTAAATTTACTTTACCTTACCTGCATGATTATCAACTCATTAAAAGAAAATATGATGAAAATTATGACTATGTAAACAAGTTTGTATCAAGGAAGTCAATAGCAAAGCTTTAGAAGCATATATATAGAAGTAGCTATGCTTTTATTTCTATGTATCTACAGTAATAGGAAAGTAGCCATTGTTGTTCGCCAGTGTAGTATACCATCATATTGTTCGTGCATATCCACTGTTCATGAATATGTACTATTCATGTTTGTGTAATCCAAATTCGTTCCATGCACATTGAGTAATTGGGACAATTGTAAAGGACATTAGGAAACTCTTCCAGATTATGCGCATGCATGTACTCCGTGTGCTTCCTCATGCAGCTAGCTTTACACCTGTGCATTATGTTTATATCTGTGCATTATGAAATTTGTGCTAGGATGTAGTCAAACCTACACAGAAGCCACTATATGTAGCTGTACACACGTGATCATGCAGCCACTCCTCTTAATGAGAATTTAGTTTCCTGTCTGAGCTTTTAGAAAATTTGGTGAGGGATGGTCTAAATGCATGATCTGGTGAGGGAGGGTCTCTATAAGACCAGAGCAGACGCATATTTTTCGAACTTAGCCATTGAATAGTACTGATTTTCTACCAAGTCTATCACAGGCCAAAATTTATATACAAATGCAACCTCTACAACTATCTTGAGTGAAAGCAATCCTTGTCTTGACTAAGATAGTTTTGACAGGAGCACAAAAAGAGCCAGAGTATGAGATACTATCTCATCTCTGGACATTTAATTTCCTGATGTACACTTCCTGTCTTTGCAGGAACTAGATAGAATCTTTCCGTAAGTACAGTATTCTTTCAGTATGAGCTTCTCTCAACTGAGCAGCAGTCTGCTCTTCTGAATAACTAAGAACTTTTCCTTTTATTATTTCACCCTTACATTTATACAAAAGGCAGCTGTGCAGCTTTCTTAGAAGCAGCTATCATGATGTCAAAAGCATTTGCTAGAGTTTGTGCTATAGTCCTTGTATAGTCACATGTGTTCTCTTGTAGTTCTGTACTTCATATAGCTACTTGCCAGTGTAAGTATGGCAGTCCTACATGCAGAATGAGAACTATATGATCACAAAAATAGGTTGTGATTCAACTATTCATATTTCACCAACATTGAGTAAACAATCTAACAAAATGTATATAACTAAGCCCTTATGTGCAATGCATGGCTATTGGTGCAATGCATGGCTATTAGAAATAATTATAATAATTACAGCTACGTCTATATTTAGCATTATTTAGATAATAAGCCTGAAATACTATCTACTGCATAGCTAATACAATAACTAATACAATAGCTATAGCTACATGTAGAAATTGACTGAGTTATTGCTTTATAACTTCCCATATTTCATCAGCTTCTTAAAGTGACCAATCAGTCAAGACATATTAGATGCCACTTTCAAACAGAAGATTTTACACATGCATGTAGCAGCACTGACAGGAAAATAATGTTTTTCTCATGACTATGGTGATAATGACCTGGTGATGCAAGCGGAGCCGTGACAGGAAGCAACATCCTCACTTGGAGTGGTCACATTAAACTACCATGTAGCTATGTATATATATATGTATGTTTAGTAGTTAACCTTTTGATCCAATTAGCTAAATTGTATTCATGCTCTTGTAATTACTATGTAACCTTATTCTTTTTTAGAGTGTCTTTGTCTATTTGTAGCTATTCTCTTGTGTATTTTTATGCTGTACTCAACTATCATGATCAGAATTGACGTTGTTTAAGCGAACTCTCTTAGCTTTAGCTTGGCAACTTACAAAATTAGCTAATTATCAGTTATTTAGCTAGCTACAACACGGACTAAATCCTTACTGTGCTTGCACTGTTATCATTGAGGTTATCAGTAGTCCAAAACCGAGTATCAATAATCCTATCGATCCCATTCTTCGACTTCAGACTAACAGCCACCTGTGAGCACCTAGACACTCGCGTAGCCAGACCCCTTTCTCCAAACGGTCCTTATCAATCAGAAATAATAAACGCCGTGTCTGTTCTATATAGGGTTTCGTTACTTTCACATTTGATGCCCTACGTAAAATTACGTAACAACACTGCGCTATAGGCGCTTTTATAAAATAATAATTATTAAGCACACTGACACGCTTTATCAAACCTCGAGAGAGTGACAGCAGCCAGTGGCCTGTGATGACGTGCTACTAGGGGGTCTGCCAGGATAACAGAAGTGAGTTATGTATGCATGAGTATATATCACATCACCACCAAGATCACCACTGTTTGCCTGCATGGTTGTAATGTTTTATGCTACAATGCTATGAACAGAATTCTTAACATAGACATGGTGATAATTCCTTTAGTCCAGATATATTTCAACTTGCCTTGGTCAATTATAGTAGAGGGGCAGAGGCTTAGATTGTCCCATGCAGTTGCAGTGGTGTTGATGGTTTTGCAGTGTTGGTAGTTGAACTAGACCTACAGAATCGCCCCCCTTCCCCTTAGAATTGCCTGTGAGCATAACTACGTAGCTAATGGATAATACTATAGTACAATTTCTGAAACAATATTAATTGTAAATTTACAACAGGAAAATTTTTACAAAAGTTAAATTTGACAAATTGGTTAATTTGTCCAATAAGCACCTCAAAAGTCAGTGTTTAGACCTGTTATTTTTTGCTTTTGTCAAATTTTATTTCATCAAAGCTGATTAATAATATTGTGAATTCTTCAAATTTTTCTTTCGTCAGTACTTCCTGTTGTATCTGTAAAACTTTGTTAAATATCTGCATACCTAATCATCTGTGCAGCGCTGTCTGCCTTTCATTTGTGACAGTTAGCTATAGTGTGTGAGTCATGCCATTGTACAAGTGTATGTTATATATTACTCCACCATTACTGAAGCTCAAAGCAGCCACTGAAATCAATTTATTGTCATGCACAGTGCTGTATAGGTTGAGTAGCTGTATTGCTTGATTAAACACCTTAAATTAATTTTTAATATTTCATTGAATTAGTTAATACAGAAATATTGGCATTAAATTACATTTGCAATCTTTGCTGATAGTACAGTCTCGTGCAAGGTTTTGTACCCTGCCCCATGTTGTGCATGCAGGTAACCTTTGTTATTTTATACAATTAGGCACGAGCAGCTGTTACTTCATAACATAAACACAATGGACTGCTTATGTTGGGACTGGTGGGATACAGGGAATTGGGGGATTCACCCATTCACCATAGGGACCTGCAATATATTAGTACAGACTGTCCCAAAATTAAGTAAACTCAAGAGGGTTATCATTTCTGCCATTTGTTATCCAGCGTGTGCAAGTTCAACTCTTGCTCGTGATTAGATATAATTGAATCACTCCAGTCTAACAGTTAAATTTCAAGTACATTTACTGCAAAATGGTGTTACACTGCACACAATCAGTAGAGTCTGAGTTAAAAGACAAACCAAGTGAATCGCCTCAGTTGGTAGGCATCAAATCATCCTCCATAATCAGTAGCAAACAAATTAAGGTACAGCAACATGTGTGTGCCTTCAAAATACCAACTATACTGTTACAGTATGTACTAAATTGAAATTGTTTACAAGAACTTTGTCCTGTACACTGTCATTGTAAGGCATACCCACAGAATGCGGACCATGTCAGCGTGTCCAAGTGTGAAGTAATTTATTTAGCTGGTCTTGAACAGCGACAATTCAGCACGTGCACTATTCTCTTTCCCTACATCAGGACCCTTTCCCCTTTCACTAAAGGCTTGAAACATGCCATTACTATGTAAAGCTGCTCCTGTACAACTGTAACTACTCTATTTATTAGACTGAAATGTTGTTTAAAAATCTATTGCTTTCGTATCATGTACAGCACAGCGCAGCGTGTTTTGCACTGCTAGGGACATTAAGTACGTATAGGCTTCAGATGAAGTGATTCAATTCATGTGTGGTAACCCAGGGGTTTAAATCAAAGGTAAAGTGCAGTTGTGATTCTGTGTACAGTGAATATGTATGGGGTTTGTTGGAGAGTCAACTACGGAAAGGTTGTGAATAATACTTAATGGTGAAATCGTACTTAGAACAAGTAATGTCCCCTCTGTTGGAGAAGCGACAAGTTCCTGGTGATAACAATCTGACTGAGTGTACAAATGATATTTATGAAGTTGTAGATGATGACACTCTTGAACTGTCTAAACTTACATGAACATTATTGTTAGTGTCTCTGTTGATTATGCATCCCCCCTCCCCCCACTGGATGCATCAATAATTACAGACTGTCCAGTATAATAAATAAAGCAATAATGGTTTGGTTCCAAATTCAGAAAAGAAGACCAAATGGTGTGTTTCCTAGTACATATAAAACAGTGAAATTGTCAGACCACATAGAAATAAAAGCTTCAGGGTGTTTTAGCAGGTCAAGCATTACTACGAATAAGCCACATTCTATTCATAAATTATTAGGGCTACCATCTGAATGTAATAGAGGTAACATACTGTACATGTTCTGTTACAGAAAGAAGTTACGGTAATATTGGATCTACTATAAAGATGTGATAACAAAGGGTTAGTTATTTGTAAATAAAAAGATGTGATATTTAAACAACAATAATATGATCAGTTACAGCATGTACATAAAACTTGGAACAAAAAGTTATTGAGTGATGTACCACAGTGTAGCATCACACTATTGCAAATGCTGCAGCTCTTCAGCAAAAAAAGGCACCCTTGATGATAGAGTTCTATGTACAATATGAGGAGATACTGGCCAATTTCACCTGCTGTGCGAGTAGTCATGACTGACCCACAATTAGACGATGACATCATTGCTACCTGCATTAACAAAAACAAACAAAACAATTACTATTGTATTTCACTTTACAGAGCATGTCTAAAAAAACTTTGCAAAATGACATTTGTATTAGGAGAACGGCAGAATTCTACATGGAAAGTCACTACTGTCATCAAAATGAAGAAGTGAACACATACATAGCTACAGAAAGAAACTCAGTCATTACTGATGATATTACTGATGTGCGTAACATGCGTATGTGGGTAAAACCCAGTGGGTTTTTCCCTGAATCATCTTGGTGCTGAATGGTTCAAAATTTTTACGTTTTGATTTCTTGTTGCTAGCCCTCACTCTCCATTGTTGTATTTAGTCTTTCATTATATTCTATTCACTTATGAATATAAGTTTTCAGGTAGTCGTGCTCCTGGACTTACATATGGTTATTGTCTTGTATCTATGGTTACTAAGTATGTTGTTGGTTGTTTGGCAACAATGATAGATAGCCTGCTACAGTTGCTAGTGGTGCAAAACCCAGATGTTACAGATTACAATGGGCAAACAGGGTGTGGGTTATTTGGAGTATGGTGGAGGGGGTTAGACTGTGACTTCAGAATCACCTGTTTAATTGTAGTGATAGGCTTATAAAACAAAACACTAGGGGTATCACGTATCACTTACTAAGTCAATCTCAATCTGTGATTGTAGTCAAACTCACAGTCAACAGTCAAGACTACAAAATATCACTACAGTGGGAGATGGGAAGAGGTGTTAAAACTCACAGTTACCTATAAGTAAATATTAAAACTTACGAGATAGAAAAACTTAAAATGTTTCAAAGCTCTGTAACAATTTCAATGATGTATCTTTCACAGTTGTAGATCAGAGGGGTAAGACAAGATCACGTGCACTACAAAGCACTAACAAAAATATTTTATTAAACCATAGTCATACTACCTGTTGAAAGTAATAGATCATACAACAACAATTGTATTGTAATCATTGATGCCTACTGTTACTGTTGACATGAAAGTCATGGGACAAAGTGGCAGTAAAGAGGGGTTTCTAGGGGTCTGGGCATACTCCCCAAGAATTTTGAAACATAAGTGCCATGATTGAACCTGGAAATGATTTTAGAGAATGAGTGAGATCTGGAAATAATTAGCAAGCTGAAGGGACAAAATAACTATGTGTATAATTATGTGCATGAAAGCATTGATTTGATGAATGTGTTGATTTTCAGTTTATAGTGAACTGTAAGAAAGAAATTAAAACTAGTAAGGTAATTTTTAATCACAGTAGTAGACCATCAAAAAGAAAATTTTTGAAAATGGCTATCTCAAGATGTATCTTTAGACTTTTAGTCAAATCCCTGTGGTAAATTGTAAAAGAGTTAAGAGGTACAATACGTAAGTATACTTTCCTGTAGTAAACCTGGCTATTTTGTCTAAATTTTAGAACTAGCCCAATCACCATTTGCAACTAGCCAAAAGTCATTTACAACTAGCTTTTTGGCCACAACTAGCCCCCCTTTTTAGCCCTTGCCATAACAGCAGCATCTTTCCAATCATGAATCACACCACTACAAGCAACAAACTAAATAGAGCAAAATATGTATCAAGCCCCTTCCTCTACTTTTTGTACAGGATCTATTCAGTTCACATGAAATACTTTAAGTACTTGTGCAACATTATTACGCATTCACGTGGTCTTGTCCTACTCCCCTGGTTATATAAATAGGATGTATTAAGAAAGTTTAAAGCACAGGACTGGTGTGTTTGGTAAATGGATATAATAAACCTAAATAGTTTCAACACTTAAAGTAACAATGAAGGTGTACGGATTTATATCTAGCTGGCTCACATGGCCCAGACAGCAGCTTTCTTGGTTTACTATAGCTAGTTATACTAACTTTTAAAAATGCTAAATGGCCACATTGGATGTGGCCAGGAATGAAAACCTAACAATTAAGCCTAAAACAGCAGACAAAATTTCAGGAAGATGCATTCAAGTCAGGTCAAAAGCTGTAAGCCAAAGGCTAAGGTAAATTTTGTCTTTGACGCAGATCATCCAATAGTGAGTGCTTGTGTGACACCCCAGTGAAACAAACGTACACTAGGTCCCTATTAAAAGATGGTCACCAGTAGGTTGAAATATCCCTGAAGTAAATTATCACCATGCTTGTGCTAAGAATTCTGTTCATAGCATTTTTAAAACAGTACACTCAAGGATAATGGAAGGCAACAGAGATGATGTGATACATAATGCATACATACCTCTGTTATCCTGGCAGAGCAATTAGTCGCACATCATCTTCAGTCATCACAAGACTGGCTGCTGTCACCCATTGAGTTTGACATGTCTCAGTGCTTTATCAATGTGCCTATAATGTAGTGTTGTTACATAATGGTATGTAGAGGTGCATCAAACAATGTGAAAGTAACAAAAACTGTTTCAGAAATTGTAAGATTATGTGAGTTTCAGACCCTTGGGAAAGAGGCTACAGTATTATCCATTAGCTACAGTTATGCTATTCCTCTAGTAAAGAATACTTCAACTACGAACACTGCTGCAAAACCATCAACACCACTGCAACTGCATGGGACAATCTGAGCCTCTGCCCTTACTATAATTGACCAAGGCAGGAATATATCTGGAGTGAAGGAAATTGTTACCATGTCTGTGTTAAGAGTTCTGTTCATAGCATTAATAGCGGTATTGCAGCATAAAACATTACAACCAGGCATATTAAAGTGATCTTGGTGGTGATGTGATACATAATGCTGCATACATTACTTACCTCTGTTATTCTGGCAGACCCCTTAGTCACAGAACACTAGCTGGCTGCTGTTACCTCTCCCCATTAGATTCTATGTATCTGGTTTGATAAAGCGTGTCCTCGCGTGTCTCAGTCAGTGCTTAATAATTATTTTATTAAAGCGCCTCTAACTCAATGTTGTTACGTAATTTTACGTGGGACATCAAACGATGTGAAAGTAACGAAACCCGTTCTATATATAAACGAAACTAGCTTTGGGGCGCCCTCCAGTCCGCATATGGTTCCGCAGATGCTGTGGTCACTTGTTTATGATTTGCTAAGGGTATAAAATCATAGACTTAGTATCATAGTATGAAGTCTATACTGTATAATATAGGCAAAATGAACCAGTCAATGATTTATAATTAATATCAAACAATTTAGTAAACATACCCTACAGCCAGTCTCTTATGTACCTCACATACTTGCCACAATCAATTTTGCTATCAGCTCCCTCCCTCAAGAATTAACAACCCCACCAGCCCCCCCCCCCCCCCCCACACACACACACACACACACACACGCACACATACACACACACACTTGTAACGTTGTGCCACATACTCTTTGAGGTTTGCACTGTAATTAATTTTCCTCAGCCTAACATTTTCATGATCGTGATTATAAGTTTATAATTGATATGATCTGAGAGAGAAGAACTGATACTACAAACAAAAAACAAAAAAAAGCCAAATAGATAAAATTAATGGTAGGCAGGTAAATCCTTGGACACATGCAACCAAACAGGATCATAAAAGGGACTTGCATGGGCATGGCAAGAAAGGCGTGCTTCCAAAAAAATATACCATCTACAAAATACAATAAAGTTGGTTGAGTCACAGGCAGCGTCTTCCTTACAAGCAACTTGGAGGTTGTTGTAATGGAAAGAAAAATTTATTATAAATTCAACAGATTGTTCACGAGGCAGGCTGGTAGTGACCAAATACTGTAATTTCAATTGTCTCATAGTAATTTGGTACTTTCAAATGATAAAACTATTGAAGGTATTCTATAGCTACTTTGGACTGTTCCAAGAACGAGCTTATTGTATGTGGTGCACAGAGTCCAGAGGGCATATCAATTCTAACAAGGCAATTGATGAAACTTGAGAATTGAACAGCAACAATGTCTGGGCGATAGAATGTTGTTAGTATGGATATTGGAATTGTTGCTTGAGGTCAATCAGTAGCCTGGAAGTTCTGTAGGTCTGCATACGGTTGAACAAATGGAAAGTTCGCAAAAATTTCAGCCATATTAAATATGAAGCAGAAGCACCTGATTGTGACAGTTAGTGTATATATTGTTGCTGACTAACCGCAATAGGATAAACATGTACTATAGTAGGGTGGGTGATCATGAACTTTTATTTCTTGTTGCATTTTATTGGTGTGACCTCAACGTAAGGCTTGATTATATTTCAGATCCTCCACCTGCACTGATATGTCTCAGCACCTAAATTTGGCCATTATTATGAAATAATGTCACCATCCATGTTGTCTATGTTTATGGAAGTATATATAATTAGGTATATAGGAAGGTAAACAGATTGGACTGAAGACCCACCTCATTGTTAGTGGAGGAACACTTCTTCATCTTTAGACATTGAAATACTCTAATAGAGCATTCAGCTAACTCTAATAAAACAGTCAGGAGAATGTACATTGTAATGAACCTCCCACATTGATTTAAGTTAACTTTCCTTATCTGAAACATAAAATTAACAACAAGAGACCTAACCCAGGACATAAGTACATATAAAATTAGTGGAGGTTGACCCATACACTGTATATGGATATCTTAAAAGATATTGTCATGGGTGGGTGTAAGCAATAGTACAAAATTAATGGCATTATTCAGATTACCTGAGATTTTCAAAAATCTATCTTACAAGATTTTCACATATCTTGTGGTATGATTCTGCATGAAACTGTAAAGGATTATTCTGTATTGTTTATACATTGTGGCCCACCTGGGTGGGCCCCACTACCTACCTTCTCACCTACAGTACCACAATCGAATATTTAGAAAGCACCACAATGTATTATAATGTCCTTGATGCTTGTGTACTATAATTATGCTTTCACAAATACATTACACCTTCCCATATGCTACACACACACACTATAATATTATACTATCACACTAAAACATTGATGCTTTGCTAAAGCAATCAATGGCCATTTAAGGATAAATTTACAAATTGCATTCATTCAAACATTAGTTCAAGAACACAAGTAAATTATGTGTGCAGTAAATTAACTATGTATAGCAGCACGTATTCATATAACAGTGTATTAATCTAATGGTCATCTCCAGGCTCTTCAACAGTAGAGAGTCGTTCATATTTGCTCTTGCTTTCTTTACGACTGATTAAAGACAAACTGGATGTGCTAGTTTTTTTTCACTTGCGGAGCATCATACATATGATCAACACTTCCAGATATAGGATTTTCATATGGACTAGCAGGTTTACCAAAAGTGCTGGTAGCGTAATCAGGATTTTCATAAATGTTTTCACTTTAGCAGCTACTGGTTGAGCATATTGTACATTCTTAATAGTCTCATCTGTTTCAAGTTCCATTCCTGCCTGGTTATTTCTTATAGTTGTACCTTAATTGAGCTGCTGCCAGAATAGAAATGATCTTACTCCTTCCTTGCTTTCTTTTCACCACAATCAATCACAGTGATGATTACTAACCCTACAACTACATTGTAACAGAAATTTGTTGACATATGTTAGCAAAAAGTACAGTAGATACTCACCTACAATACCATTGGCTATTGTTAGCATGTTTAATTTAATGCCATTCTGTGTCAAATAAGGATAAAATTATTTAATGGACTGTTTAGATGCAGATGAAGCTCCTTGGATGGATAAATAAAAGTTTGATAATATTGTAATTATATAGTCAGTAATTTTGTATAATATACATAATAATTTAGATAGTAAATTTGCCTACTGAATCAAAATGTCTTATTCTAACTGATTGTGTGTAGCTGTACACTCAAAACAATAGAATTGAAAATTTACACCATGAAAGTACGCAGGCAAAGATCAGTTTACCAAAGACTTTATATTTGCCCACAAATGTTTGAAAATAAATTCCAAATTGAACACAATACATACAACAGTGTCATTGAATATAATAGCTTCATAATCAGATTATTAAATTCATTCTACGTGCACGTGCACATAAGGTCAGCTTTAAGAGCAGCAATTTCAAAATTGTGAACACTTGCTTTTGCAAATAAATGGATAACAACAAGTGCAATTCATTAGTCGTACATCTTGTGTTTCAAATTTAGCCATTAAAGAGATAGCATATTCACAGTAATACACCTATTAAGTAGGTGTCTTCATTCACCAAAATGCCTTCAATTTAAGTTTGTGTTCTCATTTGAATCGCAAGAATTGTGTTACTGCATGCATATTCAAATGCTGAAAATTTAAAGCAGTTGCTATTATTATGCCAGAGGTAATTTTCCAACTAACATAGAAGGTGAAGCACAACACAAAAATGTGACCGAATTTTGGAAAATCACCCATATGGGCGCATTTGACACATAAAATATTTAATGATCAGATTACAAACTTTATAGTGCAATCTACTTGTTGATGGTTTTAAGCCATTCTCAATACCTTAAATTACAAGAAAATTCTTAAAATATTTATAGAATTGTTTACTGCTCTTATTAGCAACCCACTAAACGTAAAAATTCTAATTATTTCACGTGCGCCCATATGGGTAATTTTCCAAAATTTAGTCACAAATAATGTTGTTATAATTGGTACATATAGTGGAATGTTAAAGAGCTCTAGCATCCAGAGGGTCTACGATTTTTTTACAAATATTATGCATGAATTAGTATGATTTTAAAATCCATATTACAATCCAGTCTCCTCAAACTTTTCACCTGCTTCCTATTCCACCCTTGTAATAATTATCAGGGGCGCACGCTTTCCTGACTGATTTATTAAATTATTGTGATCTTTGAGTGGAAAAAAGAGACAAAAGAGATGATAAAGACTGCTTCAGTAGGTGATGCCTGGGGTTACTTGGCTTGTACTCCACGTGATTAAGATACACGACTTGAATTTTGCCATGAAAACCATACAGACGCAGGGGCGTAGCCAGGATTATTTTGAAGGGGGTTTGGATTTAAAGTGGCCGAAATGTCTTAAGGGAAGGCCTGGGTGCTTCCCCTAGACCATGTTTGAACGAAAATGATGCATACACAAAATGTGCCCTTAGGCAGTAACATTAAAAGGTGTTTGTGTATCTAACTAGCTAAAACCTACACACTGCTGTTTATGCAGCTTATAGAAACCATGAACCTTTTGTAAAACTAACTAATCTTCACTCCCAGACAGCATACTGACAGCCAACTTCAATTTCCTAGCACACGGAAGTCCTCCACACTCGAGTCCCTTAGTTGGCAATACTTCTTTCCAGCTATATACATTATTCTCAGCCGGTCCTCCTGTTGATGGTCAATAACTTTAGACTTGGCTTGTACTCCAATATGTTCGAGACATCACGTGACCACAACATGTAATAAATAAATCAGGTAAATATACATCAACAATTCACAGTTTGTGCTAACACATGTATAACACGACCACTCAAGTTTAGCAGCTGCAGCCTTGAGCTTGTAATATGTCTCAACCAACCACTGAACAGTCCTTCGCCATTTCACCCGTGCCATTCATCACGTGCGCGATTGATCACGTGATGCAATAGACATGATTTGCAGGGTTCAGCATTAATGTGATGTGACCCTCAAGAGTAGTACAGAGGAGCGCCAGTTGGAAAGTAGCTACCGGAGAGCTCCAGGGTTGTAAGATTTGGTATGATTTTTAATTTAAAAAAATTCTGCTTCTTTTCGTCCGAATCATCCGAACCCCCCTTGCCTACGCTCTTGAGACGGAGAGCGTTTCGTTAACCTCGCCATCCTACAAGTTGAAAAACGTTGGTCTAAGATTAGAACTAGTGCTATAGCCTATTCATTCGATCGTTTCCGCACATTTTCAAATACGGACACACCCCCATCACGAAGCTATTTTTTTGCCAATTTTTATTCCCGCCTACCACCCCCAAGCTATTATTATTATTTATTGTTAATCAGCAGGACCCTCCAGGGATATAATGCTGATGTTCAATTACACGTGTACAATCTCAATTAGTTACTTAACTATATGTGACCGGATTTCATATAACAAGGCTTCCACACACACAAAATCAAACTTACGATTTTACCAGAAATGGATTGCTGGTCTAATACACTATCGTATTTCACACTGTACTTCATTCAGCACTGGCAAGTCTGGTTTCTGTAGCAGCTTTCTTCCGACCCTGTCAAAGCCACGAGTGGGAGATTGGCACCATTAAATGGCCATGGCTTTGTGATAATGGTGTATAGTGAGCTGGGACTTCACAGAGAGCTTGCCAATAGTGTTCTCAGTCAATTTGGAGTAATTTGAGGGCCATGGAGGGCCATGGAGAGCCCAAACTTGGCCTCTGGATTCCAATCGTCTTCTTACTTCATTTTATACCCCTATATTAAGACCACCGTCCAACCCTATTACTACCACCTGTGATATTATTACCCGCTCGAAAAAAGCTGCCCAAAACAGGGCAAATTTTGGGTATCAGAAATGTATACACCCACTCAGTGATAGCTAGTAAACAGATGAATAATTGGTGCAAATTTTGTTTGCACAGCTGTAGGCACTGGGAAGTTATTACACAATGATTCCTTAAAATCGCCATTTCTCCTAACAAAGCTTTGTGCGTCGAAGCCTTGTTTTGTCAAAAGTCACATATAAGTATGTACAATTACGACAAGTTACGACAAGCTACCACTCTGCACGACAAGCTACCACTCTGCATGGAGTAACCACTCTACAAGCAAGCTTACCTGTCTAGGCCTTTAGTGAACTGCGTAGTTTTCCCATAAATGATTCGATAGCACTGATTAAAACATTAAACTCGCTTAACGGAAATTCTCCGTGATATCTCTAGGATATGTCCGTTTATCATAACCGAACGTAACCAGAACGTACTAGCTGCTGAACCATAATCAAAAACTTTAGGTATGCATATATAATACATCTAGTGGCTGCACTTGCATTGGCTTGGGTGATTGATTGCCCTGTACAGGCTATCAGCCTAATGAGTGTTGCATATTAGTTGTAACATGGGCATTCGGGCTTTTCCTGATATGTATGCCCTCTGGCATACACATCAGGCAAAGCCCTCATGCCCATGTTACAACTATTACATGTATTAGGCCATAATATTATTATCTAATCCAAAACAGCCTAGCTGTAAAAAAACAGTGTGGCCCTCAAAAAGTCTATGGTGAAAAAAAGATGTGAAATCCAAGGTGGCGGCCAAGAAGTGGCTGTGATGGTAGGTTAATGGTAAAAATTTTAATAACGACAATTCAAGTGAATTTTTGTGCCACTTGGTCTTGGCAAAAAAATTCACCTAAATTGCCGTTATTAAAATTTTTACCATTAACCTACCATCACAGCCATTTCTTGGCCGCCACCTTGGATTTCACATCTTTTTTCACCATAGCCTTTTTGAGGGCCGCACTGTTTTTTTACAGCTTGGCTGTTTTGGATTAGATTTCATTTATTTTTGTATTTGTATACCCCAAAGCCGGCCTATGGCCAGCTTTGGGACTTTTTTAACCTGTCTTTTTTTCTTTACTACAGGAAGAAGAAAATGTGAAGCAAATGTACTTTAAATATTTCTGATTTTATCATTAAATGTACAAATTATATATATATATAATACATATATTTATCATAGAACTCTCCATGGTGGTTTCTTTGTAACTGAACACTCTACAAGGAGACTTCTTCTTGCTGCTCTCTCTGCAGGGTGAATGTTTGTAGCTGAACAATCTACAAGGTAACTTCTTTTAGCTGATCTCTCTACAGGTTGATTTGTTTGTAGCTGAATTCTGTGCAGGTGATTTGTTTGCAGCTGAGTTCTTTACAGAATGGTTTCTTTGTATCTGAACTCTCTACAAGGTAACTTCTTCTAACTGATCTTTCTACAGGACAATTTGTTTGTGGCTGAATTTTCTACAGGGTGATTTCTTTGCAGCTGAACTCTCTACATGGTGGTTTCTTTGTAACTGAACTCTCTACAAGGTAATTTCTTCTAGCTGATCTCTCTACAGGGAGATTTGTTTGTAGCTGAACTCTCTACAGGTGATTTGTTTGCAGCTGAACTCTCTACATGATGGTTTCTTTATAGCTGAACTCTCCACAAGGTAACTTCTTCTAGCTGATCTTTCTACAGGGTGATTTATTTGTAGCTGAACTCTCTACAAGGAAACTTATTCTGGCTGATCTCTCTACAGGGAGATTTGTTTGTAGCTGAACTCTCTACAGGTGATTTGTTTGTAGCTGAACTCTCTACATGATGGTTTCTTTGTAACTGAACTCTCTACAAGGTAATTTCTTCTAGCTGATCTCTCTACAGGGAGATTTGTTTGTAGCTGAACTCACTACAGGTGATTTGTTTGCAGCTGAACTCTCTACATGATGGTTTCTTTGTAGCTGAACTCTCCACAAGGTAACTTCTTCTACGTAGCTGATCTTTCTACAGGGTGATTTGTTTGTAGCTGAACTATCTACAAGGAAACTTCTTCTAGCTGATCTCTCTACAGGGAGATTTGTTTGTAGCTGAACTCTCAACAGGTGATTTGTTTGCAGCTGATCTCTCTACATGATGGTTCTTTGTAGCTGAACTCTCTACAAGGTGACTTCTTCTAGCTGATCTTTCTACAGGGTGATTTGTTTGTAGCTGAACTCTCTACAGGTGATTTGTTTGCAGCTGAACTCTCTACATGATGGTTTCTTTGTAGCTGAACTCTCTACAAGGTAACTGATGTCTCTACAAAGTCACTAGTTTGTAGCTGAACTCTCTACGTGGTGGTTTCTTTGTAACTGAACTCTCTACAAGGTGACTTCTTCTAGCTGATCTCTCTACAGGGAGATTTGTTTGTAGCTGAACTCTCTACAGGTGATTTGTTTGCAGCTGATCTCTCTACATGATGGTTCTTTGTAGCTGAACTCTCTACAAGGTGACTTCTTCTAGCTGATCTTTCTACAGGGTGATTTGTTTGTAGCTGAACTCTCTACAGGTGATTTGTTTGCAGCTGAACTCTCTACATGATGGTTTCTTTGTAGCTGAACTCTCTACAAGGTAACTGATGTCTCTACAAGGTCACTAGTTTGTAGCTGAACTCTCTACGTGGTGGTTTCTTTGTAACTGAACTCTCTACAAGGTGACTTCTTCTAGCTGATCTTTCAAGAGGATGATTTGTTTGTAGCTGAACTCTCTACAAGGAAACTTCTTCTAGCTGATCTCTATACAGGGAGATTTGTTTGTAGCTGAACTCTCTACAGGTGATTTCTTTGCAGCTGAACTCTCTACATGATGCTTTCTTTGTAGCTGAACTCTCTACAAGGTGACTTCTTCTAGCTGATCTTTCTACAGGGAGATTTGTTTGTAGCTGAACTCTCTACATGATGGTTTCTTTGTAACTGAACTCTCTACAAGGTAATTTCTTCTAGCTGATCTCTCTACAGGGAGATTTGTTTGTAGCTGAACTCTCTACAGGTGATTTGTTTGCAGCTGAACTCTCTACATGATGGTTTCTTTGTAGCTGAACTCTCCACAAGGTAACTTCTTCTAGCTGATCTTTCTACAGGGTAATTTGTTTGTAGCTGAACTCTCTACAGGTGATTTGTTTGCAGCTGAACTCTCTACATGATGGTTTCTTTGTAGCTGAACTCTCTACAAGGTAACTGATGTCTCTACAAGGTCACTAGTTTGTTGCTGAACTCTCTACGTGGTGGTTTCTTTGTAACTGAACTCTCTACAAGGTGACTTCTTCTAGCTGATCTTTCTACAGGTGATTTGTTTGCAACTGAACTCTCTACATGATGGTTTCTTTGTAGCTGAACTCTCTACAAGGTAACTTCTTCTAGCTGATCTCTCTACAGGGAGATTTGTTTGCAGCTGAACTCTCTACATGATGGTTTCTTTGTAACTGAACTCTCTACAAGGTGACTCCTTCTAGCTGATCTTTCTACAGGGTGATTTGTTTGTAGATGAACTCTCTACAGGTGATTTTTTTGTAGCTGATTTCTCTACATGATGGTTTCTTTATAGCTGAACTATCTACAAGGTATAACTTCTTCTATTGATCTCTCTACAGGGTGATTTGTTTGTAGTTGAACTCTCTACATGGTAGTTTCTTTGCAGCTGAACTCTACAAGGTGATTTCTTCTAGCTGAACTATCTCTTTCCATAGTTGCATGAACTCCCTACAAGGTAACTTCTTCTAGCTGATCTCTCTACAGGGTGAATTGTTTGTAGCTGATCACTCTACAGGGTGAATTGTTTGTAGCTGATCTCTATACAGGTTACGTACCTGTTTCTAGCTGATCTCTTGAATTCTCTTCAGGGTGACTGCTCTATTAGGATGACTGCTCTATTAGAGTATCTCGATCTCGCACTTGCTGCACCAAGTTGGATTTCGTGTTATAACTCCGTGGCTTTAAGTCTGATTCTTCTACACCATTGAAGAGCCTTTCTAAGATGATTACTCCATCTATACAGCGATTTTCAAAGCATTACCCCAAGCGGTTTATCTGGTAGGCGTGGCAAGTAATAGTTTTTTATTAGCTAATCTCGATTGCGTAATTGTTACACACTGTTGGTTTTTTCGTTGTATGTTCCTGGTTTTTAGCTCGATTTCTTTCAAACCACAAAAGGTTTGAGGTTCAATAGTTAACCTATTCACCCACCGATTTTCAGTTTCTTCCCATACGCGGTTTACCCTGTAGGCGTGACAACATATTGGTGTTATTTTTCGTGAATAATCGATCATAACTCTTTTCCTGTTTATCGTATCCTAGCCAAATTTGTACAGAGATGCGCCTTTATACTCCGCTTCAGTGTGCCAAATTTCAAGGCAATCGGATATGGCGTTCGCGTTTTATAGCAGTTTTTGTAAGTGTGCGAAAAGAGGAAGAAAAATAAGAAGAAAAAAACCCCGAAGAAACTAAGCCAATTTTTGAAGTCGCATATCTCGGGAACGCTTGAAGCGATTTCGCTCAAATTTGGAATGTGGAGTGCTGAAGGTGGAGGGAGTGTCCACAGCAAAAATCGTCTTGTTTCATCAAGGCAGCACAGAGCTACGGAGGTGCGAAAATTGCGTTTTCTTCCTTCCTGTCAATATACTCACGGGTGTTGCGCGCCGGCTTCTTGGGCCGCACGACACACTACCGTGTGTCTTGAACTTTGGAACACTTCAATGTATCATGCTCAAATTTTAATGCTAGATAGATAACTAGAGAATAAGGAGCATCCCTATTTGATCGCATACACAGTTTTAATAATTTATTGTCAACTGGACACGAAATTAATGACAAGCACAACTAACACAACGATACATCTCAGTCTATTTATATGTCAATGTTCCAGTTATCATCCGTATTCTCTATCTCCCCCCAAGTCTGTATCATAATCACATGGTAGAGACTAATTTAATAAAGGATGATATCTTCTGAGGTTTGCCACTTAGGGGGTTGTCTGATCCGGGTAGAGCACCGCAACTTGATTGGAGAGGTCTGTGGTTCAACAGGCGGCTGTACGTACATGTGGTGAAGTCTCCGTCTGGGCTGGCTGTGGTGAGGCCATCAACTGAGGTGAAATAATTGGAGTTGTTGAGGGTGGTCTTGGTGACAATGTAGGAGAGTAACTTTGTGGAGGGATCAGGGTTACTGGTTGATCCTGTTCAACAGGAGGGGAGGTCGATAAGTGCACTTCAGGCGAATTGCCTGGAGAGGAAACATCAGGATGGATGGGTGCATCATCAGTATGTGTAGTGGAGGTTGGTGGTGACTGATCAGCAGAGCAGCGAGGTGGCAGGTACTTCAAGTCATCCAGTATCGATCTTTTCCTATCAGGTTTATACACAGGAGTGTATTTTCGTAGAAATTTATTCTGATAGTAATTCTGCCTGAGCCATCCACTCTAACAACATACTGATGATACTGAAGTACCTCAATGACAATTCCAGTTTTATCCCATTTTCTGGGATGATTACCAACCTGATTTTGAATCCTTATATGATCCCCAACAGACAGAGGTGGGAGGCGTCTGGTATGCTCTTGCCATCTTTCATGATTGGCTATGTGATGCCTCCTCAGTGCTGCCTCTCTAGCCAGTAATGATTCTTTCCACACTGGATCTGGCTGGTATTTTCCAGGTAGGATTGGGATGAGATCTTTGATAGGTCTGCCAAATATGCACATTGCAGGAGATAGTTTGGTGTCCTTGTCTGGAGTGTTGCGGTATTGCAGAATTGCTTGTTGGAACTTGTCCACATCAAGGTTACCTCCAGATCCAACATTGTCAACAATTAGTCGCTTGATTGTTTTGACTGCAACTTCTGCTCTGCAATTGCTGTGAGGAAAGGCCACTGAGCTAAGTAGGTGATGAACGCCCCAACTAGATAAAAATGATCTTGTCATGCGGGCGACAAATTCAGGCCCACCAACAGAAGACAGCTCATCCGAGATCCCATAAGTGGCGAATGTCCGTCGAAGCAGCGCAATGAGGCCTTCGGATCCATTCTGCGCCCTTTCAACTACTGGCCAACTGGAATATTGGTCCACAATGACAAGGTAGTTCATTCCCTGTTGGTGAAAATAATTAGCACATATACATTGAAAAGGATACACTGCAAGAATTGGTGGTGTAGGTGGCAAAGCAGGTTGGGATGGTGCCATCTGGTTACAGTGGCTGCAATTGGCCCTAGTTGCTTGAATGTCGTAGGTGATACCTGGCCAGAAGATTGCAGCGTCTGCTCTAGAAATTATTGAGGAAGTGCCCTGATGCACTGCATGAAGAGCAGACAAGCAGCGTTGCTGAAGAGATGGTGGAATAACGATTCTATCTTTGTACAGAATTACACCATCTACACTGTACAGATGCTCCTTAAATTGGTGATAGTCTCTAAGCTGAGATGGTAACTGGCATCTTTGGTCTGGCATACCATCTTCAATAATAGAGAGTAAGGAATGCATATCTGTGTCTGAACTTGTGGCAATGCAGACTTGATTCCAATCAACTATTTGAATGTCCTCAAGTTGAGCAGCCGCAGAATGCCTCAAAGCAGCCTCCATGTCATTCGATGGTAGTTGATCATCACGAAGTACACCTGCAAAACGTTGAAGAGGAATGTTAAGTCCCGGAGACACGAGAGGATCCGAGGTGATGTAGGAAATGTCATCATCTGATAATTCCATCTTGGATGGGATTGGGTCACCAGAGGGATACCTAGAGATAGCATTGGAAGCTGTTTTTGACTCCTGGAATGTGTACCATATTAAAACTATAGCGGAGAGTTTTTTCATTAAGGTTACGTAGTCGAGGGTTGCTTACTTGATCTAAAGATCTATCTCCAAATATCTTCAATAAAGGTTTGTGGTTAACTGCAATCACAAGATTATCACATCCCAAAACAAAGTGCCTAGCCTTGTCGAGGGCATCCGCCACTGCCAGAGCTTCTCCCTCAATTGGCGCATAACGGGATTCTGCAGGGTGAGTGAATCTACTGCCCACTAGGGTGATCTTCCATCCCTGATGACAACAGAAGAGGCCAATTGATGGGCATGAGCAGTGCTTCTGAAAAAGCCAGAAGCCTATGCCATGCCTGGACCAATCTGTAGCAAGGCAAGTTGGTTTAGTTTTGTCAAAGATCTTCACCCCATCAGAAATTTCAGAAACAATCACAGTTTTGGACTCCTCAAATAACTGATTAAGACTACCATCCCAATGAAACGGTGTGGCTGGTTTGAGCAGATTTCTAAATGGGAGCATCCGTTCAGCGATGCTAAAGGCATATGCCACTTGATTTAGTAGGCCGAACCATGATCTAACATCTGTAATGTTTCTAGGTGTAGGAAACTCCATAATAGCTCTAAGGTATTTCTTACAAGGGCGAACCGTATCACTTGTTATCTCAAATCCAGCAAATTCCACATTGTCTTGGGTGAACACAAACTTCTCTGGGTTGAGGATGATACCATTTCGTCCACAGATCTCAAGCCATTTGGCTGCTTGAAAGAAACAGTCATGGATAGTGTCTGACCACAAGAGTGTATCGTCCACACATTTAGTCTTCTGGGGGAACAATGCTACAACTTCATCGTAGCGCCTGGAGTAACCATCCCCTGAAGCAATGTATCTTTGAAGTGCAGAACAATATTGGTACCTGCCCCATGGAGTGATAAAGGTGGTATAATGATGATCATCAGGGTGAAGTGGAACACTGTGATAGCCATTCCAAGCATCAAATACGGTTTTCCTCTTTCCGTGGGGAACAGATCTAGCCTGATGAAAAGGAGATTGAGTATGGTGAGTTTCCCGAGTGGCATGACTGTTGAGTGGTTGAAAGTCAATGGTCCTCCTAGACTTTCCATTCTTTTTGGCACAAATGACCATTCTGTGACACCATGTTACTGGCTCACCAATGGGGACAGGTTCTAAAACACCCAGCCTGACATCTCTGTCCAATTCTGCCTTAACGTCACCTTGGCAATGAATAGGGACCAGTATCGGTGAATCATAGGCAGTTGGTTTCGCCTTGGGGTCAATCATTAGACGCATAGGTGGTCCCTCCATCGTGGGCAAAGGTTGATGTTCACATGTATTAAAAGTGCTGCAGCCATAATATTCTAGTAAGAATTGCTTGAGCTTCACTATGTTTTCTTCGGTGGCAGCACAGGGGAGGGTGGTGGGGAGAGGCGGTGGTTTGGTCCTCCTCAGACAATCACATTTCAGAGAAGCCACTTCCTGAGAGGAACTGGTATGGTCAATATTAAGTACCTGGTGATCCACCCATGGAGGTATCTCACCTACAATTGGAAATTGAGTTGGTATAATACCCAAGTCCATACAAGCTTCCCGACTAAGAAAGAACTTATCTGTATTGTTGGTGATGTAAACCATCTGTCGAGTCACCCTCTCACTACTTGATTGGTCCCTCCCAGATAACCTAAAATTTGTAGCACCCAGAATCGGGATATCACGATTATTGGCAGAATGCATCCGCATGTTAACTGGGATGAGATCCTCACTGGGAAGTCCTGACTTCTCAGCCAGCTTGAGCCCTGCCAAGCAACTCTGGCACCCTGTGTCTGCCAAGTAGAATATTGCTTGGTGAGAAGGATAAGTGAAACCCAAAACGTTTGTAGTCATCCTTCTCCACTCTCACTGATAACCTGACAAATGGCTGGGGCTTTGATGGGTGCCGCAACCATTTGTTTGATGGTTGATCATAAACATGATGATCTAGGGAAACAGATGCCAAATTATGCTGTATTGTTAACTCACATAAGGTGTCAAATATCGCACTCTCGTTAGTGGTATCCATTCTGACCTTGACCTTTGCTCTGCAGACACTTTCAAAGTGATGGTCCTTGCCACAATGGCCACAAACTGTGCCATACGCTGGACATTCTCTGCGTCTCAGACGTGCGGGTGCACTTTTTCCATGACCTCTCTTCCCACAATATGAGCATGAATCCTGCTCCCTTGGTGGTCTCTCCGCAGCGTCCCTTTTCTGATGCTTATATGTACTGCCAGCAATGGCATCAGTTGCGTGTGGCAAAAGGAGCTGGCCAGCTGGGTAGCTGACCTCTTACCAGCTTCCTTAGCTTCTATAAATCTAAGTATTTTTTCAAAGGTCATGTCTTGGTTTTTATCACCCAATAGATCGAGCTGAATCTCAGCATCTTCCATACCCTGGCACAATACGCCCTGCAGTATGGCTTCAGTATAACCTACATAAGTGTCACAATTTGTACATTTTTGTATGAACTTACATACACTGACCTGCCCTTGAAGTCTAGCTCCAAAAGCACGAATTGGTTCACCTCTGTCTTGTTTCATATTGTGGAGCGCCACTCTGGCCACCATAACGTTCTCCTCCCTGACTGCCAGGGTCTTCACAGCCGCAAGTACCTCTTCTTCTGACTTTCCCGTAAGGGTTCCTCCAGCATTTCGAGTAAGGTTCCTTCGTAGTTGGTCGTCGCAGCATTCAAGTAGTTGGATCACTTTGTCCACACCTGATAGGTTAGTCGCTCTCACATAGTCGCTCCATCTGGACTGAAAATACTGCCATTCCTCCGTCGTTCCAGCAGACAATATACACGGGCATTTCACCTTTTCAGCTTTCGCCGTAGGAGCAACAGGGTGGGGTACAGCATGGACGCTCGCATGGGTTATGATAAGGACAGCAGCCACCACAGGTTCCACATCCGGCGTTTGGTACATGCAACCTTCAATTTGGCACCGGATGGCAGGCATCTCTTCACAATAGCGATGCTCTTTAATTGGACCAGCTGACCTTTTGCCAGGTAGATTGCCAAGCCTTTCTCCCGGTCTTGAGGAAGCCAGTCGCCAGACAGCCGTCCCCTTGAGCATTGAGTTGTGCTTGTCATAGAGAATAAGGAACGTCCCTATTTGATCGCATACACAGTTTAAATAATTTATTGTCAACTGGACACGAAATCAATGACAAGCACAACTAACACAACGATACATCTCAGTCTATTTATATGTCAATGTTCCGGTTATCATCCGTATTCTCTAATAACCACTCAGCTTATAATTTTAGCTATAAAGAAAATCAAACAATGTGTCAAAATAAACGGTTTTTCAAAATTTGGACACACATATAGCAAGGACATTCTATAGCTATACAGTAGCATACCAACACACATAGTAGGGTTATCATGATGCAACTCATATCCATCATCACATGTGCAATTAAAACCTCGTTGTTACAACCTTGATCACATCCTGCTGTTCCTTGTAGGCATTCATTAATATCTACATAGAAGTCAAATCAAGTCTGTGTAGTAACTGTTGTAAAGTTCTAACCTTTACAAGTAACTCCATCATCTTGTAGCATATATCCAAAGGAACAATTACACTTAAACCCTCCAGTTAGTTTCACACACACTTGAGAGCAGTTATGTGTTCCAACATAGCACTCTGCAATATCTGTAGTATAAGTGATAGCTGATGCTTACATTGAATATTCACATAACTGTAGCTCCTCAATTATTCTTTTACCACAGTGGCTATTGACACCAATCGTTGGTGTCAATATCCTTGGCCTTCTATTACAAAAAAGACGCCTATATGTACTCAGTTATCCAAACCCCTTGGGACCAGGGGTGGTCCATCAGTCAGAAAAGTCCATGTCTCTGTAACTGTGTAAAAACAATCTTAAAACAACATTGGTAAAAGTATCAGTATTCTTCAACTACTCTAGAACAGTCATTACTCTAATAGAGCAATCATTGTTCCGTAGTTTGATTAACCAAGAATCCGGATAAGTGGAGTCTGTATAACTGAGATTCCACTGTGTATTGCATTATGAGAATATCAATACCCTTATCAGTGTAGGATCCAGGTCAAGGAATCCATGGAATCCCACTATTTAGGCAGAAGCCTTCATATCACATGCTGAACTGCTGACAACTTTTTCTTGACTGCATGCTGACATCAATAATACACAGTTTATCACTCCCAGAAATAAGTATTGTATGACTTACAGTGACAAAAGAACTCATTTTATTCTTTACTATAAAATCTGCCGCTACCCTTAATGCCTTTATATGTGATGAGCGTATTACAGTTATTTTGATGACTATATTTCAACTACTTTTCTTATATATTCCAAAGGGTAACAGTGAAACATTGCAGGGAAATAATTATTTATATTTATGCAAATTACAGTAGCTAGACTGTAGCTATAGCTACAATTAGCTATGTAGTTGCTATACTTCAGAGCGAAACTGGAACCTCCCTTTTAAAAGTCTGCTACTTATTACAAAGATTTAGACAGACTTTTAAAACTCTGTTTTAAAGAATTTTAAGGAAGAGTATTACAATTAGTAGCTATTGTTTACATTATCTACTGACTTACCAGTGCAGGTGTGATCGTCATCAGTCAACTCATATCCATCCCAACAAGAACAGTCATAAGATCCATCAGTGTTATCACATGTTTGTGTACATCCTCCATTATCAGTTTGACATTCATTGATATCTGAGTAAAGTGCATATTGCTATTATTAACTGGAATTGCTACATTGAGGTTTGTACCTCAGTACTACATAATTTCTAAACAAGACCACAAAATGATGCATACTACGATTGAGATACATATTGCAATAACCTTTAATCGGTTTATTATATCACTGTCTACTGAGTTTATGATTTCAGTATAGTATACAACATTATATTCATATTTTTAATGATTGAATAGTTGACCATGCATTTGCATAACAAAATGCACACTGTACTTCCATTGGCTCTCCATCTTTGTATTGAACATAGTCATTCATTTAGATGGTCACTCAGTCCATTATAAATGAGCCATTCAACTATTGGGGCAAGCCTGAGTGAGCCCCACAAATGGCAGTAGTCCTGACCATTCCCAAGAGTTTATGTAACGAACATGGACAGCCCCACACTGGTACTTGCTCATGTATGTATGACCATTCCTGAGAGTTTACGTAGTGAACACCGAAACCCCACACTAGCAGTGCTTGTTCAATCGTACGTACAACCATTCAACCATACATACAACCATTCCCGAGAGTTTATGTAACGAACACAGAAAGCCCCACACTGGTAGTGCTCAACCATACATACAACCATTCCTGAGAGTTTACGTAACAAAGCCAGAAGACAAAGAGAAACTTCTGAAGAAAGCCAGGATGCAAGGCTTCATCCTAAGAAGGGACCGTGATGCATTAAGAATGCACAATGAGACAGATGATGAAATGTTATTAAGGTTGGTGAAACTTATCATAATTCAAGTAGCCTGCATGCCCAACAACATGCATAATACTTAGTAGCTCCTATATCCATAGATTATACAGTGTGTGTGTGTGTGCGTGTGCGCGTGTGTGTACTTGTGCGTGTGTTTATACTATAGCCAAACTCACATTTAGCTAGCTAATATTATAAAAACTCAGGCTTGCCCCAACATGCTTTAGCATCTATCTAGTATATTTGTATAGTCAGTCAGTCAGTCAGTCAGTCAGTCAGTGGTAAACTGGATGGAAAGTCACTTATTCAATTGGTTAGCTGGTTGGTCAGCCAGTTGATTGGTTAACTGGTCAGTCAGTCACTCAGCACGGTCATGTACAACACCTTATCACTAATAGAATTCCAATCTCACGTCAGGTCCAACAGATGCTCAAGAGGTTTCAATTAATTGATATCCCAATATGGACCTGCAAGAAGGCTATATATACTAAGAGCTTATGTAGCAAGGAATCAACACGCAATTTAACATTGTCCGTATATATATATATATATATATATATAAAGAACTTTGCGTGGGAGGATCAAAGCAAAAAAGTGCTCTATATTTGCCATACAAGCACAAGTGTTCTATAATGGGCAGTTATAGAACACATTAATACACCATAGTTCTATATCAGGTAGTTATAGAACTACCACGTCTATTTTGCAGGCTAATAGCCTACTTTGAGTGAGTAATCACTCATTCTGGCCAGTACAATCAATCAACCAAGCCAGCGTAGGCTGATAGCCTGACTGCACTGGCTGATCAGTCAACCCAACCAGTAAGAGCAAAACCACTCAATTTAATTTATAGACGCACTTGAAGATTTCGATTGTGGTCAGCAGTAAACATTCTTACTACATTTTGTTCACATAAATGGACGAGTCCTAGGAATATCATGGAAACATCATGGAAACATGCTTATTAAAGTACCACAATCGAAACTTTTTGTTGTTGAGAAGACAGACTAGACTCACAAAACGACTAATGAAGGCGCAGCACAGTGCAACACGGGAGCAATTCCTATTCTAACAATAATAATACTACTTCATGAGTTTCTAATTGTTTTGTGTGTCTTGTGTGTATCTCAAGTTGACAGTTCTCTATACCAGATAAAGCACTGTCTTTGCTTATGCAATACGCAAAATATAGCACTTCAAGAGTGGTCTTGAGATGAAATATAGCACCCGGCTTTGCCTCATGCTAATTTTGTCTCTCGCCTACTCCTTGAGTGCTATATTTCCCATATAGCACTTGCAGCAGTACTTTATCTATACTGTAACAGGCTTTGAAAGTATTTCATTGAACTATTTAACTAACTTCAGGGGCGGATCCAGAGTTTGGAAAGGGGGGGTGCACTTTGCTGAAAAGTTGAAGAGCAAAAAAAAAGGGAAACAAATAAAGGTCACAGCAATAATAGCTGCCTTTACCAAATGTAATTACTATAAATTATAAAGATCTTTATTCATAGCTTCATAGTTAAGCTACACTGCCTCATGAACACTGTGACTGCTTTATTAGAGTGACTGCTCTATTAGAGTATCTCAATCTTGTATGTAATTTTTTTTAAAGAGGTGTCCCCTGTACCCCCCTGGATCCACCACTGAACTTGGGAATGGTTTTGCCTTAGAATTTTTTCTCAGAATGATTTTTATTTAAAATTGAAATTAATTTCTATTGCAAATTACTGCACTTTCAAAGAACCTTTTTTCTTCTCATTATCTCAATTTTATTGCTTACCAGAGCAGCTGTGACCATCCTCATTAAGAGTGTAACCAGTAGGATCTGCACAGGTACAATAGTAACTGCCACGACTATTAACACAATTGTGTTGGCAACCTCCATTGGAACTACTGCACTCATTGATATCTGTGTGCAAAAAATTTACACAAACACATGTTTCAGATTAAAGTTTGTGGATTATAGTATCTGAATGTTATATTAGAGTATTTGATTGCTCTATTAAAACTCTCATTCTTTTTGAGTTTAAGTGCCTATTCTGTCACCTCATTTCAACAGTGGCACCGCATATTGTGATCAATGCTAATTATTACTATGGAAAGAAGAAAAAGTGCTCATATGAATCGCATATTAATTCCAATATCAATCATTATCTTGATTATAATAACACTTCAGTATCATTTAACTGAATCGGTTAGTTATGGTTTTTAGTGATGCTGCTGAGCTACCACTTGGAATAGTGTTATTACACAACTTATTAGCTCAGCCTGGGACTTCTCTCTACAAGATCAGATGACTGGTACATTCTTTCTATCTGTTCTGTTTTAAGCACAAGCCTAGTATACTTTTAATACCCTATGCTGCAGTGTTCAAAACTTTAACCTATTATATAGGCTTACAAACATACTAAATATTTATTTTATTTTTATTTATTAATGCTTTACAGCACAAGTGCTGAAGGTCTGTAGGACACCTGGTCCTACAACCTGCTCAAAGACTTTAGCTACTTAGACTTTAGCTACTTAAGGTGTGTTTGAAAAGTTGGAGAATTTAATTTTATACCTCAGTTCCATGTTTTGATAGCATATGTGACTGTCTCTGGGAAAACCGGTCTTATCGCCCATTTAAAGGTATCGAGAAACGTCAGTTTTAAATATTCTGTGTGTTGTAGCTGGCCAATGGTGGTAGCTGCGCATACCAAATTTTCACACGTTTCACAACAATTTCTTACCTTCCTGATCATCCACTGAAGAAGTAGTCAACAGCTAAGTTTCCCGCCATTTTAGATAGTTTTTAAACCGAGGTTGTCTGTATCAGGCGAGCTCCAGAAGGGTGGGAGGTGGGGGGCCCTGGAAGGCGGGCAAGATGGTGTTCAAAAATTGAAAAGAGACGTGCTGGGATGAATTAGGCCAAGTTATAGGCCATCCAGGGCTCAGAAATGGCTAAAATGAAAGGAAATTTACAGCACAGGTCATTGTCCAACACCACAGAGCTGTACAGCCACACACAGCCATCTCCTGGTTGGCCAGGGCTCCATCAAGACCCCAGACCACTCGTACGGCTCGCCACTGTGCTCTAGAAAAGCAGCCAGCAAAAGCAGACCACTTTACTCTGGTCGACTGTGGCAGTGAAACTTGATAGTGCATTCATTAAGCTTTGTGTTTGTGTGAAAAAATCAAACTTCCTGTCTTGGGCGATAAGAACGGTTTTCGTAGATCCAGTCACATATTAGCTACACTTTCTGAATAGATACGTAATTTATAAGTATTGGACATGTGCAGGTGAGCAAGGTATGTGTCCACTTTGTTGACCTTTTCAATGAATACTTGGCAATCACAACTACAGCTATAAAAATTATCACTTCAAGCTTTTCAAGCATCATACAAAATTACATATTACGTACTTCAACAAAATAATTAATGATTTAGACATATTCAGACATTTTAAATGCTAGATCTGTTAGGGGTCATCCATAATTTTCAGCATTTTCGCAAGCGTACAGAGCGTACGCTGGGGGGGAGGGGGTAAATCCAATGCGTACGCTTTTTAATAATGTTGATATTAGAGTAAATTATCTATTCTCGGACACCATGTATACTCGGACACTCGTTCTCGTAAACTGCTTGACGGAATCCTACGAAAATTGGTGTGGAGGTACCTTGCATATAGCCCAACTATACCTCCAATTTTGAGCCAAAACTCTTGTTTGATTGTTGTGCTAGACCACATCAAAGTCGTTGCTCAAAATCATATATTCTCGGACAAAATTCAAGTATTGTCGGACACCGGTCAGTAATCCTACATCAAATACTTTAAAGATTTACCACCGACACCATCTGTTTGGGCTATTCATTAGCTATCAGCAGAGCCATAGTTTATTTCTTTCTATCTCATTTGCAGGAAGCTGTGATCGGAAATGTGCGAGCATGTTACCACCTCTATTCTCGGACACGAGCTATCAGCTGGTTCTCGTACACGGTTATATCAAATCGTACAAAAATTATTATGGACATACTTTATACATAGCCTATCTGAACCTCCAAGTTTGAGCTAAAAATCTTTTATGGTTAGCTAACTAGAGCGGATTAAAGGTTCCACGAGAAAATTTGTATTCTCATTTTTCTCGGATAAAAGCCAATGCTTCCTACCCCAAATAATTTAGCCACTTCCTACCACCACCATTTGATAGAGTTGCTCATTGGCTATCAGCAGAGCCATAGTTTATTTCTTTCCATCACCCTAATGGATAGTTATAATTGGAAATATGTGAGTATGTAATTACATCTATTCTCGGACACATTGTTTCTGTGCTGTCTGATTGAATCTTGGCTCAAGTTATTTCTGGTGAATTTTTTTTACTTTTTATTGACTTGAACTACTTTAAATAGCATGTAATGCCAGTAAACTACCTTTTTGCATCACCAGAAATAGCTTGAGTCAAGATTTAATCAGACAGCACAGAAACAATGTGTCCGAAAATAGATGTAATTACATACTCACATATTTCCGATCATAACTATCCATTATGGTGATGGAAAGAAATAAACTATGGCTCTGCTGATAGCCAATGAACAGCTCTATCAGATGGTGGTGGTAGCAAGTGGCTAAATTATTTGGGGTAGGAAGCATTGGCTTTTATCCGAGAAAAATTAGAATACTAATTTTCTTGTGGAAACTTTAATCCGCTCTAGTTAGCTAACCATAAAAGATTTTTAGCTCAAACTTGGAGGTTCAGATAGGCTATGTATAAAGTATGTCCACAATAATTTTTGTACGATTTGATATAACCGTGTACGAGAACCAGCTGATAGCTCGTGTCCGAGAATAGAGGTAGTGACATGCTCGCACATTTCCGATCACAGCTTCCTGCAAATGAGATAGAAAGAAATAAACTATGGCTCTGCTGATAGCTAATGAATAGCCCTAACAGATGGTGTTGGTGGTAAATCTTTAAAAGTATTTGATGTAGGATTACTGACCGGTGTCCGACAATGCTTGAATTTTGTCCGAGAATATATGATTTTGAGCAACGACTTTGATGTGGTCTAGCACAACAATCAAACAATAGTTTTGGCTTAAAATTGGAGGTATAGTTGGGCTATATGCAAGGTACCTCCACACCAATTTTCGTAGGATTCTGCCCAGCAGTTTACGAGAACGAGTGTCCGAGTATACATGGTGTCCGAGAATAGATAATTTACTCTAGTAGCGCTATATAAAAATAATTCTAAATAATTTAGCATGCGCATACAATTTCAGTATCAAGATGGCGAAATGTGAGTTGCAGCTCGAGGCAAGGCAGTTTCTTCTTGAACTCGCTAGGCATCCAGATAGTGTACATAAGTCACCAACTAATCATTACCAGCATTTCGTGAACGCCTTTGTTGTGACGAACGATACGAAAATGAAGAGGGCAGATGCTGTGAAGCGCGCAAGTAGAGTGGAAGGAGCGAGTTGTTTACAGCAAAGAGCACTATGTGGCAGCACTGAAAAAAGCTGCGCAACACTTGAAGTGGAGCAGAACAAGGCGTATTGATTCATTTTTCAAGGTACAATATATAAACAGGCTATAAAACCACGTAGCTAGCTGTACATTAGGTATGCAGGTAGGGTAATAGCCAGGATCGCTTTCAGTAAAAAACTGTTTTCACTGTACTAAAAGCACGTAGCTGTACAGTACTAAATGGCTAAATTGATAGGTTTAGCACTATTTCATACATGCAGGATTGTAGCTTGCCAGATAGCCGGTTTAATTTATAGAAGTAGTGTTTACAAATAGGTGACTTGCACAATGTATTGAACGACAGCTACCTATAACTTGTTTTCTTTGCAGACAAGCACAGTGAATGAAGAAACTGTAGCAGTAGAAGACGACGTCAGTAGTGGTGCTGAAGCTCATGATAATGTACAAAGTGTTGTAACTCAGCAAGTTAGTACAGGTGTTTCAAGCTGTAGTACTGATGATAATTTGATGCATTATATTGAAGACAGCCAACAGATAGCCATTTCTGTGATGTGCACATTTCCGTTATGTTTTTACCAGTGAAGCTGACAAGGAGCGCCACACATGCCTGATACACAGTGGAACTAGGTCACGAGAGGAATCAGAATCTACTTCACAGTCAAAGAAGTCCAAAGTTGAGATAAAACGTCTTGCTTATGGTGAAATTTATCCCACCAAATACCAGCTTCAGAAACACCAGACTGAGCAAAATTACAAAATGGGAAGGGGAAGACCTAAAAAGAAATAAGTATATGACTGTCACACAAATTCACACATGTAAATAACTTCTTGTGTGATTGATCTGTCTGCATTTCCTACAGTGTAAAAACAGCAACAATAACTCTTAA
Organism: Dysidea avara; assembly: GCF_963678975.1. Classification (NCBI taxonomy): domain Eukaryota; kingdom Metazoa; phylum Porifera; class Demospongiae; order Dictyoceratida; family Dysideidae; genus Dysidea; species Dysidea avara. Next base: position 23,613,399 of record NC_089280.1, read on the forward strand.
AAACAATTTCATATGTGACATACATACATACAACAATTCATGATCGATATCAACATTTTTAATAGTACGCTTTTAGGTGGGGGGGAGGGGGTTATGGAAAAGAGTACTCTCTGTACTCTTGTGAAAATGCTGAAAATTATGGATGACCCCTTAATAGTTCAAATTCTTTATTGCATACTTTTCTTGTTGACTTTAAATTTAATATCTATTGTTGTAATGTGTAATTGATCAGGTATACAAGCTGTGTCTCTACCCTGTACTTTATAATCATAATCCTGATCATTTTGGCCACCATTATCACCCACCACAACATGGTTGGTACCTTTAAACCCATCATATCAAAGAAAATTAAATTATTGAAGGCGTACATACATACAGTATGTATAACTTCTGTTCATCCAGCTGGAAACCCAAGTTGGAAAACACAGTTTATTTCAATGCATTATATAATTATGTATCTAATAAATTAACCACACCTCCTTAACATTAAAGAAGATTACCTATTCATAAATGCAGTCACATTTATTTTAATGTTGTACCATGTACATATTAAACGTTCATGTTCAGTAAGCAAACTAACTCCTTTGTTTACTACCACTATGTGTACCTTTGCAATGGTGGCCATCTGGTCGAAGTAAATATCCACTATGACATGTACATGAATAGCTCCCAACAGTGTTCTCACAATTATGTTGACATCCTCCATTGGACTCCACACACTCATCAATGTCTTTGTAACACAATGTTAATAGTTAATTTTTGCAGTACATATAGTGCACTAGACATACCAACACAGTATTGGAAATATCATTTGTACCCTTGGAAATTGTAGGAGTGGAGGAAGGGGGCTACAGTGAGAGCCGTCTACTTCAACGTCGGATCGCCGGATGGCGGAGAGATTCAACCATGGATAAGCACGCACTAACTCTTATACTCACGTGATACACAACATTACAACATTCTAAATATAACCTAACCTAAACACGTGATCTGTATGCATAATGTAAGTTCTAGTTCTCGACATCCTCCGGGGGGGCGCCAAGGGTTTTCGCCCATTCTCTCATTTTTCTAGTTGCCTTCTCTGCAGCTGCACGTCTTGGAGGCCTGTCATCTTGAGTACAAGTGGTATCCTGTTCTTCTGTTGCGCTGTTCTTCACAGCTGTAGTGGAGTCATCTGTCACTTCCAAGGATAAAGCTTAGTAATCGGCCAGTTGGTTTTGCCACTGCTCATTCTGACATCTGCTGCGCGGATTAGACCATCTCCCCCTTCAGATAATTTCTCAATCACTGCGAGCTTCCACTGCACACGTGGCCCATTATCGTGGATTAGCACAACACCACCAACTTTAATACGCTGCATATTGTTCCCTGAAGCTTTGTGAAATTCACGTAGCGAAGTCAATTATTCTTGCCTCCACCTACTCCTGAAATGTTCCAGAAGGTGAGCAAAAACTCTCGCTCGTTTGTTCATATCAGACCTGTCACCATAGTCTCCATCTTGTATGTCAGTGACGTGCTCATAAGGTACCCTGGTGATATGTCTGCCATAAAGGAGATGCGAGGGCGTAAGTGGTGCAGGATCTTGGGAGTCATCAGAAACGTATGTTAGTGGTCTGTCATTCAGTACCGCTTCTATTTCAACCACCATGGTCTGGAGTGTTGTCAGAGTGATGTATGCTCTCCCTAGGACCTTCTTTAGACAAGACTTGGTTACCCCAATTAATCTCTCCCAATAACCCCCAAACCAAGGAGCTTTCTTAGGGATAAATTTCCACTCGACACCCTGATGCTCAAGGGCTGTGGCAAGTGTCTTAGAGGTGAACAGATTGTGCAGTTCTGTTGCAGCAGACCTGTAAGTAGACGCATTGTCTGACATGACTACTTGTGGAAGGGATCTCCGACCAGCAAATCTTCTAAATGCTAACAGGAATGTCTCGGTGGAGAGGTCATTCACAACTTCAAGGTGTATGGCCCTGGTGGTTGCGCATGTAAATAGACAAATGTACACCTTCATTTCTTCAGAGTTCTGTCGTACGTACAGCGCACCAGTAAAATCCACACCAGTCACTGTGAAGGGTGGAGCATCCAAGGTCCTGGTCTTGGGCAGTGGAGGTGGATCTGGAGTGGCATATGGCTTACCGCTGTGCCTCTTGCATATGGTACACTGACGAAGTAGCATCTTCACATACTGTCGGCCTCTGGGGATCCAATAACTCTGTCGAATGGCTGTAAGTGTACCAATGATTCCTGTGTGATAAAGCTTGATGTGAATACTGCGAATAATGAGAGCTGTAAATGGGTGTCTGTATGGTAGGAAGTACGGAAACTCTGTGAGTTCAGATAACGGTGCATTGTGGATTCGTCCACCACAACGAAGAATACCTTCTTTATCTAAAAGGAGTCGAAGCTGTCTAACAAGTGTGAGCCTTTTCTTGCTCGGTGAGGTAGATGTAAGGTTGGTAATTTCTCTCCAATATACTGCCTTCTGACAGTCATTGATCCATAATTTCCTGGCTTTGTCTAGTTCAGTAGCTGAAATGGGTCCAGTTTGTCTATGCCCTGGATGGCGTAGATTAAAGATAAACCTGAGAACATGTACTGTAATTAAGAGAAGCCGGTTCAGTGTACTGTAGTTAGAGATGTTGAGGACATGGTGTAGTCCTGTAGTGAATGGTGTTTGTATCTCGGGTTGAAAGGTGTCACTGACAGCAGCTATAGCATGTAGGTGGGAAATGTCAGACTGTTGCCATGTAGGCCACTGGTGCTGAACACGAAGCCATGTTGGACCATTCATCCACAAATGAAGGGTGGCATTGAATTGATCTGTTGTCAGGCCTCGAGTGAGGAGATCAGCCGGGTTGTCACCGGTTGGGCAGTATTTCCATGATGTCACAGGTACAGTCTGATTAATTTCTGTGACACGGTGCGACACAAACTGAGGCAGCTTCTTGGAGCTATCAATCCAATATAAAACGATCTGACTGTCAGACCACATGTAAATGGGAATGTTGTTGTAAATTGGTGACAGTGAAGTTAGGATAAAGTTGAGCAATCTGGACCCAATGACGGCTGCCATCAACTCCAACTTTGGTAGTGTTAGCTCTCTGATTGGTGCTACACGGCTTTTTGACATGATGAGGGATGACTTGCCATCTTGGCAAATGTATGCAACTGCTCCATAGCCCTTCTTGCTGGCATCCACGAATACATGAAGCTCTCTACAACCAGCATCTGAACTGAGATATGGTCTGTAAATGGGAAGAGTTTGAATTGATTGGAGACTAGTTGCAATAGTAGCCCAGCGGGTCTTGAGGTCATCAGGCAGGGGTTCATCCCAGTCAAGCTTATGCTGCCACAGCTCCTGTAAAAACACTTTAAAGGACATTGTAATTGGTGAAACAAACCCGAGGGGATCAAACAGCTTAGATACATCTTTTAAAACATCTCGTTTTGTTGCCAGTGAGTGTTGTGTGAATAAGGGTTCCTTTGAAATGAGCATCAAGGTATCAGAATTGGTGTCCCATAGCAAACCTAAGACATTGACAGCAGTACGACTGTCAGCAACCTTGTCGTGTTGGGCAAGAGCTGTTATAGAATGGTGGTTGGAAGCCCAGCTACGTAAGTTAAAGTGGGCATCTGACATGATTTGCCTTGCCTTGTGGTAATATTGTGTAGCCACATCTACGCTGGGGAAGCCAGATATTATGTTATCAACATAAATGTTCTGTTGAATATCCTTAGCTACAGTGGAACCATCAGCAAGAAGGAGCTTGTGTAGTGTAGTACTAAGCATGAATGGGGAACTAACTGACCCAAACAACACAACTTTAAAACGATAAATTACAAACTCACTCTCAGGATCAGTAGGTTGGGATAGCCACACAAAGTGGGTGTAATTTCTGTCTTCTTCAGCTAGGTGTACATGGAGGAAAGCCTTCTCAATATAAGTCACAATACCAATCTTGTGAGCTCGAAACCTTATGAGTAGAGCACATAAATCATTGATGAAGGGTGGCCTAGCATGTAGACAATCGTTGAGGCTGGGTTGGGTTGAAGACTGACGACAACTACAGTCGTACACGATCCTCAATGGTGTTGTTGCTGAGTCTTTCTTCACTGGGTGATGGGGAATAAAGTGACAATCCGCAAGAATCTGGCATTCAACAACTTGTTCAATGAAGCCACGCTTCAGCTGTTCTGCAATTATATCCCCATACAGGTTTAGTAGAACAGGAGTGTGTTTGAGTTTACGGGCTAGAGATAGTGCTCGCCCTTCACAAATGTTTCTGTTTAATGGCAAGGGAGGGTGGTAGTCTTTCCATGGGAATTTCACTATGTAGGATCCATCTGCTCTGCATCTGATAGAAGATTCAAGATATGAACTGAGGAAAGGATTGGTGGGAGGTGACTCATGAGATGACAATATGCCTGCTGATTCAACTTGCCAAAACTCAGGTATAGTTGAACAATTATCAATGGGTTGAGCAACTGCATGAAAAACTTGGAGATCTCTTGTGCTGTTGAGTGACAGTAAAGGGCCAGAAAGTAAGTAGCCTAACTTCGACTGAACTGCAGTTGGCCCATTTCCACGAATTATCTTATCTTCCACTATTTGCCAGTAAAAATCAGCACCAATGAGCACAGAGATTTCAAAGTCTGGAGAGTATGTGATGGGATGTGCCATATCCAGCCCGTGTAAGTAGGGGAGTTGTTCAACTGCTTGATACACTAGATTGGATATCTTCAGTGGAGTGGCAATTGTCGGAACAACAAGTAGTACAGACAGAGTCACTTCATCACCAGTTCTGGTTACTAACTGAACACTGGTGGACTGTAGGGTACTGGGTGTTGAGGTCCCTCCAAATGCTGAGATTGACATGGTGACACTTTCACTTGTGGATGTTTGTAATTGGTCTGCTAGTTTCTGCGAGATGAACGACTGCTGTGCGCCTTCATCCAACAGTATGTTGGCACTACAGCGATGGGGACCAGCTCGCACGTCTGCTACGGCTGTCTTCAGTAGACACTTGGTACCAGTGGGTAATGACAGATTGTGGGTGGAGTCTGATGATACCGGGATTAGAAAGGATGTTTTGGTTTCAGCTGTCGTGGTAGTGGTAGCAGTAGCACTATCCCTTTCTGGCTGTGATTGTGGTTTAGTGCTAGCATTGACATCACAGAGGCCGGTATGATGCTTCCTTCTACAGACCTTGCATCGATATTTGGATGTACACTGCGACACCTTGTGGTGGCCTAGGCAGTTGAAGCAAAGATTTTCGGTCTTGACAACCTCAATTCGTTGTTGTGAATCTTTTATTATGTCACATTTTGAGGTTGGATGAGAGTTCTATTTGCAGAATGTGCATTTCCTGGTAATCTGTGCATTGGAAGACTTCTGTGATTGTTGCCGCTCCAATTTGGCAACAAAGGCACCAGTTGGTGTGTGTGCATTGCTCTGGTTAGGAGAGTAGTTCATTCCCATCTCTAGAATTCTCACTTCTTGAAGAATGCACCTCTGTAATTCCTTCAATGTACATTGCTCACTGCCGTGAGATCTAGCAAGATTCCTACGCACATCTGCTGGGAGTTTCCTCAAAATTGTTGGTACCAGCATAGATCCATAGTGCTCTTGTGGAGTGCCCAAAGACTGAAGGCTTCTGATGTGGCCTTCAACCGAGTCGTAGAACACCTGAAGTGCTGATAAGGTGTTACTTGGGCACTTTAACTCTATCAGTGCCTGCATGTGCGCATCGATGAGCTTATGGGGTTCGCCATACCGTTCCTTGAGCAGTGTCACAGAATGATCATAATTGTCATTGATTAATGGGAGACCAGCAATGACCCTGAGTGCGTTTCCTTGCAACTGTGCTCTAAGATAGCTCAATTTCTGAACTCCAGTGATTGAACGGTTACGATGCACTGCAGCCTCGAAGCAGTCCCAAAAGGACTGCCATTTTAGAGTGTCCCCTGAAAACATTTGAATGCTGAGTTTTGGGAGCCTTGTAATATCATGACTTGCTGACACTAGACTTGGCGGTGCACCATGACCAATCGAAGGGGGTGCATCACTTGGGGGAAGAGGTTTCTCAACATTTGTGGGAGGGGTGTGTTCAACAGTGTGATCTGCAGTGGATTCAGTGGCTACTGAGGTGGGTTCTGTGCTTGCACGTGACTGTGACATAATGTGAGGGTGTGCAGTTATTGGAATGGATTCACCAACAGTAGTTGCCACGTGTGTAGCAATGATCTGCTCTATGTGGGCAATGCTGGTTGCTATTGATTCCTTGATATCCTCTGCCTCACAAACCTCCGTTACTATTTCTTCCTCGTCCTTAATGTGTTTCAATATCTCTGCATCCAAGGTCGAAATCAGTTCATCTTTTCTTCTCAGTTGATCACGAAGATCTCGCATATCAGTAAGGGAGGGTAAGTCAGATAATTCCGTGGACTTGTCGCGTTGACGTTCGATGATGTCAGCAGCCTTCACTAGGAGTTTCTTTAAATGAATTCGGTAACCTTTGCGTGAGTTGGTAAGGCGCTTGATTTCTTCCATCTCCTACGGTAAAGGAAACAAAACAAGTGTTCTGAATGAAATATTGCTTGCCTTCGGTGGTACCGTTCAGGGAAATGCCACGGTACCACGACTTCTAGGTGATCGGTTAAAAGGGGGAGACAAGCAAAATCCTGGTCACTGCACCAGCATATAGGAGTGGAGGAAGGGGGCTACAGTGAGAGCCGTCTACTTCAACGTCGGATCGCCGGATGGCGGAGAGATTCAACCACAGATAAGCACGCACTAACTCTTATACTCACGTGATACACAACATTACAACATTCTAAATATAACCTAACCTAAACACGTGATCTGTATGCATAATGTAAGTTCTAGTTCTCGACAGAAATATTGATCACTTGTATTGGAAGACACATTTATATAAACAGACATTTGCAACTGTTACAGTATCCCATACCTGCACAATTGTGGTCATCACTAGTTAACTCATATCCATCTCTGCAAGAGCACTGATAAGATCCATCAGTGTTATCACAAGTTTGTGTACATCCTCCATTATCAGTTTGACATTCATTGATATCTGAATATTGAACAATTACATTTATTAAGTAACTATAATCAATTTGCATTCATCTACAGTTGGTTTACATATGTATGCATGGTTTGGTGCTAGATACATAGGCATACTTTAAAGCCTCATAACTGATCATATCAAAGTGCTTTTGATAAACTGTTTCAGCTTAGTATTTAAAGGGCTTCATCCATGGCACTACACAATGTTTTGTCAGTTAGCCCATGTCCCAAGAGTTATTACAGAAATACAACAAATAGTAACCAACTACATATATTACAATACACCTGCAGCATACAGTATTTCTAGGAGGATTTTTTGTTGTAAACTTAGACAAATTAAATCTCACAAATCCTCTAATGTATAAATAATGACCTGTTTTTATGGAAATGCAGGTTTGAATTCTTGTAAAAGTAGCTATATTGTAGTATTAGTCACTACCCCACTAGGGGCCTGCTAAGGAAACTACTGAAAGCCGTGCAGCAGGGGGTCAGAATCTTTATAATAAAATTATTGAAAAGTTCCCAGACAAAGTGATGAATTGACCCACAGACAGCTTGTATTAGCATTATTGCTATTACCGGTATACAGTGAAAGTGGAACCTCTCTATTGTGGACATTTTGGGACCCAGAAGTTTTGGCCACTTTTGCTGTAACATAAAGGCTTTCCTCTTTCAGAGGTAAAAAAAATGTATTAACCAGATCTTTTGAGACCAAAATTTTTGTCCTTGTTATGTAGGTTTTTTCTGTTGTGTCCTTAATTCAGGGAGTTTGTTAAGAGAGGTTCCATATTCTCAACTCTAATTTTAAGCAAGGGTTCATAATAGTTGGATATAAAGTCTTATTTCCAAACTTGAATTATAAGCTATGTCACAGACGCTGCATACTAGGTGAACCCTACAGTACTCATGTGACACTTCCCTACAATTGTAGCGCTGTCAAAGCTTTTCACATTATACATTCAAATTAATCCCTCCTGTGATAAATATATAAACCATGACTACAAGGTATACTGTACTTACAAAGCTATATACACTTGAATCCGAAGATTTGAGGAAATTTATTTAATAAGCCCCAACCCAAAAGTGAAGGGTTTATCAACAGTAAATTTCCAATGACTGAGGATGAGGAGTGTATACATATGTGTGCTATGGTTATGGTTGCACTAAAGTAGCTATGGTTATAGGGTTTGTATATATAACACTCCAAAAACACCTTCGCTGTAAAAAGGCGCCCAAGAAACTACAAGTACCTGGAACCCAATGTAAAAAAAACAAAAAGAAAACAGCTCAGCTGAAGTGAAAAGTAACTGGTAACTTAAAGAGCTGATATCTGAAGCGGCCAAGAATACAATTACTAAAGTTTAATCCATGCAAGAACACCTTGGCTATAAAACAGGTGTGTACATGAAAGTAACTGGCAACTGAAATGACTGATATCCGAAGCGGCCAAGAATGAACGGTCATATACAACTAATTCAAAAATTTAACACTGAACCTTTATAATTCAGCTGTGTTCTATATTCACTCTTGCTGCATCGTAAAGTAATTTCTTTTAACTCTAATTGGCTGGTAATTTGGCCGCTTTTTTTAATAGTCAGTATAATAGAGCAAAAAAAGGCGGCCAAATTACCAGCCAATTAGAGTTAAAAGAAATTACTTTACGATGCAGCAAGAGTGAATATAGAACACAGCTGAATTATAAAGGTTCAGTGTTAAATTTTTGAATTAGTTGTATATGACCGTTCATTCTTGGCCGCTTCAGATATCAGCCATTTCAGTTGCCAGTTACTTTCATGTACACACCTGTTTTATAGCCAAGGTGTTCTTGCATGGATTAAACTTTAGTAATTGTACTCTTGGCCGCTTCAGATATCAGCTCTTTAAGTTACCAGTTACTTTTCACTTCAGCTGAGCTGTTTTCTTTTTGTTTTTTTACATTGGGTTCCAGGTACTTGTAGTTTCTTGGGCGCGCCTTTTTTACAGCGAAGGTGTTCTTGGGGTGGATATTACTCATTTTTGTCAGTGATAGACTCTACATTTGGTTTAAAAGGTAATTTTTTTGGAAATGAGCAATTAACATTAATGCAGAATATTATCTTGGAGAGTCAGTAAAATCCATACATAATAATGATTGCTTCATAACACCGTAAATTCGGAAATCAAGACTCACGGTAGTGAGTCGCGCGGCCAGTAAAGCAGAAACTCGCGCCGCAGACAATAAATGACGCGACCACTACGTGAGGATTTTACAAGAACGAACGTTCTCAAATTTGGCCTTCCTGTAATCCACCCGTCACTTACGCTATCCCTCTGAAACTCTGGAGTTGAACTCATCGTGTCACTAGTAACTACCACACAAGCAGTGAAGCAAATCCATGCCGATTGTTT